>NC_137936.1:36998853-37463853 GCF_963969265.1 Rhamphochromis sp. 'chilingali'
CTAGCCCAGTCGAGTGCTTCATAGCTTTGTTTACTTTCTCAGCATCCCTCGCAGGAGTTTTGTCTTGTAGTTTTTGCCAGTCTCAGTGAGTATTTAGTTACAGGTACTTAGAGCCCATATATGAAGCTTGCGTTAGTTTATTAGGTTGATTTAATTCAGAGGTCAAGTGTTTTCCCTCTCGCCCTTTTTTCACCACTTTCACTGTGTGCCACTTTTGTGCCAAAATTGCTGCTGGTATGTTGGGGTTTCTCCCAGTGGACGAGAGGGTTGGTTCCCTTCGCCTTCGGGTCAGGGAATGGGTCCTGACAGTCGTCTGTGCTTATGTGCCGTGCGGCAGTTCAGAGTACCCAGTCTTCTTGGAGTCCCTGGGTAGGACACTGGAGGGTGCTCCCCCAAGGGAACTGTGTTGTTCTGCTGGGAGACTTCAATGCTCACGTGGGCAAAGACAGTGAGACCTGGAAGGGCGAGATTGGGAGGAACGGCCTCTCGGATCTGAACCCGAGTGCTGTTTTGTTATTGGACTTCTGTGCAAACAATAGTGGTGCAACGGATCACGGTTGATCCGTAATCCGAACCGATCCCACTCCACGGTTCGGCACGCAAGTGATCCGAAGATTCGAAAAAGAAGAAAAAAGTATGTGTATGGTGCGCGTGGTCAGTTTGTCCAGCGATAGTTATGGCCAGCACTGGAGGAGCAGAGGAGTTTGCAGTGTTTAAGCAGCCTTTTGCTGCCCTATCCGACTGGGCTAAAGCTATTGCAAAAGCTATTGGGGTGTTTAGCTGCAGACGGGAGGCCGTATTCTGTTGTGCAAAACAAGGGGTTTAAACTAGACAACGCGTTAGTTGACTCATTGATGCCGTGCAGCTGCGTTAATGCAGGTGGAGTCTGCTTCTACATTAATGAAGGTTGGTGTACTGATGTCACAGTGTTACAGAAACACTGCAGCCCACACTTGGAAAGTTTTTTCATCAACTGTAAACCTTTTTATTCACCGCGGGAGTTTTCTTCCTTCATGCTGGTCGGAGTTTACATCCCTCCACAGGCCAACGCGAACAATGCACTGTGCGAGCTGGCTGACCAGATTACTACCCTGGAGAGGAAATTCCCGGATTCCTTTACAATTATTCTTGGGGATTTTAACAGAGCAAACCTAAACTACGAACTCCCTAAATACAGACAGCATATAGACTGCCCCACCAGGGACAACATCATACTGGATCACTGCTACACCACTCTAAAAGATGCCTATCGCTCTGTGCCCTGGGCAGCTTTGGGACATTCTGATCACTGCATGGTCCATCTTATTCCAGTTTATAGGCAAAAACTCAAACGTGCCAAGCCTGTAGTCAAAACTGTGAAGAAGTGGACTAACGCAGCAAAGCAGGAACTGCAGGACTGTTTCGACTGCACTGATTGGACTGTTTTTGAAGCTGCATCTGAGAACCTAGACGAGCTCACGGACACTGTGACATCATACATCAGTTTCTGTGAAGACGTGTGTGTGCCAACAAAGACCTTTTGCACATACAACAACAATAAACCATGGTTCACTCCTAAACTCCAACATCTTCGTAAGGCCAAGGAGGACGCCTACAGAAGTGGTGACAGGGCCCTCTACAAGCAAGCCAGGAACACACTGACCAAGGAGATCAAAGCAGCTAAAAGGATCTACTCCCAGAAGCTGGAAGAACGGCTCTCAGCCAACGATCCTGCATCAGTGTGGAGGGGCCTGCAGGAAATCACCAGCTACAGACGCCCCCCACCCACTATTGAAGCAAACAAAGACCTGGCCAACGAGTTAAACACTTTCTATTGCAGGTTTGAGACGGACAGACTCCCACGCCCCACCCTCCCCTCCCCAGGGACATTGCTTCAGACATTGACCCCCAACACACCTTCCACCTCTCCCCCCTTCACCCTCCCCAATCCAGCCTCAACGACCACCCTCACCCTCCCCAATCCAGACCTAACGACCACCACCGCCCTCCCCAATCAAGACTCAACGACCACCCCCACCCTTCCCAATCCAGACTCAACGACCACCACCACCCTCTCCAATCCAGACTCAACGACCTCCACCACACCTCTCACCCCCCTTTCCTCCTCCCTGAAACTCAGAATACACACTCAGGATGTGAGCCGACTATTCCAGAAACAGAAGCCCAGGAAAGCCCCCGGACCAGACGGCGTCTCAAAACCTGTTCTGAACAGCTGGCTCCCATCTTTACTCGCATCTTCAACAGATCCCTGGAGGTGTGAAGTTCCCTCCTGCTTCAAACGCTCCACCATCATCCCTGTTCCCAAGAAACCCACCATCACAGGACTGAATGACTACAGACCTGTCGCCTTGACGTCTGTGGTCATGAAATCCTTCGAACGACTGGTGTTAGCCCATCTGAAAGACATTACAGGCCACCAGCTGGACCCTCTGCAGTTTGTCTACCGGGCAAACAGGTCGGTGGATGATGCAGTGAACATGGGGCTGCATTACATCCTGCAACACCTTGACCGCCCGGGAACTTATGCCAGGGTCCTGTATGTGGACTTTAGTTCGGCTTTTAACACCATTGTGCCTGAACTTCTTTCCTCCAAACTCTCCCAGCTCAGCGTGTCACCAGCTACCTGTCAGTGGATCACCAGCTTCCTGACAGACAGAAAGCAACAAGTGAGGCTGGGGGAGATCACCTCTGAAACCCGGTCCCTCAGTATTGGTGCCCCTCAAGGATATGTCCTCTCACCACTACTGTTCTCCCTCTACACTAACGACTGCACCTCCAAGAACTCGGCTGTCAAACTCCTAAAGTTTGCAGATGACACCACTGTCATTGGCCTCATTCAAGATGGTGATGAGTCTGCATACCGGCAGGAAGTTGAGCGGCTGGTACTCTGGTGCAGTCAGCACAATCTGGAGCTGAACACTCTTAAGACTGTAGAGATGACAGTGGACTTCAGGAGACATCCCTCAACTCTGCTCCCCCTCACCATATCAGACAGCCCTGTGTCAACTGTGAAGACCTTCAAGTTCCTGGGTACAACCATCTCCCAGGACCTGAAGTGGAAGACCAACATCAACTCCATCCTCAAAAAGACCCAGCAGAGGATGTACTTCCTGAGACAACTGGGGAAGTACAGTCTTCCACAGGAGCTGCTGATCCAGTTCTACACTGCGGTCATTGAGTCTGTCCTGTGCTCCTCCATCACAGTCTGGTATGGAGCAGCCACAAAACAGGACAGGAGCAGACTGCAGCGGACTGTACGGGCAGCAGAAAGGATCATCGGCGCCCCCCTGCCCTCCATCCAGGATCTGTACCTCTCAAGAACCAGGAAACGGGCAGGGAAAATCATCACAGACCCCTCACACCCTGGACACAGACTTTTTGATCTGCTGCCCTCTGGCAGACGGTACAGAAGCCTGCAGACCAGGACCACCCGACACAGGAACAGTTTCTTTCCCCTCGCCATCTCCCTTCTTAACAGTTGACCTGTCACACTGCTCCCACTGCCAGACTGCAGCTGCACCTTATGTACATTTTGTAGTATTCATTCCACCTCATTCATTTCTGTATTTTATGTATATAAGTTTAGATTCGTTATTTATAGTTGGTTTACACAGCTTTGTGTATGTATGTGTAATGTGTATATATAGACACGTGTGTGTGTGTGTGTGTGTGATTTACATTACTGTGCTTGAGAGCCACCATCTACCGGAACCAAATTCCCTGTATGTGACTCTGCACATATACTTGGCCAATAAACACGATTCTGATTCTGATTCTGGTTATGGCATTAACGTCATTTTAACGAGATTTACGCTGACAGCACTAGTTTAAACTATGATGAAGGTGCTTGAGCCACGCTATGACATCCCGTTGCGCGTCCACCTTAGTGACAAGATTGCTCCAAGCATGTATGAACAGGAAAAGTTTAAAGTTATGGCTGAGGCATCTTCTGTTGCCCTAACTACAAATGGGTGGACCTCCAGGACAACGGAAAGCTACGTGACCGTGACCGCTCATTATATCACAGCGGAGTGGTAGATAGAAAGCCCTGCACTGCTCTATATTACTTAATTTGTTTTTATATAATTGCGTGGAATGAGTCTTGAGTTGAATGATTTTAATAGGCAAAAAATACTTAAATAAGTAAATGGCAAGTTAAATTTTTGTCTTCTTTTTTTTTCTGCTGATCCAAAAATTGATTTGATCCGTGATGAAAAAACGTGATCCGATCCGAACCGTGAGACTTTTGATCCGTTGCACCACTGGCAAACAACAGTTTGGCCATAACGAACACCAGTTTTAAATATTAAACTGCACCATGCTTAACCATGCTGAAATTGGGTTGATTTTTTTTCTAACATGAAACATAAAAACCGGAAAACACTGCCCACAACCACCAAATGGGTGGACCTCTAAACAAACACAAACCTGGTTTTAGAAAGAAAATACGCACACAAATAAGAAAGAGATGGTCATTTCAGCATTTGTAACTGAACACAATCTGGAACCCAAGCCTTTTTCTGCATATTTGTAATAACCTAAGATCCAAATTTACTTATTTCTATTTATAGTCATTTCAATAAGCTGAGAGAAGATTAGTCAGTCCATGAAAGGATCAAATGTCACAGATATCAGTGGCAACAGGTCTGAATCATGAATCCAATATAGACAGAGGAAGTCAGGAAGGAGGTAAAATAATGAGTGTCTACATCCATCCATAAGAATGGATGTAGACAGGGATAGCTCAGTAGGTAGAGTGGTGGCCCCATGATCGGAAGGTCGGGGGTTCAACTCCACTGAACGGCTACCCTGAGGTACCCCTGAGCAAGGGACCGTCCCTACACACTGCTCCCCGGGCGCTGCATTGGTGGCTGCCCACTGCTTCACTGGGTGAATGGGTTAAATGCAGAGGAACTATTTCCCTATGGGGACTAACACATTACATTACATTACAAGAAATGGTGGTACATTTCAGCCAGTGGAGTTTTTATTCATCTTGCACTACCATCTGGAAAGCATCTAATTTACTCTTTCTCCAAGATTGCAGCATGACAACATGACTCTTGTTAAAACAAAAAACAAATGTGAAAATCTTCAAGTATCTATTTGAGCCCTGCAGTTTGATTTTGGTTTTTCTAGTTCCAAGCTAAAGCATCTTGTCCACCCATAGAAAAAGAAAGAGAGTAAGCAGAACATTTAGCAGTACTTTGTTTGAAATTCAATACTGTTAATGAGAAATGGGTGCGCATATAACAGATGGTGATAGATAGGAGTAGTGAAGTATTTGCTGTGAAAATTTTCAAAACCACATTACTCACAGGAAGTCGTTAAAAGTCAGATATTAGTCAGTACAAACTGCTTAAAAGGACTGACCCGTCGGTCTCAAGTTAACAGATCGAGCATTTTACCAGCGAGATGTTTGCTCTGCAACAATTTGCGGTGATTCATGCGCTGACATTCCTCGGGCAAAATGGTAAGTTGCACCATGAATACTCTTCTCCAGCCTGCATGTGGAATATTTATGTTTTTATTTTCATTTTCTTTTCTCCTAATGCTATTAGCCCTGGGAAGTGAAATTATAAATGGGAAAATAGCCCCAGACAACAAAATGCTGTATATGGCATCAGTGCAGGATTACAGAGGCTACCATATTTGTGGAGGATTTCTCGTGTCTGAGAACTTTGTAATGACTGCTGCACACTGTGACCTGTAAGTAATCTTTGCTCGAGGGAAATTTCTAATTAGACCATTTTTTTTCCCAAAATGTCCCAATGTCCTATATAAATATATATATAAATACATGTATATATATTTACTACTGTATAATGCAATGGTCATAATTTAAGTTACAGTTCTTCCTTTACAAACTGAAACCATGAGAATTTTTGTAAAACTTGTGCTAAGATCTTGAAGTAAAACTGAATTTAACTATAAAGAAATGTATCCATATTTTATTCATCATGTTGTTTATGTAACTTCAGAAAATCTGCTGATGATCTTAGAATTATATTTTATTCAGGTATCCTACATACGTAGTCCTTGGTAACCACCATCTGAGGAGTGCTGATAAGCTCGTGATACAGATTGCAGAGAAATACAAACACCCATGTTATCGGAATGTTGGCCGTGGATACGACATCATGCTTTTAAAAGTAAGGTTTATTATTTTTGTTTTCTCACATCACACTGGAAGTTTTATATCTTTGAGTGTTTGCATTTACAATATGCTGATTGAAAAACACATTTCTAGTTGAGGTAAAAAGTGCTTACTTAAAAAAAAAAGATAAATGATAGATGTTCTGTATTGCAGTTACATGGTTTTCACGTATTCTTAATCTTTACTCTTTAATTCTGTGCCTCTAGCTGTCTACACCTGTCCGACCAAGCAAAACAATTAAATTCATTCGACTTCCCTTCCGTGAAATGACATTAAATGAAATTGAGAAGTGTCGAGTGGCTGGATGGGGTAAGATAAACACTCGTGGTAATGTTGTCGATGACCTGAGAGTGGTGCGTGTGTCGGTCATCAGCCCACAAGTCTGCAGGGAAAGATGGGGTGGTCTTCCTCCCAATATTATCTGTGCAGGTGGATACAACACAACAAAAGGATTCTGTCAGGTACCTTTTCTGTCCTTCCCTTTTAAAATCTTGCTAACTGCTCTGTTGTTGAGGAATATATGAGCAGCCTGCATTAAGTATCATATGAACAAAATACATACTTCCTCCTTACAGGGTGATTCTGGTGGCCCTCTGGTCTGCAAGGGAATGGCTGTCGGTATTGTTTCTTTCAACAAACGGCTTCCTGGAACCGAGCTGGGAAATTGTAACTATCCGGACGTCCCCAATGTCTATACAGATATCTCAAAACACCTTCACTGGATCAGGAGGATTCTCCAGGGGGAAAAAAGTTAAATCTTACACAAAGCTTTGCATCAGCACACTGTAAGTGTGCAAGCTATGCCTCTGTCAGTGTTTGCTCTCAATGCAGAATAAAGAAAATGTTTCAAATATTGTTTTCTTACACAAACCTTTGCATCAGCACACTGTTAGTGTGCAAGCTATGCCTCTGTCAATGTTTGCTCTCAATGCAGAATAAAGAAAATGTTTCAAATATTGTTTCTGTGCACGAATAATATTTATTATGACTTCAAATAACTACCTAAGTAGTTTACCATGGAAAATTAATTCCATGCATTACTAATATCTCTAAACTCCTTTTCACTTCTACAGTGCATTAATCCTGATTTATCTAGTACAATGAATACAAAAGACTAACTGGGGGTATTTTAGTATCACAGTGAACCACCTGATGTGGTTTTCAGTTAAATCTCTAATAAGCCAAACAAATAGAAGCTTTGACGTTTTAATACAAGTACTACATCTGACTACAGTAACTCTTTTTAAAATTAATAGTAAGATCATGAATATTGAACATCCTGACGTCTTCTCTTGGTTGGCGTGTGGGTGCCTGCCCTCGCTTCCTTTTTGTTCCCACATTCTTCTTCTGTTGTCTGTCTGGCTCATCTTTTTTCTTCTTCTGTGCTCCCGCTGGCTTGGCCGCCATCTTTGGTGACCCTGCCGGTTTGGTCTTCTTCTTTTCCCCTGTTGTTTAATATTAGAAGGAGGAAATATAAAGTCTGCTCTCAGTAGCACCCAGAATACAACACTGCAGAACATGTTTGCTATAAATTTGTTACTGTTAGTGTATTAAATACACTAAACCAAATCCAAAGTGGAAGCTGGTTCCACAGAAGAGGGGCCTGAAAACTGAAGGGTCTGCCTCCCATTGTACTGTTAAATACTCTAGGAACAACAAGTAGGCCTGCAGTGTGAGAGTGAAGTGCTCTAATGGGGTGATATGGTACTACAAGGTCATTAAGATAAGATGGGGCCTGATTATTTAAAACCTTGTAAGTGAAGATCAGCCCCTCAGCGGTCAGGCTGAAGTTGCCTGCTTCCCTTAGGATTCACCCGACCTTCTGCGTGTCACAGTTGAAACCGGTGATCACGAGTCCTTTGCCCTTTGTCTGTAGTCGAGTCCACGGATCATTCCCTGATGATTTTTCTAATGTGAAATATTTGCCGTGGCTCATAAAAGGGAGGTTAACCTTACGAGATGTCTGGGTTAAAGGGAAAAAAAGTGATTTTCTCATTGACATCAGTGCTATTGCAACTTATAGTGTTATTGTAAACTGTATGAGAGCATGATTGTGAGTGTTCTTAGTGAAACCATGCAAACTGTGTGAAAGAGTGATTAGAGTGTGACATGAGAAAGGACTAACTGTCCTGAAATTGCTCACAGCAGACTGTGGGTTTCTAACTGGAAGGAGATCCATGTACATGAATTATTTTTGAACTGCTTCAGGCAATAAATGAGTGAAAACCTGGACTGCGACTGAAACTCTCTTTTACCTTAAATAAAAATAACACGCAACAACTGCCTATTGAATAAACATTTCTTATACGGCATGAAGAGAGCAAAGTGAACTGGAGTCAGAGTCCTTGTTTGTGTGCATAAACCTGTCCAAATAAAGGTGATTCTGAACTCAGGGGAAATATCTGAGCAGAACTCAACTTAACTGTGAGAAGCCATTTGAAAGGCACAGAAACATGATGTGATCACTCAAGAACATTTTTTTAATACATCAGCTTTACAAGCCAGTGTGGACAAACTTGGAAGTGAAAGGCTTCAGCCCTGACTTTGACTCAGGTAAGCCACTAAGAAAGTGATGGTGGTGGATATATTAGACCTTTCCTTTCTCTTTGGTTTCATTTTGGTTTCGTTTCAGTTTGGGCACCTGGATGTGTAACTGTTATTGTTTGACTTAAAATAAACCCTTTTACAATGTCAACTTGAAGTCAAACTTCAAAAGTAAAAAAAACACCCTAGCAGGTTTCCTGCCAATTCTGACCTGGCATCAAACAATCCAGTAAAATGAAAAGCAGCTCTATCACCACTTTGAATACTAAAGCTATTTTTTAAGCAAGAAACAGAAAATAAAGAAAAGAACTCACCAATTAGGTTAAGATCAACAAACTCAAATGTCTGAAGACACAAAAAGCAGACAGAGATCCTTCACTGTCAGTGGATAGAGTACGACTGAGAGTCTAAGCTGTCGGAGAGAAAGGAAACTTCTGTGCTAAACCACACAGCCACAGAAATTCTCACAGACAGACTCACAGATACAGTGAGGGAAAAGTTGGTACGGTTCATATAGCATTTGAAAAACCAGGTATTTCTCTCAGGAGTGGTGGAGGGCAAAACAGAGCTAGAAGAAAACAAGTTACAATCTAATCGTTATGTGCAAATAAACAAATAAACTGTTTTGTTTTGTTTTTTACTTGATGTGTTAATGTGAAGCAGATACATCATAAACTGGTAATTTTAGCCCCAAGTGCGATAGGAGAAGGATTGTTGAGTGCGAGAGGAACTGACCTGAAAGATAGGATCATGGTAGTGATGGGTCCAGCAACACTGAGGCACCGGCGCATGTATCAAGCTCACAGAGCGAAACCTGTATCGGTGCGTGTGTCGCTTTAAGAAAAAGCCACGTGATCGATACAGCTGCTGTATCGCTCATTGCCAACGCTCCAAACTGTGTTTAAAAGGTACCACATCTGCATCTGTCAACGGAATGAGTCGCCACCAAAAAACAAAAACAAAATTACTCTCGCAAAGAAACAGATAATACATATCTCTCCATAAAAATATGGAGCCCAAAAGAAAAAGAAAAGTTTCTGCTGTGTGGGATCATTTGACCTGCAGTGTAAAGTATTTATTTCATTTTATGCAGGTTAAATGTCGCATCTGTTCTGCGGAGCTTTCTTACACAAACAAAAGCACCTCCTCAATGTTTAGGCATTACAGAGCCAAACATGAAAATGAGGAGACAAACACACCGAGAATAACACAGGTAGGCCTATATAGACATTGAGCAGCATTATTATCATTTTTTTTTCATTATGTTTTATTATTTTGAAATCAAGCATCTAGGAAGACTGTTTTTGACCAGGCAGTCCTGAATTTTTTTTATTTATTTTTTTTTATAAAAGACAATCCCTTAGTATTGTGGAGAGTGTTGGAGAGAAACATTCCAAGATCAGAGGATCCTTTAACGTACTGGGGAAATAGGAAGACATCTTATCCGAACCTTTTCCACCCGGGTTTACAGTTTTTGTGTACCCCAGCTCCATCTGAGCCCTATGAGCTGAGGAAATGGTGTCCAAAAACGCAATGGACTGAATGCAAAAACATTGGATAAACTTGTTTTTCTGAATAGAAATTTATAATAAACTCTGAGTCAAATACATTTAAATGAGTAATGTTACATTCACAATACCTTCATTTTAATTTTCACTTAATGTCATTCACAATATATTTTAAAGATGTCTACAATATTTGCAATGTAAAAAATATAAAATGATTCCATGGAAAGTACAATACCTCACAGTGTATACAAGTATGACTAGGTCATTGAATCAGTGCCTGTTGTGAGTCTCAAGTAAGTTGCCTGCAATGATACTTAAAGTCCAGCAGGTGACAGTATGGAGCAAAACAGCAACACTGTGTCGACTCAGTATCGATACAGTTTGGGGAATGTGCTGAAACGCTTCACGAGGCCTCATCTACCCATCACTAGATCATGGCCAAGCTTGAAACCTGGACCCCCCGTACCAAGACTACGTGAAGCCCCTCAGAAGGTCTGCTAGATACAGGCTACAGCCACCATTACCGAGACTAACAAGCCGATCTACAATATGGCAGCAGTGATCAGTGAGATGCTTGTCTACAAGTTTAACAGCCACAAGGGGCAGTACCCTCCATGGAGAAGGAGGCTAGAGGCTAAGAACAAGGTAGCACGGAGGGAGGTTAGCCAACTATCGGAGTTGCAGAAAGGTACGATGAAGAAGGTGCCTCTGAAGTACAGCAAGCTGTCCATACCTGAGGCCTTGAAAACTGCTAAGCAACGACTCGCAGCTTGAAGAGGTACACCAGAGAGATCGAAGGCAGGAGAATAAACCAGCTGTTCTCCACAGAAACAGCCAAGGTGTATACTCAGTAGCAGGGGAATATGAGAACAGCACCTCCAAGGCTGGAGACTGAGGAATACTGGAAAAGCATATGGGAGAAGGACGCAACCCATAACGGTAATGCTCAGTGGTTAGTGGATCTGGGGGCAGACCACAGCGACCACCCTGAACAGGGTCCAGTAACCATCACAGTGGCAGACATCCAAGAGAGGGTTTCCAGTATGGAGAGTTGGACAGCACCAGGCTCTGACATGGTTCACGCCTACTGGCTTAAGAAGCTGACTGCACTCCACGAGCGTCTGGCAGCACAAATAAACCAGCTGCTAGCTAACAAAAGACACCCAGATGGGACTCAATTAAAAACAATCTAATTAATTAGAGGCTTTGTAATTAATTAATTAATCTTGATTAATCACATTTAATGACACAAAGCACAAATGTTTTTTAACTCAAAAGGGTTTTATCAAATCAGTTTCGAATCAAATCCGTTTTATTTATATAGCACTTTTTAAAAGAACAGGTGTTGAACAAAGTGCCGTAGGCCTACAATAAAATAAAATTCTACAAAATTTTTAAAAGAAAGTAAAATCAAAGATGAGAGAAAAATTAGAATAAAATAATGACAGACTCATACAGAATTAAAAGCCAAGGAGTAAAAATGGATCTTTAGAAAGAGTTTTAAAAGTATCTGATGTTGAAGAGGTCCTGATATGTAAAGGCAGTTTATTCCACAGTTTCGGAGCAGTTGCAGCAAAAGCCCAATCTCCTCTGTGTTTTAATCTAGACCCAAGGACAACTAGCAGCTTTTGGTCCACAGACCTCAAAGATCTCCCCAGAGTATACCAATTTAAAAGATCAGAAAGACAAATAGGAGCTAGTCCATGCAATGATTTAAAAACAAGTGTCAAAATCTTAAAATCAATTCGAAAACTGTCAACCAGTGTAGCGAGGCAAGTATAGGAGATATGTGCTCTCATTTGCGTGTGCCAGTCAGAAGCCTTGCCGCAGCGTTTTGAGCCACCTGTAGTCGGCCAATAGATGACAAGGTAACACCAGAGTAGAGGCTGTTGCAGAAGTCGAAGCGAGAGTGGATCGCATTGGGGCTCCGAAGACAGGAAGCAGGAGACCACGTCCTATTGTGGCCAAATTCGGCCACTTCAAGCAGAAGGAGCAGGTGAAGAGTCGTGGCAGAGAGCTGAAAGGAACGGATTTCAGCGTGAACGACCAGTTCCCCAAAGAGATCCTGGAACGACGCAAGGTCCTGTTCCCAGTCTAATGTAGTTTTATCCAGAAAGGCTCCCGTCATCGCCGTGGACCGGCCCTACATAGACGGACAGATGTACTGCGACCCCGGCACCATTCCGTGGCTGTATTGACCGCACACTGCTACACTATTCTCTTTACTCACACTCTCTTGTATTAACATCTGTTTAACTTTGTAATATCAGTTTGCTAATTCAGTATACAGTCACTGTCACTCTCAGTCAATGCCTTAATTTGGATGTTTCCGTTTTTATTCCTTTTTTCCTCTCTCTCTTCCTCTTTTTCTTCTCTTTATTTACAAACAAATGATGTGTTTCCATTTTCCTCACCCGTCTAAGCGAGACACACAGCGTACATCATTCACCATACACACACAACTATGGTCGCACTAAGATTTGTCACATGGAATGTGCACGAAGCTGGCTCCAGAGAAAAAAGGTTAAAAAAAAAAATTTAACCAACTTAAAAACCTGCAGGCAGACGTTGTTTTATTACAAGAGACTCACAGGCCTGTCACAGGTTTGAATGAACTTAAAAACCTGAGTTTCCTAATGTGTTTTCAGCCTGTATAATTCTAGACAAAGAGGAGTAGCAATTTTAATCCATAAAAATATTAATTTCACAACTGGGTCCAGAGGGCATCCTAGAACAGAGCTGGCCCTTCGGATCAGCATGTTCAGTCTCTTCCTGTCCCCGGCAGAGATGCTGCCACCCCAGCAGACCACACCATAAAAGATGGTTGAGGTCACCACAGAGTCATAGAAGGTCTTCAGGAGTGGGCCCTTCACTCCAAAAGACCTGAGTCTCTGCAGCAGCTACATTCCAGACCCCAGTCGGAAGGCCAACTGCTCCTCCTAGCCCCCCCGCTCCAGCAGGCCGCAGAGAACGGGGGTGTGTGAAGACTCCAAACCTCCCTCCGCCCGCTCATATGTAGTGTTGATGCATGTGTGTTCTAAGGTGCCTTTAAAACCCAGGAGGGCATGGAGCTACCTGCCAGAGAGCAGCAGGTAAGCGCATAGCCCCTCCTGATAGCCCTCAATGTCTACGTGTATTTAAAATTGAGAGGTGGGCAACGACGACACCCTGATGGTCTTTTGGATTCCGTGTAGCGTGCCCACCCCCAAGATCCTATATGTATGTGTTATGAGAGTGTGAGTAATGAGAATGTCTAAGTTGTGAGATAAAATTGAGGCACAGGCAGCCAGATGGGGACAGAGGGGGGGGGGGGGGGGGGGGTGCCTCCCCTGCACCCTGGTGACACATCTTTACCCCAAGGCCCTGCATGTGTGGGTGATTGTGGTGGAGCGGGAAGAGGGAGGCAGCTGGAGATGGGGAGGGAAGGAAGGGAGGGGCCCCTCCCTGTGGCCAGCTCCCCTGCTGACCCCAGTAGGCACCCCCATACTCTGCAACCCTCCAGGGAAAGGGGGCCCAGTGCAGCAGCGCCGCTCAGCCCCACAGAGCCCGGGACAGCCCACCTGACCCCACCTCAGAGAAAACTGCACCCACCCCATCTTCCACTCATCTTCCAGACCTTTTTCTCACTATCTGTTTATGCAGGTATGACCAGAGGGTGAGAGGTGGTTGCCACAGTGATGGGTGAGGTGGCGTCTCCACATAATGAGATGCCCCAAAAACTGCAGAAGAGGAAATGTGAGCTGAAGTGCTGGATCTCAGCCAAATAAGGAAACCGTGGCTTTCATCCAATTTTTTAACAATCACCTCAGTGTCCTGTTTATCACACATAATAAAAAGCATTTACAGTCTGGGTATGGTGCTCTTTGTTCCTTTAGATCATCTACGGAGCAAAGAGATTTTTAATTCAAACCTTTGATAGTTTGAATAAAGGAAAGATAAAGTCATATTTAGAGTCTGTGTGGATCGTCTTCTTTCATAAAAGAACCAACACATGTCCTCTGTGTATATTTCCACAGTCATGTCTGTGTTTGGTCTTCCTCTGTGTCCATGATTGCTCTCTCCCCCTCAGTGTCTCTCACTCCCTCGTTCTCCAGGTCCTAATCATGTCCTTATGTTTTGTCTCCCTTTTCTGTTCACATGTTCCCCTCCTTGTGTTTCATTCCATGTCTCCGCTGTCTGTCATGTGCATTCTCCCCAGTCCATCATGCTTCTTGCCCTCTCTATCTCTTCTGTCTGTCTCATCCCTATGTCTGTTTCTTTCCTCCTGCCCTGTGTCAAGCCGAGCGTATAGTACTCATGGACATTACATTTTATTTATTCATCATATCTCTATTTATACTATAATGCAACCAACCTTCCTACCTCTGTAAACTGTATTTGTAATAACCATATTTATTATAGTAGCAACAGCACCCCCCACCCCCCACTCAATGTGGGATATCACTGATCACACGCTGCACCTCACAATGCACCTGCTCCTCAGATGGCATGCATGGGTCTGTATAAATATGTGTAAGTGTGTATGTGGAAATATGTGTGTGTATGTACGTACGCATGCGTATGCATGTATATATACTAGGGGTGCAACGATACACAAAATTCACGGTTCGGTTCGATATTTTTTCGATACAAAAAAATGTTCATGCCTTTTTAATTTGTCATTTATTAAAATTATAAATATATATTTTAACTCAAAAGTACAGTTTTTAAATTTAACCCTAACCCTTGTGCATGTTTTTTATTTTGACAGCGAATGCGCACCTGCGGACCACTTATGTGCAGCCCTGGTTATTTAGCTCGTCATATTGCAGCCACAGAAATTCTTTTGTCCATGAAACCATAAAGCTGCACTTTCTTTTTGCCTTATAGTCTGATTTGTCATAACTTCTCCGTTTTGTGGTAAGCTTTTCTTTGGCTGTCACTTCTTCACCCTGACCTGTCTTATTTGGCTCAGCAGAACTAAAATATATATCTGTCTGTGAAGGTTCTCAGTCATCCAGGTCATCGTAGTCAAATATAAATCCTGCTGCTTTTACACACGTACTCACATAAGCTCAGCGATTCTCTGCGCGATCAACCTCTCACATGTTTAAGCTGCGGGAGATTTCACTTGTCATGTTTGCATAGTAAGCTAACGATTAATAAGACGATGTCAGAGGAATTGGTGCACAAATTATCATCACTCACAGATCAGTGCTGTCGCTCTCTATACACAGTTCGCATGATTGCAAAGTGAAAGCAAAAAAACAAGCGCAAATTCAAACGCGATTTCAATATGTCACATATTGACAGTGGCTCACCGATGCCAATGACATAATTGCCCAGCTACATTTCCGAAAGAATGCAAAAGCATTGACATATATTTTTCCTACAATAGCCCGACAGGCAGGGCAGAGATAGATTTTGGTAGCCTGACTGAAAAAATCGCTAGCTCCAGGACGTCGGGCTAGCGATATTGCGAGCCCTGTATCTGATTGAGGAATCACTCATCTTTGGAAAAGAGAGTTTATTACAGAGAAATGTCTCTTTCCAAAATAAAAGCTATACTATCCGCTTCTTCTGGGCTTCTTCTCACATGTTTAAGCTGCGGGAGATTTCACTTGTCATGTTTGCATAGTAAGCTAACGATTAATAAGACGATGTCAGAGGAATTGGTGCACAAATTATCATCACTCACAGATCAGTGCTGTCATTGCAAAGTGAAAGCAAAAAAACAAGCGCAAATTCAAACGCGATTTCAATATGAGGCTCCTGAACTCTCTGCCCCCCTCTCACGGACAATAACCATATCCAACTTCTTAATAGCAATGAACTGGTCTGCATTGGTGCATCATATCTTTATTCTCTTCCCCCTCCTGCCCCCCCCCCCCTTTCTTAAATAGATAACTATCATATCTGATATCATATCTCACAGTACAATAATATTGAATGGGTTGCATTGTTGTATTTTGTCATGTTTCTCAGGTCTTTGTCTGAATTTCTACGAACATTATTGCTAAGGATTGTCTTATTGCATTGGAGTCACACTGGGTTAAATATGTACACTTGGGTTTTAAGGGGTATTTATTATTTTCTTCTTTTTTTGGGTTGTATGGAAGCCCCAAACGCAATTTCATTGTTCTTGACAATGACAATAAATAAATAAATACTAAATACTATGTCACATATTGACAGTGGCTCACCGATGCCAATGACATAATTACCCAGCTACATTTCTGAAAGAATGCAAAAGCATTGACATATATTTTTCCTACAATAGCCCGACGGGCAGGGCAGAGAGATTTTGGTAGCCCGACTGGAAAAATCGCTAGCTCCGGGACGTCGGGCTAGCGATTTTGCAAGCCCTGTATCTGATTGAGGAATCACTCATCTTTGGAAAAGAGAGTTTATTACAGAGAAATGTCTCTTTCCAAAATAAAAGCTATACTATCCGCTTCTTCTGGGCTATATTCTCAGCAGCATAAGAAGAATCACGTGCTAACAGCTGTCTAAATGACTCGGCTAAAGTTAGTAGCATGCTTGTTGTTTTTGTCTTTGCACTAGGATGATGTCGGCGTAAATGTGCAGTCATATTCGTTGTGTTCCCACTAGTGCTTTCAGGTTAATCTCGTTGAAATGACCTTAACGCCACAACACGGCAAATCTCCGTTAACGAGCTACCGCCGATCGCCCCGTGCATGGGGCTAGACGGCCAACACGTTAACGAGCTAACTGTGCTAACACACTAGTTCCCACCCATGTAATTGAGCATTGCATGGCACATCCAACATACTGTTTTACTTTAGTCCATGACTCGCTTACCTTCAGGGTCATACATCACATGAAAACCAAAAAAATTCCAAACGCCAGATCTGAATGAGGGTGGGGGAGGTGCCCTGCGCTCTTCCTTCTGACTATGCTGTCTGTGTTGAGCGCTCAGTGGATCTGCGCTCGACAGTGCAGCCTAGGCGGAGTAGTCGAACGCAGATTCACTGAGCGCTCAACACAGACAGCATCGTCAGAAGGAAAGTTGATAAAATAAATTACAAATGTTGTATTGTTCGATACATATGCGTACCGAACCGAAAGCATTGTATCGAACGGTTCAATATCGATACGAATATCGTTGCACCCCTAATATATACATATGTGTATGTATGTGTATGTATGTATGGGTGTATCTATATGTATGCAGGTGTATGACTAAGTTGTACATATCTTTCTTGTGTAAATGTAAATCTGTCTGTGTTATTATGTAAATACTTACTTAGGCTATTGTGTATTTCACACGGAGAGATGCCAAACTGACTTCCATTGTTCTTGTAACAGTGACAATAAAGAGCTATTCTATTCTATTCTAATTTCAAAGCATTTCTTGTTCAGTTCTCTGGGCTCACAGAGAGCATAAAAACATCTGTCACAGCCTGGAAGCAAAACATAGCTTATAAATGAACTAAATACCTTACAGGCTGGAAAAAATAAAGTCCCATCAACTTTGCTGTTGCTGCTGGCTTCCAGAATGTCGCCATCATCAACACTGTTGCTGACCTTCTGCGTGGCTACTGGTAGGACTCCAGCTTAGTTGCCGGCCTCCAACACAGATTTACCTGACACTTTCCTGCTGACTTGATGGGCTCAGTCATTTTTCTTTTCTTTTCTTTTTTTGTGGTCACATTGACTAAATGAAGTTTATTTCATACAGTCAAAGGAGCTTGCAAAGAAAAGAGTCTGGACTTCTTTAAGTTGCTTGAAGACGTTTCACCTCTCATCCGAGAAGCTTCTTCAGTTCTAAGGTCAAATGGTGGGGAGTCCCAGATATAAACCTAGTGGGAGTGACCCCCCACAGAGGGACAAAAGGACCCCCTGATGATCCTCTAATCGCCTGAGCCAAGGTGTGAAACTGGGTGTGGGTCCCAATCAACCAGAGTTTCGGGTGAGTTCATTGTGAAACCTGGCCCCACCTTATCATGCGAATTCCTGAGATCAGATGGCCCAGGATGTGAGTGGGCGTTAAGGCGTCTGGGAAGGGATCTCAAAACTGGATTATAGATGGCAGAGAGTTGGTGTCATAAGCCCCGCCTCTGTTCAAAGATGGTCGCTCACAGTGGACATAGATGGCTTCTTTCACTCCTCTTTCAAACCATCTGTCCTCTCTGTCCAAAATGTGAACATTGGCATCCTCGAAAGAGTGACCTTTGCCCTTAAGATGCAGATGGACTGCTGAGTCTTGTCCTGTGGACGTGGCTCTTCTATTTCATACAACTTTGTCATAAAACGTGTAAGAAAGCAGGATTATCAGTGTTAAGCTCATTTGCTAATCAACAAGTCAAGCTCGAGATCTTCTCATCAGGTCTGATTTTTTTGTTTTTTTTGCATCCAGGATGGTGAAGGTGATAATCTTGAAATTTCAAAAAAAGATTTCAGAAACTTGCGGTAGTTACATCGGCTTTCCTTGCTGTCTGTGTTCAGCACAATGGTTTCCTGTCAGTTTTTCATCAGACCAGAGATGTATTCACTATGCATCTGTGCAAAATCTCTCTAAAAACAAAGAAAAAAAAAGCTAGACTATAAACCTGACCAACTTCAACATCCTAACTTCTTTTACAGCCATCTTTAATTCCTTTCTTTAATTCAGCAACCCCCCATAAAGCTAGGACATCTTATTAATTATCACTGAAGAAAATAAGAACAACCCTAGGTTTCTCTTCAGCACTGTAGGCAGGCTGACAAAAAGTCAAAACACTGTTGAGCCAATCCTTTAACGTTAACTAGTAATGATAGATACTAGTAATAATAAAGGAAAAAAAATACTCATAATTGTGTCTCACAGACGTGACATTAAAGACAGCTATTTTCAGTACCATTGCAGTGGTTTTTATCATATCTATCTATTAGATTACAATTTGTTCATGCAAATGGAGAGTCTTCTTTACACTATAAATTTCTAATTATGGAGCGCCACAGGGTTCCAGTTCTACACCATTTTACATTATACATGCTTTCCTTAAGCAGTATCATTCAGAACACAAAGCATACATTTTCACTGCTATGCAGATTACACCCAACTTTATCAACCCATGAAGCCAGATAACACACACCAATAAGTTAAACTGCAGGAATGTTTTAAAGACATAAAGACCTGGATGACGTCTAACTTTCTGCTTCTTAATTAATAGACCTCTCTGCATTGAATCATACATCATTATTTCCACTGGCACGCTTCCACAGCATGTAAAGTAAGTAAGTAAGTAAGTAAGTAAGTAAAGTAAGTATGTCTTTTGCCCTGTCTTCCTCCTCTCACCCCAACTGGTCACAGGAGATGACCACCCCTCCCTGAGCCTGGTTGTGCTGGAGGTTTCTTCTATTAAAGGGAATTTTTCCTTCCAATTGTTTCCAAAGTGTTTGCTCACAGGGGGTCTTCTGATTGGTCAGTTTTGTTTGTATGTTGGGGGCGCCTTAGAAGTGCTTTGAGAAGACTGTTGTGATTTGACGCTAATTTAAATAAAATTTAAGTGAATTGAATTGAATCAGTGGTGTGTGGTGACTTTTACAGAAAGACAAGCAGAGAAGGTGGAGTCCTCGCGGATCTCCCTGCACTCTGCACGGACATCTTCACCTTTCTGCTCTCCTTCCTGCAGACCTGTCTAACATTATGTGAGTAGTAATCATCAAAGTAGTAACTATTAGCATATAGTAATAGGTGTTGGAGGAATGGTTTTTATAATTGTTTCTTTTTTTGTGAAAGCAGATAAGCCACATTAAGAAAACATCTAAAATTCACAGAAAAAATTTATAATTGCACTTAATTGTATTTAAAGTAGGTTACAGTAACAGACATACTGCTAAACTATCACGGTGCTGGGTCTGTGACCCAGGGTTTTATGTTTGTTGGTTAATTTATGTTCTTTGATTATTGTTACTTTCATTCTCTTTATTGTGTTCCGCTTGTGTTATTCTTAGTTCCTTAGGTTTCTGTTACTTTGCCTTCCCCGTGTTCCTCGTGTAGTCACTTGTCTGTGCCCTCTGTCCCCCCAGTCAGTTGTCTCAGTGTCAAGTCGGCGTCTTTGTGAATGTCTCTTGTTTCCTCTTTTTCTTTGATAGTCTGTGTCCTGTGTTTTAAGTGTTGCCCCTTTGTCTTGTCATGTTTGATTAGTCCGAGCTGTGCTCTCCTCCTGTTTCCCATCCCCTCGTTATTCCCTGGTATATTTAAGCCCTGTGTTTTCCCCACACCGTACCTCCTCATGTATTGTAAATCTGGCTGTCTTTCTGGTTTCCAAGTGGTTTAGTTTAATTTTCATGTTCAGGGTCTTAGTTTGTTTCTATGAATGATTCTCCCAACAATAAAGCTACCATTTTAAGTTCACTCTTTGTGTTCGAGTCCTGTGTATAATCATGAATTATATTCTAAAATGGTTGCTTTTTAGTGGCTTTCTCGTGAGCACCATATATCTTTAAAAAGTAGCTTTTATTGAATTCAGAAAAACAAGTCTATAAATATAATAACAAAAAGAACGATGAAAGCTGAATTAAAAGGTTAGAGCACATGGTTTGAAGTGAATCTTCAGGAGAATAAATATATTAATGGAAAAAATCAAGGTGGTGCTTGTAATTAATTTCCATTCACTTCTGTTTATGTTGTACCAAATCACAACAATAATGTATTGTAATTTAAAACCCCCAAAACCTTTTAAAAAATAGAACCTAATCAATAAACAATCCTTTGGTGACAGTGGGAAGGAAAAACTCCCGGTTAACACGAAGAAACCTCCAGCAGAGCCTGGATGAGGAAGAGCTAATTATTGCTGTAGGCAGCTGAGAGATAAGAAGAAAGTGAAAAGAAAGGGGGGAAGCACAGGGGGATTGGATAATCTGTTTAGCTTACCTGTTTTATTAAAATGGACAAAGCAGGTTTTGACCCTTATTAAAGCTTTCCTCTAAATTTGTTTTTAGGTTTCTTCATTTGTCACTCTAACCCCTCTATGTCCCACATTGTGGTCAAAGTTGTTGGCCTCTAACCCTCCACCTGCCACACAGATGTACCTAACACTTTCCTGCTGAGTGGATGGACTCAGTCACTTTTTTGTGATCACATTGAAAAAAACATGAAGTTTATTTGATAAAACTTTGTCATAAAATGTATAAAAAAGGAGGATTATCAGTGTTGAGCTCATTGGCATGACTTGTAATTGACAAGTTGAGCAAACTGTTGTTTCCTTTTTTTTTCTTTTTTTTTTTGCAACCAGTATGGTGACAGTGATCATGTTGAAATTTCAAAAGAAGATTTCAGAAAACTGTGGTAGTTACATCTGCTTTTTATGCCATCTGTTTTACCACAATGGTTCCATGTCAGTTTTTCATCAGGCCAGAGATGTATCCACAATGCATCTGTGCAAAAACCCTAAAAAAAATCCATTCTTAACATCCTTCACAAAAAACCCCCCAAAAACCCCATCCATTCTTAATGTCCTTCACACCCACCTTAAATCAATTTGATGTGGCTCCATGTATAGCAGTATGCATGAAAAAATTTGAACACAGAGAAAATTCACTAGCAAAAACTCTAAATGCCCATTCCCT
This sequence comes from Rhamphochromis sp. 'chilingali', assembly GCF_963969265.1. NCBI lineage: Eukaryota > Metazoa > Chordata > Actinopteri > Cichliformes > Cichlidae > Rhamphochromis > Rhamphochromis sp. 'chilingali'. The sequence goes on from NC_137936.1 coordinate 37,020,619, forward strand.
TTTCCAGCAAAAGTCACTATTTCCACACCCCACTCAAAAAAATAATTCATTGGATGAACGTAATTTTATCTTGCCACTTATATTCCATCGAAACAAATCATGTTCTATTAATCCATCTTGAATGTGTTGTTTCAACACGATATGTTTGTAGGTTTAACATAATAGTAACATTAACATTCAATTAAGTTGACTTTTATTCAATCAACATGTTTGTACCAAGTTAGTCTAATTAAATTTATTTATTTTTTATTTTATATCACTTTGGCACATCAAAATTCAGTCTTGTTACATGACCTAGTAAAATATTTGTTTGTTACACCAACGATAATCTTCTTAAATGAACAAATGTAACTTACATCTGTAGTACATGTTGTATTCATATTACATAATGTTCAACAAAAATTCAACGGATTTACAGCAACTTCCAATCCACCCATCTTCTTATCTATCTGGGCTCCGGAAGTGATTTGGTAAGAGGGGCAGGTTACATCCCGGAGAGGTCAACAGCACGACCCACCATGGCATTGAGCTGTTAATACAGACTTAACAAATGTAGGAAACCTATGATGCAGAATTTTCTTTATGTTTTTGTCCTTGACAAGTTAAACCATAATAAATAGTAACAGCATACACGTGGTGTGTGTGTGGTTGTCTTCCTGTGGTTTGAAATCTCGTGTGTTTTTGTGAATTTCATGAGTCCAGGCAACTAACCACTCTTCCTAGATTGTGTCATGTCATCTGAACAAGAAGAAAGTTGTTGAATTTCATGCAGATCCAACATGATTTAATTGTGTTCTCCATAGAAACACAAAATTATTTTGTTCAAATGACAAGTTAGACTTTTGTAAATGTAACAACTACCCAATTTCCTTTTTTTGAGTGCAGAAGATACCAGTGAGATCATGTGACCACAACTCCCATTGATCAGTTTGTTCACACTGTTATCATAATGTTTCATGCATCACTCTGTATCTGTGTATGTTTATTAAGTGTCACAGTTTGATGCTGATCTGATGCCCGTGTCGATGAGCTCTTGGACCGACATTTTGTCTCTACACTTGATTTAACCAAGGGTCACTGGCAGATTCCCAAGAGTCTTCTTCACAACGTGCAGTGTTTACGAATTTATCACACTTCTGTTCTTGTTCAGAGCACCAGCCACCTTTCAACGCCACATGGAATGGGTGCTGAATGTACACGTGGCATAATGTGCTGCTTTATTAGGAGGATGTTATCATCCACAGCGACACCTGGGTGGGGCATGTCCAGCGAGTGGCCGCACTACTGGAGTCCCTGGGCCATGCTGGACTTAAACCTAATTTGAAAAAGTTCGCAGTTCAACAGAGAGAGGGACTCTATCTGGGATATCTGGTGCTCTCGCAGATGGATACAACAGCAGCCATCATATCCTGCCCACCTCCCATGGCCAAAAAGGAGGTGAGGCGGTACTTGGCGCTGGCTGACCTGAGCAGCCCCTTGACTGATCTCACCCTAAAGGGTGCCCCAGATCTGGTCCAGTGGACGGAGCAGTCCCAGGAGGCATTCGTGCAGGTTAAGAAGGCTCTCTGTAGGGAACCCCTTCCCCCTCCCTTTTATTCTGCAGAGAGACTCCTCGAACAGGGGGGCCGTTTTGCCCCTGCAGGTAAGGGGGGCACCACCCTGTGGTGTATATCAGAAGGACCCTGTTGGAGGAGACGCTTGGTTCTGTGCGGTGAAGAAGTAGTTCATGGCCATCCAATGGACAGTCGACTCTCTCTGCTATTAGGATGCCAATGCCTGGATCGCCCAGTGGTACGTGGCTCTCCAGCCTTTTAAATTTAAGGTGGTGCATAGGCCGGGGACACAGATGGTCAAGGCTGATTTCATCATCTGCTCACAGAGGTGGGGTGTGGAGTAGGCTAGCCCAGATGGCTCCCTATCCTAAGTTGGGTAATGGGCAGAATGGAGAAAGCAATATTATCAGTTTTAAGCTCATTGACTTACGGCGTGTATTTGACAAGTTTAGCAAACTGTTTCACTGTCAAACTTAGACCTCCTTATCAAGTCTTTTTTGGTTTGTTTATTGTTTATTGTTTAGAAACCAGCATGGTGACAGTGATAGTTTTGAAATTTCCAAAGAAGATTTCAGAAACCTCCAGTAGTTGCAATCACTTTTCATGGTGTCTTTGTTTAGCACAGTTGTTTCCTGTCAGATTTTCATATCCGCAAAAACACTGAAAAACATCAAAAGATTTTTTTTAAATCATTCACAGTCACCTTAAATTAATTTGATGTGGCTACATGTCTAGAGGTGTACATGAAAACTGAGAGAACAGAAGAGAGAACGATCAACAGCAAAGCCTCTAAATGCCCATTCCCTTTTCCAGCAAATGTCACTATTTACACACCCCACTAATTAGAAGAAACCAATCAGATCATGTGACATTCGAGTGTTATCAGTTTGTTCAAACTGTTTTCATGATGTTTAATGTGCTACTCTGTATATTTACTTATTTTATCATGTCGATCTAATAGACAGTGGGAAGGAAAAACTCCCTTTTAACAAGAAGAATGCTCCAGCACAGCCTGCATCATGGAGGGCCAATTATTAGGTGCCAACAGTAATAGGTGTTGTAAGAATGTTTTTTAGAACTGCTCCTTTTTTGGGAAAGCAGAAAAACCTCAAGAAAGAAACAAGTAAAATTCACAGAATGATTCTCTAATTGTACTTCAAGTAGGTTACAATAATGAATTATATTCTAAAATGGTTTTGTCATGAATCGCTGTGTGGCAGGCAGGAGTTGGACCCAAGATGCAGGCACTCAGACTCGAGGCATGAACTCAAAAAACTCAGCTTTATTTGCTGACAGGGGAAAAGCATACTAAACTAAACTGGGAAAACTATAAACTCACACTTTGCAGCGAGGCACACGAGGAAACACACAGCTTGAGGGTACGACGCGACACTGAGCACAGGAAAACACAGGACTAATATACACAGGGTGGTAATCAGGGAATGGGCAACAGGAGGGAGACACAGCTGGGAGAAATTGGACTAACGAGACAGGGGGAGCAAAGCGGCACACACTAACATAAGACATAGACTTTCACAATAAAACAGGAAATAAGACACAAGGATGCAGACTAAGAAACACAGACTTAACACGGGCAGAACTAAGAATAAACCAGAATAAGCTGGAACATAGAACATCATCATAATCATCACAAGCACTAAGAGAATAAGGAAACAAACACACCAAAGTAACTTGAAAGGCAGATTCATCATAAAACCCAACAAAGCACCAGAGAAACATAAAGAACAATCATTCAAAAATAAACCAAAACATAACTCAAAATACTGGGTCAACCTGACCCAGAACCGTGACAGGTTTGTTTTTAGTGGCTGACTTGTGCGGACCATATATCCAAAAGCAGCTTTTATTGAGTTCAGAAAAGCAAGTCTACAAATATAATAACAAAAAGAAAGATGAAAGCTGAATTAAGGGGAGCCTGATTGTCTTGGAAGGACATTCCTTGCCAGATACACGATGGACGGGTGGAAAAACTGGAGTGTCGTGTGCCTGGCGGGACTGTCGATCGAGGACATTGAAGATGTCTACCTTTTTGGGATAGATGTGGGCCGAGATGTTTTTGAGCTGGTCGGCACTATTCTGGATTGTCCTGATGCTGGACTGCTCCGCTATATGTCCGCTGAGCTCCTGCGCATTCGCGGACAGCTGTCGCTCCCATTGCCGGCGGCGCTCCACTGCCACCCGGACATCACTTTCCAGCCTCGCCGGAGATACGTCCATCGTGGGTCCCGCAGAATTTTCCTCAACTCCAGTGGAATTAAATCGTTTTGGTCTGCTACTCGCTGCCCTCGCAGGACCTCTGATCGGGCTGTCAACCACCGATCTCTAGCCCACCTGACCAGGACACCCACCGCAATTAGCAAAAAAGAAAATTCTCCACTCAACTTTGGTCTTCTAAATATCAGCTCACTGACAAATAAGGGACCTCTCATCCAAGACCTCCTATCTGACTGTAAGTTTGACTTTTTCTGTTTAACTGAAACCTGGAAACAACCCGATGACTTTTCTCAGCTAAATAAATCCACTCCTCAGGGGTTTGTTTACTTTTTAAACCTCGCTGCTCAGGTCGTGGGGGGGTGCCTCATGATCATTTTTCGCCAGCACTTGAAAGTCCTGCCAGTTAATGTTGATACTTTAAGCTCCCTAGAGTGCCTTGCATATGAGCTCACTGGACCTTCTGCTCACCAGAGACTTTTCCTTCTGTCTCAAGGGCTTTGGATTTAAACAATTTATTGACTTTCCCACTCACTCCAAAGGACACACCTTGGACTTGATCTGCTGTTCTGGTCTTACGCCCTCAAATCTTTCTGCTGATGAAATTCCCATAACTGACCATTTCCTCCTTTCATTTAACCTCACTCTCAGCTGCTCCTCTACCAAGCCAACCCATCTCATCTTGTTCCGCAACATCAAGAACATTGATGTTGACATTCTCGAGCATTGAAGGCCAAAGCTCGGCAGCAAGAGCGTACATACAAGAAATCTGGTTTAACTGTTGATGCAGAAAACTACAAATACCATACTTCAGTATAAAGACTCCATCAACAAGGCCAAACAAAGTTTCTACTCAGGTATTATCAGAGATGGGCAGTAACGCGTTACTTGTAACGCATTACTATAATCTGATTACTTTTTTCGAGTAACGAGTAAAGTAAGGGATTACTATTGCAAAAACGGTAATTAGATTACCGTTACTTTCCCGTAGGAACGCTGCGTTACTGCGTTACTAAAACCGTGATTTTTTGCGAGAATGTCTCACGACACTGACGTAAGCGAGTGCGCCGTTCGTGACAACAGCTGTGTGCAGATCAACAATGGATCACATATCGATTGTGGGAGAGAGTATGAGCGTGCAGCGTTTAAAGCGTGGAAGTACTGACCTTACTTTGAGTTTGATTCCATAAAAAGTGACAAAAACATTAGTGTCCGTTGTGCGTGGGAAGAAAACTTCTTTTTACAGCGAAAAAACCCCTAAACTTCCGAGCAAGCACCGAGTAGCTACGACGTAATGAGAAACTCACAGAGAAACTCGCGGATTCTTCCACTGACCGCGGCACACCTGCACCAGGGTAAACCTCCGCCTGCCCCTGCTTTACAGGTGAAAATAGAGCAACAGGACCGCTGAGTCTTTGACTTTATTTATGTTCTGCTGTGTTTTACTTGCATCTATTTGAAAGACTGAGTGTAAACACAAAAATATTTTATTTTATGTGCTGGAATGTGCAGAAAATAGGTTTAAATGTTAAACGAATTTCTTCCAGTCAGAGAATGTTGCATATAATTAAATCTTTGCTTGATGCATAAAGTTAAAAGATTAAAACTAATAAAACAAGTTTTAAAAAGAGACTTTTCCATTTGATTACATTTTGTATGATGGATTATGCAGAAAAAGTAGAATTGGGCTGAAAGATCTATCACTTTATCACCTCTTCAGGTTGTAAATCGTGTTTTTAAAAAGTAACTAATTAACTAAGTAACTAAGTAATTAATTACTTTTGAAAATAAGTAATGAGTAAAGTAACGGGATTACTTTTTTGGGGAAGTAATCAGTAATTAGTTACTGATTACTTTTTTCAAGTAACTTGACCAACACTGGGTATTATCAGTTCTTATGAGGGTAACGCAATGATTTTGTTTTTAGTTCTCAACAAACTAATTCAACCCCCCAACGCTTTATCACCAAACTTTTATTCTTCGGAAATCTGTAACTCCTTGATGCTGTTCAGCCACTGCATTGCTGGTGGATGTTATTGATGCTGAATCAATAACATCCACCAGCAACTCAGTTCAAATGTTGTGTCTGTCCCCTCTCCAGAACCTTTTGTCTATTTTGCGCCGTTTTTCACTTTTCATCTTCCTGATTTATCTGATATTTCTGAGTTTATATGTAAATCAAAGCCTGCCACATGTCAATTAGTTAAACTGCAGGAATGTCTTAAAAACATAAAGACCTGGATGGCCGCTAACTTTCTGATTCTTAATTCAGATAAAACTGAGGTTATTTTACTCGACCCTGGAAATCTTAGAAATATGGTATCTAACCAGATTCTTACTCTGGATGGCATTACCTTGGCCTCCAGTAACACTGTGAGTCACCGTGTCCAGGACATGTCCTTCAATGCACATATTAAACAAATATGTAAGACTGCTTTCTTCCATTTGCGCAGCATCTCTAAAATTAGAAATATCCTGTCTCAGAGTGATGCTGAAAAACTAGTTCATGCATTTATTACTTCCAGGCTTGACTATGGTAATTCATTATTATCAGGATGTCCTAAAAACTCACTGAAAAGTCTTCAGTTAATCCAAAATGCTGCAGCAAGAGTCCTGACAGGGACTAGAAAGAGAGAGCAGATTTCTCCTGTTTTGGCTTCCTGTTAAATCCAGAATTCAAAATCCTGCTCCTCACATACAAGGTCTTAAATAATCAGGCCCCATCTTATCTTAATGACCTTGTAGTACCATATCACCCTATTAGAGCACTTCGCTCTCGCTTTGCAGGCCTACTTGTTGTTCCTAGAGTATTTAAAAGTAGAATGGGAGGGAGAGCCTTCAGTTTTCAGGCCCCTCTTCTGTGGAACCAGCTTCCAGTTTGGATTCAGGAGACAGACACTATCTCTACTTTTAAGATCAGTCTTCAAACTTTCCTTTTTGCTAAAGCATATAGTTAGGGCTGGACCAGGTGACCCTGAATCCTCCCTTAGTTATGCTGCAATAGACGTAGGCTGCCGGGGATTCCCATGATGCATTGAGTTTTTCCTTTCCAGTCACCTTTCTCACTCAACAGGTGTTAATAGACCTCTCTGCTGAATCACACTTGTTATTAATCTCTGTCTCTCTTCCACAGCATGTCTTTTATCCTGTCTTCCTTCTGTCACCCCAACTGGTTGCAGCAGATGGTCCCGTCCCTCCCTGAGCCTGGTTCTGCTGGAGCTTTCTTCCTGTTAAAAGGGAGTTTTTCCTTCCCACTGTCACTTGCTCATAGGGGGTCATATGATTGTTGAGCTTTTCTCTGTATGTATTATTGTAGGGTCTACCTTACAATATAATGCGCCTTGAAGTGACTGTTCTGATTTGGCAAGTAAAATTGAATTGCGTTGGATATGTAACACCCTGTAAGCTAAACATAGCTTTTTATCGATCTAAATAGTTTACAGGCTAGAAAAAAATAAAGTCCCTTAGTTGCTGGCCTCCAACCCTCTGCCTGCCACATGTATTTACCTAACACTTTCCTGCTGAGTGGATGGACTCAGTCCCATTTATCTGATCATATTGAAAAAAACATGAAGTTTATTTGATAAAATTTTGTCATAAAGTGTATAAGAAAGGAGGATCGTCACTGTTGAGCTCATTGGCATGACTTGTAGATTTATTTATTTATTTATTTAGGACAATGCATGTTAATGAACATAAATGTAAAAAAAAATTACATGAATGTAAACATACCAGATTATAGCCAAAGGCTAATTTTAATCTGTTGTCCTTAAGCATAAAAAATAGACATAATAATTCATAAAAATTCATCGTTCATTCATAATAAAAACTCCATCACCAAACTTACACATACACACCATTCTGTTCCCAAATAAAACATTAAAACTATACAACTCATACATGATCACACACTTGATTTGTCCATAACCAGTTTTTAACCTTTGCCTTAAACAAATTGAGTGTAGAGCATTCTCTAATGGGTTGAGGAAGACTGTTCCACAGATGGCCACCCTTAACAGAGAGGACGTTCTGCCCAAATGCTGTCCGTCTGTGGGGTATAAACAAGTCTCCTCGGATTAAAGCTCGAGTGGTCCTGTCTGAGCTTTCTTTATGCCTAATGAACTGCTTTAGTGGTGGTGGAGCAAGGGAGTGTAAGACTTTATATATTAAACTCACTCTTTTAAGTTTCACTAAGTTATTGTAATTGACAAGTTGAGTAAACAGTTTCACTCCTCGTTGCAACCCTTTTTTTTCTTTATTCTTTGTTTTGTTTGCAACCAGTATGGTGACAGTGATCATGTTGAAATTTCAAAAGAAGATTTCAGAAAACTGTGGTAGTTACATCTGCTTTTTATGCCATCTGTTTTACCACAATGGTTCCATGTCAGTTATTCATCAGGCCAGAGATGTATCCACAATGCATCTGTGCAAAAACCCTAAAAAACACATCCATCCTTCACACCCACCTTAAATCAGTTTGATGTGGCTCCATGTATAGCAGTATGCATGAAAACATTTGAACACAGAGAAAATTCACTAGCAAAAACTCTAAATGCCCATTCCCTTTTCCAGCAAAGTCACTATTTCCACACCCCACTTATCAGAAGATACCAGTGAGATCATGTGGCATTCGACTCACATTGATCAGTTTGTTCACACTGTTATCATAATGTTTCATGCACCACTCTGTATCTGTGTATGTTTATTAAGTGTCACAGTTTGATGCCGATCTGATGCCCGTATCGATAAGTAATCGGAAGGTTGCCGGTTCGAGCCCTAGCTCCGACAGTCTCGGTCGTTGTGTCGTTGGGCAAGACACTTCATCCATTGCCTACTGATGTTGGTCAGAGGGCCCAGTGGCGCCAGTGTCCGGCCCAGGGCAGCTGTGGCTGTAGCTTGCCATCACCGGTGTATGAATGTGTGTGAGGATGACTGAATGTAGTGTAAAGTGCTTTGGGGTCCATAGGGACTAAGTAACATGCTATAGTCCTCACAGCTGTGGATGAAAATGAAGTTTTTTAAATGTAAGAATAAAACTATTAGGATTCAAATAATATTGATGTGACAGTGTTCAGAAAGTGTTAGGTGACAGTGTTGGGTGTGGTATGTTAGAGTGACAGACTACTGTAATCACATTTCATTTTTCAGTAATTTAATGTGCGGCTGTACTAATTTCAGTAAGTACATTACAGCTATAATTATACCATAATTTACTTTACAAAGGTTCTTCAGTTATTGACATGGCAGAAAAAAAAGAAAAGAAAAATTATCACGGAGACACCCTTTTTTCTTCCTGCTCTACAATCAGCTAATTTTAGTTTACGTACTGGAGATGGGTGGTGGATATGTTTCAGGAGAAGACGGAGGAGATATGGACATTCCTTTTATTTTATTACACAAAAGGACAACAGTGGGATGGCAAAGTGGAACCTGCATCCAGGATAGAAACAACTGCATTACGATGCTAAAACAACAAGCATCTGCACAAACAGCATGCTAATGCAAGGCTAGCCAAGAACCCAGACGGATGATAACCTCCTAATACCCAGCAAATCATCTTAGTCCTCTGTTAAGGACATGAGTCTGAGCCCTCTATGTCAAGCACTATATATGCAATTTCTATGACTCCTGCTGTACTGTCAAGGGACATCCTGGGCTTTCTATTGATGCCACATTTATAAGGGCTGGGTTAATTGCAGTTTCTATATTTTATGGCCACAAGGTTATGTGATACATTTATTTTAGTAGACATTGTGATTCTGGCTTAAGAGAGGAGGTGAGTGTGGAGTGGAGAAGCAGCCCAGACACCACAGATCCGCTGCAGTTCGCCTACAGATCCAACAGATCCACAGAGGATGCCATCGCCCACGTCCTACACACCACTCTCAGCCACGTGGACAAGAAACAGGGTAACTATGTGCGAATGCTGTTTGTTGATTACAGTTCAGCGTTTAACACAATAGTGCCCTGCAGACTGTTCACAAAGCTGAGGGATCTGGGACTTAACAGCCATCTGTGTGCATGGGTGTTGGACTTCCTCACTGGCAGAACTCAGGTGGTGAGGGTGGGCAGGTGCTTCTCCACAACCCGTTCTCACTCCCAAAGCGTAACATTTTACGCTAGGTGACAAATCGTCACCATATTACGTTTTCGGCTACCCACCACGTTCCTAAATGACGACCTCGGAAAAAAGAGGAAATATGAGAACCGTCTGGACTGAATCTACACATGTTCGCTCTTTTTCTTCAAATCGCTTAGAAACACGCTATTTAACATCATTAAAGTCCTGGTTAAGGTCAGGAATAAGGTTATGGTCAGGGCTAGGGATAAGGTTAGGTTTAGGGCTGGAATACAGGGCTGGAACGTCTATTACCGCGGGAGTGTCATTGCACTGGATTCCATACCATAAGCACGCCGAAGGTCTCCTTTCGCGTTCCTCAGGAACGCCGCGGGACGTGACAAAACGTCGACATGTTACGCCTCGGGAGTGAGAACGCTCTGTTCTCCAACAGCATCACCATCAACACAGGAGCACCTCAGGGATGTGTCCTCTCGCCACTGCTCTACTCCCTCTACACTTCAGACTGTGTGGCCACCCATGGCTCCAACACCATTGTGAAGTTTGCTGACGACACAGTGGTGTTGGGTGCCATCTCCAACAACGATGAGACGGCCTACATGGATGAAGTGAAGAATCTGGCATCGTGGTGCCAGGACAACCACCTCCAGCTGAACGTCGGCAAGACCAAGGAGCTGGTGGTGGACTTCAGAAGGAGTCAACACAGAGACTACAAGCCCATTATCATCAATGGAGCTCCAGTGGAGAGGGTGCAGTCCTTCAAGTATCTCGGTGTCCACATCTCCTCAGACCTGACATGGGCTGCCCACATTCAGGTCCAGACCAAAAAGGCTAGGCAGCGCCTGTATCACCTACGACAACTGAGGAAGTTCAGGGTCTCTCCAAAGATCCTCAGGATTTTCTATACAGGCGCTGTGGAGAGCATCCTCACACAGAACATGACATCGTGGTTTGGGAACAGCTGTGTGAAGGACCAAAAAGCTCTCTAGAGAGTGATCCGTACAGCAGAACGCTGCTGCAGGATTGCTCTCCCCCCGCTTCAGGACACCTACACCAGGAGATGCCGGACTAGAGCAGCGCAGATACTGAAGGACCCGTCCCATCCTGGCAACAAACTGTTCCAACTTCTGCAATCTGGTAGAAGGTTCCGCATCTTCCGGGCAAGGACAGAGAGACTCAAGAGGAGCTTCTATCCCCAAGCCATCCGTGCCCTAAACACACACACCCGCCCTCTCACATCTTCTATAATTGACTGAGACAGGACTCTTCCAGACACTAAACCAAGGCACAATGTACATTTCAATTCCTTTAATTTTAAATATGTTTATATTGTCTATCCTGTAAAATAGTCAGATGTCTATTCATATTAATGTACAGAATTCACCTGCTTGCTGCTACTACTGCACATTCACCCAGTGTATATACTATATGTATATATATATATATATATATATATACATAATATTCTTCCTCTACACCCCCCCCCCCCCCAATTTTTTTGCACATGTCGAGGAGCGTGTCAGGCTACATTTCACTGTGTGTTATACTTGTATAACTATGCATGTGACAAATAAAGAACCTTGAACCTTGAACCTTGACAGTGGGGATGGTGTGTTCAGAGTGATGTGCAGTGTTAGTTTTCCGCCACACATAGAATTTTGCATTTTGGCCAAAAGTTCCGTTTTGGTCTCATCTGACCAGAGCACCTTCTTCCACATGTTTGCTGTGTCCCCCACATGGCTCGTGGCAAACTGCAAACGGGACTTCTTATGGTTTTCTGTTAACAATGGCTTTCTTCTTGCCACTCTTCCATAAAGGCCAACTTTGTGCAGTGCACGACTAATAGTTGTCCTATGGACAGATTCCCCCACCTGAGCTGTAGATCTCTGCAGCTCGTCCGGAGTCACCATGGGCCTCTTGGCTGCATTTCTGATCAGCGCTCTGCTTGTTCGGCCTGTGAGTTTAGGTGGACGGCCTTGTCTTGGTAGGTTTACAGTTGTGCCATACTCCTTCCATTTCTGAATGATCGCTTGAACAGTGCTCCGTGGGATGTTCAAGGCTTGGGAAACCTTTTTGTAGCCTAAGCCTGCTTTAAATTTCTCAATAACTTTATCCCTGACCTGTCTGGTGTGTTCTTTGGACTTCATGGTGTTGTTGCTCCCAGTATTCTCTTAGACAAACTCTGAGGCATCACAGAGCAGTTGTGGAGCTGTTTTGCAAAGAAGAATGGGCAAGGATTTCAGTGTCTAGATGTGCAAAGCTGGTAGAGACAGACCCTAAAAGACTGGCAGCTGTAATTGCAGCAAAAGGTGGTTCTACAAAGTGCTGATTCATGGGGCTGAATAATTACGCACACCCCACTTTGCAGTTATTTATTTGTAAAAAGATGTTTGGAATCATGTATGATTTTCGTTCCACTTCTCACGTGTGCACCACTTTGTTGGTCTTTCACGTTGAATTCCAATAAAATTGATTCATGTTTGTGGCTGTAATGTGACAAAATGTGGAAAAGTTCAAGGGGGCCGAATACTTTTGCAAGCCACTGTATTACACAAACATCACATTGGTAAGACAGGTCAGAATAGGTAGCAAAGCAATGAAAATACACATCCCCTCCTGCTGCCATCCTACAGCGCTGGTCCAGAACTGTCGCCTAAGTCAGCTGGGAGAAGCTTTTTTTTTTGGAAGGGGGGGGGGTCTGTGTCAATTACATGCATATGTGTGTGTATCCCGTGTTCAGCTGAAAGAAGAGGTCAACAAGTCTCCAGTGAGCCCAGTTGGTCGTGAAGGAGGGACAAGAGCTCCAACAACAGTCTTGTTATCAGAGAACAATTTTTGTTGTTCCAGTCAGCTTCGACCTTGGCAGGTCTCCAGCTGATGCCAGTGGGAGTGCAATGAGTGAAGATGGTGGTTGTTTGGGTTTAGTGCGAATAACTGCAAAATAAAATAAAACAAAAGTGAAAATCCTCAAGTATCTATTTGAGCCCTTCACTTTGATTTTGGTTTTTCTAGTTCCAAGCTAAAGCATCTTGTGCACCCAAAGAAAAGCAAAGGGAGCATTTCTCAGTAAGCAGAAGATTTAGCTGTAGTTTGTTTGAAATTCAATACTGTTAATGAGAAATGGGTGCACATATAACAGATGGTGATAGTGAAGTATTTGCTGTGGAAAATTTCAAAAACATGTTACTCACAGGAAGTGGTTAAAAGTCAGATGTTAGTTGGTACAAACTGCTTAAAAGGACTGACCCGTCGGCCTCAACATAACAGATCGAGCATTTCACCACCAAGATGTTTGCTCTGCAGTCATTTGTGGTCATTTATGCGCTGACATTCCTCAGGCAAAATGGTAAGTTGCACCATGAATACTTGTGTGGAATATTAATATTTTTTAAATAATTTTTATTAATTTTGTTTCCTCCTAATGCTATTAGTCCTCGGAAGTGAAATTATAAATGGGCAAATAGCCCCAGACAACGAAATGCTGTATATGGCATCAGTGCTGGATTACAGAGGGTCCCATATTTGTGGAGGATTTCTTGTGTCTGAGAACCTTGTAATGACTGCTGCACACTGTGACCTGTAAGTAATCTTTCCTCCAAGGAAATTTCTTATATATATAAATTCTCTCTCTACATATATGACATATATATATATGACATATATATGACGATATATATATATATATGACATATATACATCCGGGCGACGTCCGAGCCGGCATGCCTGCGGTAGGCTTGCTTAGCATAGGGGGTCTAGCCTTAGGACCCTTACTGGATACAGACGCCCCAGGCAGGAATCGAACTTGCGATCCTCTGTTCCAATGTAGTCTAACCACTACGCTATCCAGCTTTTTTTTTTTTATTTATATATATATATATATATATATATATATATATATATATATATATATATATATATATACACACATATATATATATATATATATATACACATATACACATATATATATATATATATACACATATATATATATATATATACACACATATATATATATATATACACACATATATATATATATATACACATATATATATATATATATATATATATATATATATACACATATATATATATATATATATATATATATATATATATGACATGTATATTTAGTACTGTATAATGTAATAATAATTATTTAAGTTCTTCCCTTACAAACTAAAACCATAACATTTTTTGAATAAATTCAGTAAATACATAAAATTGAATTTAACTATAAAAATGTATTAATATTTTCATCATGTTGTTTATGTAACTGCAGAAAATCTACTGATGATCTCATTATTATATTTTATTCAGGAATCCTTGGTACGTAGTCCTTGGTAACCACCATCTGAGGAGTGCTGATAAGCTCGTGATACAGATTGCTGAGAAATACAAACACCCATATTTTCAGAATGTTGACTCTGGATACGACATCATGCTTTTAAAAGTAAGGTTTTTATCTTTTTGTTTTCTCACACCACACAGGAAGTTTTATATTTTTGAGTGTTTGAATTTACAATGCACTTATTGAAAAACAAATTTCTAATTGAGGGGAAAAGTGCTTACTTAAAAAAAAGATAATTGATAGGTGTTGCTGTTACATGTTTTCACTTATTTTTAATCTTTACTCTTTATTTCTGTGCCTCTAGCTGTCTAGACCTGTCCAACCAAGCAAGACAATTCAATTCATTCGACTTCCCTTCCGTGAAATGACATTAAATGAAAATGAGAAGTGCCAAGTGGCTGGATGGGGTAAGACAAACACTTACGGTAGTGTTGTTGACGACCTGAGAGTGGTGGATGTGTCTGTCATCGGCCCACAAGTCTGCCAGAATGCTTGGGCTCAAAAGGTTCCTGGATACAATCTTCCTCCCAATGTTATCTGTGCAGGTGGATACAACACAAATAAAGGATTCTGTCAGGTATGTTTTCTGTCCTTTCCTTAAAAATTCTTGCTAACTGCTCTGTGGTTGAGAAATATATGAGCACTCTGCATTAAGTATCACATGAACAAAGTAAATACTTCCTCCTTACAGGGTGATTCTGGTGGCCCTCTGGTCTGCAAGGGAATGGCTGTCGGTATTGTTTCTTTCAACAAGGCAATTGGTGAAAACTTGGGACAGTGTGACTATCCGGATGTCCCCAATGTCTATACAGATATCTCAAAATACCTTAACTGGTTCAGGAGGATTCTCCAGGGGGGAAAAAGTTAAATCTTACACAAAGCTTTGCATCAGCACACTGTAAGTGTGTAAGCTATGCCTCTGTCAGTGTTTGCTCTCAATGCAGAATAAAGAAAATGTTTCAAATATTGTTTCTGTGCACGAATAATATTTATTATGACTTTAAAACCTATCCATCCATCTATCCATCTATATATTGAAATTCAGGTTTACCATGGAAAATTAATTCCATGCAATACTAATATCTGTAAACTAATTTTTAATTTCTACAGTACATTCATCCTGATTTTTTGAGTACTATAAATACTAAAGACTAACAGAGGGTGTTTCCTTTACCACAGAGAATTACCTGATGTGGTTTTCAGTTAAATCTCTAATAAGTCAAAAAACTGAAGCCATGACAATTTAATACTAGAAACAGCTCTAACTACTAGGGGTGCAACGATACACAAAATTCACGGTTCGGTTCGGTTCGATACTTTGGTGTCACGGTTCGATATTTTTTCGATACAAAAAAATGTTCATGCCTTTTTAATTTGTCATTTATTAAAATTATAAATATATATTTTAACTCAAAAGTACAGTTTTTAGATTTAACCCTAACCCTTGTGCGCGTTTTTTATTTTGACAGCGAATGCGCACCTGCGGACCACTTATGTGCAGCCCTGGTTATTTAGCTCGTCATATTGCAGCCACAGAAATTCTTTTGTCCATGAAACCATAAAGCTGCACTTTCTTTTTGCCTTATAGTCTGATTTGTCATAACTTCTCAGTTTTGTGGTAAGCTTTTCTTTGGCTGTCACTTCTTCACCCTGACCTGTCTTATTTGGCTCAGCAGAACTAAAATATATATACTGCTACTTTTACACACGTACTCACATAAGCTCAGCGATTCTCTGCGCGATCAACCTCTCACATGTTTAAGCTGCGGGAGATTTCACTTGTCATGTTTGCATAGTAAGCTAACGATTAATAAGACGATGTCAGAGGAATTGGTGCACAAATTATCATCACTCACAGATCAGTGCTGTCATTGCAAAGTGAAAGCAAAAAAACAAGCGCAAATTCAAACGCGATTTCAATATGAGGCTCCTGAACTCTCTGCCCCCCTCTCACGGACAATAACCATATCCAACTTCTTAATAGCAATGAACTGGTCTGCATTGGTGCATCATATCTTTATTCTCTTCCCCCTCCTGCCCCCCCCTCTTTCTTAAATAGATAACTATCATATCTGATATCATATCTCACAGTACAATAATATTGAATGGGTTGCATTGTTGTATTTTGTCATGTTTCTCAGGTCTTTGTCTGAATTTCTACGAACATTATTGCTAAGGATTGTCTTATTGCATTGGAGTCACACTGGGTTAAATATGTACACTTGGGTTTTAAGGGGTATTTATTATTTTCTTCTTTTTTTGGGTTGTATGGAAGCCCCAAACGCAATTTCATTGTTCTTGACAATGACAATAAATAAATAAATACTAAATACTATGTCACATATTGACAGTGGCTCACCGATGCCAATGACATAATTACCCAGCTACATTTCTGAAAGAATGCAAAAGCATTGACATATATTTTTCCTACAATAGCCCGACGGGCAGGGCAGAGAGATTTTGGTAGCCCGACTGGAAAAATCGCTAGCTCCGGGACGTCGGGCTAGCGATTTTGCAAGCCCTGTATCTGATTGAGGAATCACTCATCTTTGGAAAAGAGAGTTTATTACAGAGAAATGTCTCTTTCCAAAATAAAAGCTATACTATCCGCTTCTTCTGGGCTATATTCTCAGCAGCATAAGAAGAATCACGTGCTAACAGCTGTCTAAATGACTCGGCTAAAGTTAGTAGCATGCTTGTTGTTTTTGTCTTTGCACTAGGATGATGTCGGCGTAAATGTGCAGTCATATTCGTTGTGTTCCCACTAGTGCTTTCAGGTTAATCTCGTTGAAATGACCTTAACGCCACAACACGGCAAATCTCCGTTAACGAGCTACCGCCGATCGCCCCGTGCATGGGGCTAGACGGCCAACACGTTAACGAGCTAACTGCGCTAACACACTAGTTCACACCAATGTAATTAAGCATTGCATGGCACATCCAACATACTGTTTTACTTTAGTCCATGACTCGCTTACCTTCAGGGTCATACGTCACATGAAAACCAAAATAATTCCAAACGCCAGATCTGAATGAGGGTGCGGGAGGTCCATCTTGCAAGGAGAGCTTAACTTCTGTCTCGCTAGCTTGCCCTGCGCTCTTCCTCCTGACTATGCTGTCTGTGTTGAGCGCTCAGTGGATCTGCGCTCGACAGTGCAGCCTAGGCGGAGTAGTCGAACACAGATTCACTGAGCGCTCAACACAGACAGCATCGTCAGAAGGAAAGTTGATAAAATAAATTACAAATGTTGTATTGTTCGATACATATGCGTACCGAACCGAAAGCACTGTATCGAACGGTTCAATATCGATACGAATATCGTTGCACCCCTACTAACTACAGTAACACTACTTTTCTAATTTAATAGTAAGATAAATGCCAGTATAAATATACACAGTATACTGCCATCACTACAATATACATGTTTTACACACTCCTTTTGTTGTTGACATTTACAGGCTGTGTGCCACACTCTTCAAATTCATGCCAACTAATATTTTTACGTCCAGTAGATGTCCTACTAGAGCAAATGAAGCTTCCAGAAGCTTTGCGCAGGGATGAACCAATTGGATGAAGTGCTTTATGAAGCTTCATCTGCCCATCACTACCTAAAATGCAGGCAAAAGACTGATGATATGAATGAACGTTTATTTACAAAGTGGCAGAATAACAAAAACAGGCAATGAGGCATGAGAAGTTAGTGAAGAAAACTAAAGAGCAAACCTGAAATAATAACGTGACGGGCAGAGAGATGCAGCCTAAGGAACAAACACCCCAATGAAACGCAGACGAGCAGAACGCACCCACTATATATACACACACAAGGAAATCAGGTAATGACACACAGGAGGGGAGCACAGCTGATCCCAATTCACAAGATGACAGGAAGAGACAAGCTAACACAGTGGAGTAAAACAGGAAATTCACAAACACAAACTCAGGGACATGAACGAAGCACCAGGAGAATGACACAGGAAATAAACCAAGAACTGGAAACCCTGAGAATGAAACCTACATACTAATAAGATAACCATGAAGAAATTAAACATCAAATCAGTAATAATAATAAACATAATGCCAAACACAAAACGCTGGGTCAACGACCCAGCACCATGACAATTACATATTTGTATGTAATATGAAGAATTACACTATAAGGGTAAAGGGATTTTGAAAAAGCTTGCAAATCATTCAAATCATGTCAAAATAATAAGAATTATTAATCAGATGTTAAATGTTTTTGATGAATGTTTTTGTCAACTGCATAAATCTTTGACAGAAACTTAAAGAATCCCACCAGTGATGCAACTTGATCAAAGTGGTTGGTTGAATGAAAGACCAAGAAATAACTGGATCATTAATATTTAGGGTATCAGCATCATTAACATTATTAGCTTTGCATCATTAGACGTACAAAAACTTATGTTCCAAACTTTAAATATGTGTTTGCAGTTTCAGTTATAGTTAAAAATGAAATATATAAGGTAAGTTAACAAGATGTGGTACCTTAAGTTGAGCAGGGTTTTAAGCCGTATGGAAGTAGTGATGTTATGACCTTTCTTTATGTTCACAGACGGTACAACACTACTAACACGGACAGATGACTTGTACGTGTTATTGTTCTTTACTCTGCTTTGGGTTGCACCTCTGTTTGCTTCTGCTTCTTTATTGTTATTTAGTATTTTTAAAACAACATTTGCTTCCTTAACAATGCTCTCAAGACTTTTTTTAAGCAAACACTGTAGCAATCAGACCTGAATTCTTAGCCCCACTCTCGGCTGGAGTACCAGCTTACCTTTGCTGGGCGCCACACCCACCTCCCTGGAGAGGCCTTCACAGAAGTGAAGTCTGAGTGGTGTTCCAGAAACGATGTGGGCTTCATAGATAATTGGCAAACCTTCTGGGTGAAACCTGGTCTTGTTAGGAGAGACGGCATCCATCCCACTTTGGATGGAGCAGCTCTCATTTCTAGAAATATGGACAAATTTATTAAACCCCCCAAAATTTGACTATCCAGAGTTGGGACCAGGAAGCAGAGTTGCAGTCTTACACGCCTCTCTGCAGCTTCTCTCCTCCTGCTACCCCCCCCCCCCCCCCCCCCCCAAAAAAAAACCCCCATCTCCACACAGACTGTGTCAGCTCCCAAACAGACAAAAAACAAACTAAAAACCAGCAACAAACAACTTAAACATAAACAATTACAAAGAAAGAACAATACAGTATCCACATCTGAACCAAAGAGTAACACAGTGAAATGTGGATTATTAAACATTAGGTCTCTCTCCTCCAAGTCTCTGTTAGTACATGACTTAATAATTGATCAACAAATTGATTTACTCTGCCTTACAGAAACCTGGTTGCAGCAGGATGATTATGTTAGTTTAAATGAATCAACACCCCCGAGTCATTCTAACTACCAGAAACCTCGAAGGCCGAGGGGGCAGTGTGGCAGCAATTTTTCACACCAGCCTATTAATTAATGAAAGACCAAGACAGACTTTTAATTCACTTGAAAGCCTGAAAGCTTAGCCTCAGAAACCAGTCTTACTTGTTATCATCTATCGTCCACCTGGGCCTTACACAGAGTTTCTGTCTGATTTCTCAGACTTTATATCTAATTTAGTTCTGAGCTCAGATAAAATAATTATTGTGGGTGATTTCAACATTCATGTAGATGCTAAAAATGACAGCCTCAACATGGCATTTAATCTGTTATTAGACTCAACTGGCTTCTCTCAAAATGTAAAAGAACCCACCCACCACTTTAATCACACTCTAGACCTTGTTTTAATATATGGCATAGAAACTGAACATTTAACAGTGTTTCCTGAAAACCCTCTCCTGTCTGATCATTTCCTGATAACATTTACATTTACAATAATTGATTACACAGCGGTGGAGAGTAGACTTTATCAAAGTAGATGTCTTTCTGAAAGCGCTGTAAGTAAGTTTAAGAATATAATCCACCCACTGTTATCATCTTCAATGCCCTGTACCAACACAGAGCAGAGCAGCTATCTGAACGCTACTCCAACAGAGGTTGATTATCTTGTTAATAATTTTACCTCCTCACTACGTACGACTCTGGATACTGTAGCTCCAAGGAAAACTAAGGCTTCAAATCAGAAGTACCTGACTCCGTGGTATAATTCTCTTTAAACACAAGAACACAAGAAAGTTGCATTTTCATTGCTGTTTTATTTAAAGTGAGTATGTTCAGTAGGGTGTACATATTGTGCAGCACACTCCTGTTAAAAGTGAGTTCTTTTGTCCCACCCTGGCCAAGTGCTACTCATAACATGAAGCAACTTGTGAATTAGGTTCTTTTTATTGAACATATTTTCTGTGAGTGAATGATATCCAAAAACATTACCTTGAGCTAATGGCCAGAAAGGTTCTGAAACTAAGTAATACTACTCAACAAACTGTGAATATTAAAAGCATAAAGCTTTCTTATTGAAGACCAAGCCAAATCATTAAAATAGAGTTAATAAAATTAAACTACTGACTTAAAATGCAAAATCAGAAGTTAAATGGCCTGTATTTGTATAGCGTTTTACTAGTCCCGAAGGACCCCAAAGCGCTTTACACATCCAGTCATCCACCCATCCACACACAGGTGATGGCAGCTACATTGTAGCCACAGCCACCCTGGGGCGCACTGACAGAGGTGAGGCTGCCGGACACTGGCGCCACCGGGCCCTCTGACCACCACCAGTAGGCAACGGGAGAAGTGTCTTGCCCAAGGACACAACAATCGAGACTGTCTAAGCCAGGGCTCGAACCGGCAACCTTCCGATTACAAGGCGAACTCCCAACTCTTGAGCAACGATCGTTAAGTTAAAAGGTTCCTTGAGACATGAAAACAAAATACAACCAACATACAAACACTAAGCTACAAAGAGAGTAAAGAGGATGGAAAACAATGTTTGCGTGTGAGACCAAATTTTTTTCATGTATAAAAATCAAAGCTTCACACACACTACCTTCCTCAACAACGTCCTCAAGAATCATTTTGGCAAACACTGTGACATTACACTGTTTCCTTCCTGTCATATTTTCAAGGGAAGACTGTGCAGCAACAATGGCAACAAAGTGACTCATGACACTTGATTTCTTCCTGGCTTCTGTTTGGCCACAGCAATGTGTGGTACTCATATAAAATGTTGTGATATGGATAGGTAGTGTGAGTATTGTAATTTCACAAAACATATAATCATACGGAAGTGTATTTCTGTCAATACAGTTAACGCTTAAATTTAAAAAACAAAAAACAAACACTAAAATAGAACCAAATCAAACATGCTGATCTACCTGCTATGGTGACCCGTCAGAATAATCCCTCACAAAATATGTGGGTATTCTTAAACTTCAGTAGAAACTCAATTATTCAAGTACAGTCGATTTACAAATAAAGGACTAGTCATAAGTGGCACTCATACATCTGTTTTCTCGAGTACCCCAGCCTGCCCATGGTTATTGTAAAAACTAAAAACAGCAAGAATTGGTTTTGTCATGGCTAGACGGTCCTCACTGATCGTCTTGCCAATTTGTTGTGGTGTTTGTGTGTACTGTGTCGTGTTCTCCTCTCCATCCTGTGCATGTGTTTTTCTGCTGGAACATGTACTTCCGGAAGCCGTGGCACGGAACGGCAGTTGACCGGAGGGGAGTGTCCTGAGCTAGAATCATCGCACCTGTGCAGAATTACCTTGCCAGCGCAGACCTTTTTAACGGGGCGGTTGAGTCACAACCAACGCTGGAACGTTGAACTAAACCGGGTAGCGTAGTCATGATTAGCATACCCGGTTTGTGAAGGAGAGGACGTTTTCGTTATTGAGCGTGTGTTTTTTCTCATCTGCCTCCAGGGTTCAGGGATTGGAGGAGGAGCCGGTCAACACCGGCACCAGGAGTTGTTGTGGATTATTACTGCACTGTCACCGTGAGGAGAGGTCGCCGTATCACTGCACTGCCCTTTTTGGATTATAGACTCGAACTGTTAACTCACCTTTTCACTGTAAATAAATCCACTGTCATTCTGCAAGGAGTCTCGCACCTGAGTCCTTTAATCCAATTCACCATGACAGGTTTAATGTAAACAGTCATTTAATTGCATCAAATATGAAAAAAACAGTCCATCATTATTCAACTGGTGGAACAAAATATGCTTCAATCCCTCCATTCCTGGTTATTCAGGCAGATTCTCAATTTAACAGCTGAAATGAATCTGCAAATATTTTCCCAAACAAAACATTTATTCACTTATCAGCATGCTCTTCAACAATTTATGGTCATTTCCATTATTAAAAATGTTAATACATTTTATTTCCTGCTAATGCCCTTAGCTCAGAAGTAAAATATTTATACATACGTTCCCACTCTAAATAGCAAAATAGCCCAAGGTAGACCCTGTGGGGTATGCTATCTATACAGTGACCAAGAGAAACCAAAATAAGTTCATGTTTACCATGGAAGGTGTCTGGAAAACATATAATAAAACAACAATTATTTCTTACATAGTCTAACCTAATTTCCATGTAGTACTAATATCTTTACACTCATTTGTCTTTTCCACAGTAAATTCAGTAAAGAAGACAAACAGAGTTATTTTTTTATCACGTTGAACCACCTGATGTGGTTTTCTGTTAAATCTGAAGAAAAACTGAGTTTAAAAATTAACTGGAGTAACCCAAATTTTAAAAATTAATAGCAAGATTGTTAAAGTTTAACACTAAACAGCCCGACGTCCTCTCTTGGTTGGCATGTTGGATGCTTGTCCTTGCTTTCTTTTTTGCTCCTGTCGTCCTGTTGTTAATATTAGAAAGAGGAAATACAATGGGTAAAATAAGTACTGCACATGTCAACAATTTTCTAAGTTAATATATTTCTAAACGTGCTGTTGTCATGAAATTCTCACCAGATGTCAGTAACAACCCATTAAAGTTATGTGTAATAAAGAGAAATGACAAACGAAAAGGTATTGAACACATGAACAAAGGAACAGGCAAAAAGACGCTTTTAGTTTTCTTACTGTCCTTCTTCCCTGCTGTTTTTCTTTCCCTCCCCTTTTCTTGAACTTGTCTACATCTTTCCCTTTTCTATCCCCTAGCCCTGTCTGTTCCAATTGTAATAAGTTGTAAAAGTAAAAAAATAAATAAATAATAAAGCTCAATCAAGTGGACCAGTATGGCAAAGCCACAATGATCCACTTGTTTTGCATTTTAATTGGCCTTCAGACAATAATTCTGATTACTGCAGCGCCAAACGGGACAGGAATGAAAAAAAAAAAGCCATTTAGTGCAAATTAAAATCAGCTGGTTTAGTCTCAACTAATGGCTTATAGAACCATGTTTCATTACTAAGGTGTCACACAGGAAACATCTCATGAAGGATGAAGCCAATGAGCAAACTCTACACCTTTGCAGCCTTGTTGTTGCAAAACATACTGATAACACTGGTTACCGAAGAATTTCTAAACCACTGAAGGTTCCAGTTCAGGATTTGAAGACTGGGTGTCTGAAAGAATGGGACAAAATCACACCGGCACCCAATGCATGTGACTAGTTTCTCCGTGCAGTAGGCATCTTGATGCCGTTATCACCAACAAAGGGTTTTGTTCAAAGCATGAAATAAAATTCAGTGAGCATGTTGAAAACATTTTCCCCGTGTCATTTTAGACATAAATTATGGACATGTATACTTTGATTTCATTGAATGTGTGCATTGGATGGGCTGTTACTGACATCTGGTGAGAATTTTATGTCAATAGCACCTTTAGAAATATATTTCCTTAATTCAGTTTTATTTATACAGGGTCAAATCACAACAACAGTCACTTCAAGGTGCTTTATATTGTAAGGTAGACCCTGTAGGGTACATACAGAGAAAAACCCAACAATCATATGACCCCCTATGAGCAAGCACTTTGGCGAAAGTGGGAAGGAAAAACTTCCTTTTAACAGGAAGAAACCTCCAGCAGAACCAGGCTCAGGGAGGGGCGGGGCCATCTGCTGCGAGCGGTTGGGGTGAGTTTGAAAATCATAAAAAGTGTTCAATAGAGTGATGTTAAAGCTGACTGAATGCCGATCCCAGCCCAATAGCCAGTCCCTGATCTGCCACAGGTAACAAAAGCAGTGATGAGTAGTCAGGATGTAGCTTCCACTTCTCCTGGTTCATGTTCCTACAGTAGACTCACGTGGCGATTGTTTTAAAGTGTCTTTGGTCTGGTTTTCATCTTTGCTTTGTGTTGCAGGCTTTGTGTTCATACCTAAAAAGCAAATACCAGCACTGTATGTGTGTCCTCATTAGGATAGGGATTCATGCTGGTTCGTGGGATTGTAGCCTCGGGTTTATCCTGTTACATTGAGCTTACCACTTCTCAAATATCACTGTGTGTCTCCTATATGATATATTTAACTGACATTTTTTATTGTAACAACCAACGATTTACACAGGAAAATAATGACTATTAACAAGGTTGCCAAACTTTTGCATCCCACTGTATGTGGTATTTATGAGACATTTTGTTTAAGGTAATTTTATAGAAAAAAGAAATGTAATGTGTAGTATAAGTACTTAGTTTCTCCTGGAAGTAATGGTAGTAATGTACTGCATTACTTTTAATAAGAGTGTTCTGTGTAATATGTGTAATATGTTACTCTTTTGAGTTATGACCTCAATGCTGATCATAGCATTGAGGTCAGCATGTAACCTTTGACCACACAGCGTGTAATTAATTTGCACAAATATATTCCTTTAGAGACGGTGGTGACCCTTAAAGCGGAGCCAATGAGAACTCAATGATATCAATAATGGCATCAGAATCACTAAATTCTTATCAATCTCCATTCCTGCTGTCAAATATAAATAAAGTAAGAGTCAGAGATGAAAAAATAACCTTTTTTCTTAGATTGTCCTTCCCCAGACGCATCTTTGGTCTTCAGCTCCACCTCCACAGGGTAATGGTCACTGATGCCCAGGGCCTTAAAAAGTTGAATGACAACACTTATGGTGTCCTTTAAAATGCTAAAACCTGTCAAATCATTTGTATCTTGAGCTTAGAAAAAACTCACCTCCTCATCGGTCAGGTCAAACTCCTGCTGGAAGTTGAAGGACTTGGCCGAGTTGGGTACGATGGCGTTCAGCATGGTCTGTCCATACACAACAATTCTGTTTGACAAAGAGGAGACGCATTTCTTTTAAACAGTTAAGAACTTCATTTCTGTCTGTCTACTTTATAGCGTGAAGCGCCAATAGTTTTATTTCTCCATTTTCTGTCTCAAATTGAAAGTCACTGATGCCAATATTATTTCTTATGTGAGAGGCACTCTGAGAAAAAAATCTTTAAAACATTAAGAGTCTGGGACTACATGCCTCCACTACAGCTATACTGATTTATTTCCTGAATTCCTGCACTTTTTTCACACAAATTTAATGTACACACAGGTAGATTTAATCAGAATTCGTGAGTCATCCAGCCTCATGTGCACGTTCCCAATACAGACAAAACAGACAAACTCTAACAAACAAATAACAACTAACTCTTATTTCCTTTTGGTCATTATGCACAATTTTTCAAAACACCAGAAGCAAAGAAATAGAAATTAGAAATATCCCAAAAGGTCGTGCCATTATATAGTGATTATATAAAAAGTTTTTTAAACTCGGGCATAGAAAGTGCTATATGTGTGTCACCTGTCGTAGGTGTTATCATTTTTGTTGCTAGCTGTGGTGTCGACATTGTCATCAATGAGCCAGTTGTAGGAAGAAGAGCAGATGCGAATCTTTTCCTTCTTCTTCTTGGAGAGATATCGTCCATCAGCATTAAAGTCCCCCAAAAGC
This sequence comes from Rhamphochromis sp. 'chilingali', assembly GCF_963969265.1. Taxonomy (NCBI): domain Eukaryota; kingdom Metazoa; phylum Chordata; class Actinopteri; order Cichliformes; family Cichlidae; genus Rhamphochromis; species Rhamphochromis sp. 'chilingali'. The sequence goes on from NC_137936.1 coordinate 37,046,676, forward strand.
ATTATATTCTGCCAAAAAATGCCAAAAGAGAGCAGAACTCACTTAGTACAATGACAGATGTTTGTTACAGCCAGTATGTGACACTCTAATGTCTAATGGTATTAATGTATTCTTTAAATAACAGCACAGAGATTTATATGGTAGGATATATTCATTATTATGCGATCCCGTGAAGAGCTGTCATTTATTGAGCATCACTTCACTGTAGGATACAAAGATTTATGCACTTGTGTTTTTAAAGTTTTCTTTTCATTTGTTAATGAGCAAAGCAGCTTGAAGACTTCCTTCCTTATCGGTCTGTCTAAAGGATGACAAAATCAAGTAGTTAAAAATATATTATAATCTGAGTCACTATATGGATTAACAAGGTGAGATATTCAGGATCTGCTTTAAAACAAAGGTCAGATAAAGTTATTTATTAAGATTCTGAATGAAGGGAGTTTGATCTGTGTCCTGTTTTGGAGCTTAGTTCACAGTTTGTTGTTTATTCGCTGCTTGGTTAGGTTTAGAAACTAAAAGTAATTGTTTAGTTTTAGAAAGATATTGTAGTATTTCAGCTTGAAGATTTCTGCTGTAAGAGAAAATATTCAGCTATATTCTACAAATATTCTAAAAGGCAACAAATCCCAGGTAATTTCATGGTCATACGTGTCACACACCAGGCCGCATAGTCAAGAACTTAACCTTGCTATAAGGTATGTAGTCAGTATAATCACTAGCAACACCTGACCAGGTGCAGTGTTGCTTATTTGAAATAAGCCAAACCCTCTCTTTATTGCAGAAACAAACTGTGACACAAGCAGGCTGGGGGAAAGGCAGGGTGGAGTGGGTCATCATGCATTTTTTTTTAATTTACTATAACGCCCCTTGAAACAACTGTTGTGTTGAATTGGCTCTATACAAATACAACTGAATTGGTCTGAATTTTTTAATCAAAACATAAAACTTACATCAGTTTTCCATTTCTTCCTGATGTCTTCAACTACATCATGCAGCTCGTCCAGCTCCTTCAGAGAGTCCTCTGGCTTTGTGTGGACTGGGATCAGGACCAGATCGTCCATAACTGAAATACAGTTTTTTATATTTAGATGAGAAGGTGGAGTGCTACACTATCAGGCATCACTGTCAGGCTCAGGTAACAGGCTCCCTCTGTTTGACTATACTGCCAAGGTTGTTAGTGTGAAAAATATGAAGTAAGAATCTAAAGGACAGAAATGGCTAATACAGGGTATAACCTGTGTTTATTGGGCACTAAATAAAGTTATAGTTTTTACACAGCTGAACAAACATCAAGCAGACAGCTGATTATCAGAAGTGTGAGATTCTCGAGAATTTACTCCGGTGTCCTGTTATATTTTAGATAGCAAGGAGTTTATTAAACTTCACCGAAACAATCTGCAGATTTCATTAAACTTTAATAAACTATCATCTTGTCTTTATTTTTAGTTAGCACATACCTGAAACACTTCAAGCTGTAAGCTAATGATAGTTATATAAGAGCAGATGCTGCTGGTGCAATAAGCTGTACGTTTTACGTCCAATGGATGATGATCTGATTAGTCGACTAATCGCAAAAATAATCGGTGACTAGTCGACTATCAAAATAATCGTTTGTGGCAGCCCTAGTGGCAGGTAATTTTAAATGCAGCGCTTCTATCTGCTCAACACATCAGCACGTACACAAACTGTTTGTGTGCACTGTGTCGCTAGTTAAAGATCCAGCAGCTCTGTTTCAAAGGGAGAGAAAAGAAAGAGAGCTAACTTCACTCAGAGATGGAGAAAGGTAAGAAAGACAAGACAGGAGAGGAAGAAGAGAGCTTAGATTTAAAGGTAATGATGTTCAGTGGTGCTTGATAAACTGCAAATTTAAAGCTTGCGTGTAATAATAATAATAATGGATTGGATTTATATAGCGCTTTTCAAGGCACCCAAAGCGCTTTACAACGCCACTATTCATTCACTCTCACATTCACACACTGGTGGAGGCAGCTACGGTTGTAGCCACAGCTGCCCTGGGGCAGACTGACAGAAGCGAGGCTGCCATATCGCGCCATCGGCCCCTCTGGCCAACACCAGTAGGCAAGTAGGGTAAAGTGTCTTGCCCAAGGACACAACGACCAGGACAGAGAGCCTGGGGATGGAACCGGCGACCTTCCGGTTACAGATACGCTTCCCAACCCCCTGAGCCACGGTCGCCCCATGTAATATCATTTTAATCAAATATTGGATTAGTGTATTTTGATACTGGGAAACATCCAGCAAAACAAACTAAGCTATACTAATATTGTGTTATTCAAATGTTACATGAAAATATTAGGTAGTGCTTTGATTCCAAGAAATGTTGTGGTTTGTGATCGCATGCCACCTGTTTTGATGTGTGGCTCCTCCCATTGGTGTGTGTGTTTTTGGCTGTATCCCAATTCAGGGTCTGCAGCCTTAAAGGCCGCATTTTAAGGCCGATTACGTCACATCAACGCGACGAAGGCTGTCCCAATTCAAAGGCTGCTCAAAATGCAGCCTCAAATGTGTCCTTCATTTCCCTGAATTTTAAGGATGGGTCGGCGTATCCTTCATGGCCCAACATATCCCAGACTTCCTAGTGCGGCGGTGGGTGTGGATAATTTTGCCAAAAAAAACGGCGGAAGCGGGGCAGCCAAGGAGTAAACTTTCAAATGTAAGTACTGAATATTATGTAACTTATTTATGTGCAAATGTTTAATAATGAAGAACATTAAAACATTACTGTTGGCCACATGTCGGCAAAGTTTTGTGACATTAGCGATGTTTCAATTCAATTCAATTTTATTCATATGGCACCAAATCACAACAAAAGTCGCCTCAAGGCGCTTTATATTGTAGATACAGAGAAAAACCCAACAATCATATGACCCCCTATGAGCAAGTTCTACTTACTTGGTTTTAAAGCCTTTAAAATATACGCTGTTCAATAGTTCTTACAGAGAATGTGACGATTTTATGGATAATTAAATTACATAATACACAATGATTGTTGTGTAAAACATGATTACACAACAATCATGTTTTACAGTTCTGTGGTCTCAGCCTCAGATACTTACAAATCACACAAAGCTCGTGTAGAAACAAACAAATGAACAAAATGTTCTCTTTCATTTCTGTATGACATGTTTATTAAAATAATCAAATTACAGCGTTTGCATTTATGTTAGATTACTTTTAATTAACTGTTTTAGCCCACTTACAATGAAAATGTGAAAGAATCTTGTTCACGACCTGTGTAGTATGTTAACACCATTGGAAGTAAAAATAAAGTAAAAGTAAAATAGTTTTTTTTATAAAGCGCTGACTTGTATTATGAGTCTGTGGTCTAGGAGAGAGTCCTGTAACTCTCTGTCTGCAAAATACAGTAAATAATGACCAATGCTGGGCAATTATTTATATAGTTACTTAAAAGTTACTGAGTTTTGCAAACAACAAAGTTTTTTTCAGCTGTTTACCTAATAATGCAGCCAAGGCAGTTTTAAATAAACATTTCAAACTATTTACAGAACAATCAGCTGTTCTGCATCAAATCTGATGCCACACAGATTATTTGTGCCGCTCCAAAAAATAATTTGTCCACTATGAGATAAAGGAGAACAATAGCCTGATACCTGCAGGCCTGACAACAGCAGATGTATCACTGCTGTAACACCTGTAACATTCAGCAGTCGCCTCATTGTTCTGACACACAACAAAACTATTGACTACACTCACACTAACTACACAAGACAACACACTAACTTTAGACTCCAAACACAAAACGTCGCGAATCTCTCACATCTCAAAACACCGCTGTGACTCCTAAAACTAAGGGACGATTGGTGAAAAGTAGCAATAGCTATAAACCTATGTGCGTTACATCAGCTTTATGTTTTGTACTTGGACTAAGTAAAATTGCACTCTCCCTTTTAACCCCCCCCCCCTAAAACGTATAAAACGCTGATTTTACCGTTTCTTCCCACAGTAAAAATGAACAACGATAGTATTCAGGAAGAAAACCAAACATTGCAGATATTTTTATCATAGCTCTGGTCTTACGTGGCCTATCAACACAATTTAAAAACTGGTATAAAGTCCACACTTTTCCCGTCAGTTGTTCCGTCTGTCCTGCTCACATCTCCAATGGTTGTACACGTTGTCATTAACGTGGCTTCACTCCACATCAGCCGCTTTGCCAACTAAAACAGCGGTGTCGGCACACAAGGACGCTGTCATAGCCTGTCGAGGTTGATTAGCTGCGTATATACGAACGTGAATCGCATCATGGAGCAGTCACCGGTCACTCACTGACTCACACTGCGAAACAACATGAATTTTAACTTATTTATTTACATTTTAGTTCCGGTTAGATTTTTTTGTGCGCAACGATTGCGCACGCGTGCAGCTTAGATGGAACGTCGCCCCGAGGCCGGGTCGTAACAGCAGCTTTGTCCAGGATAATAAGGTTAGGTTGAGTTAATGTGGATTCACAGCAAAGCTCTGTGTTGGACTGGTGCACAGTGACTGTAGTGCTCGTGGTCAGATTTAGGTGAAACTTAAACTGATGATGTTTAGATCCATTCACTAAATTCTGACTTTATACCAGCTTTATACCCACCATCACCTCCGTCATCAAGAAAGCCCAGCAGAGGATGTACTTCCTGAGGCAGCTGAAGAAATTCAACCTGCCAACACGGACGATGATGCAATTCTACACTGCAATCATCGAGTCCATCCTCACCTCCTCCATCACCGTGTGGTACGCTGGAGCCACTGTCAGGGACAAACAGAGACTGCAGCGTGTTGTGCGCTCTGCTGAGAAGGTGATTGGCTGCAGACTCCCATCTCTGCAGGACCTGTACACCTCCAGGACACTGCGGCGTGCAGCCCGGATCTCAGCTGACCCTTCTCACCCTGGACACAGTCTGTTTGACCTGCTCCCCTCAGGCAGGAGGCTCCGGTCCATTCGCACCAGAACCTCTCGCCACAAGAACAGTTTCTTCCCCTCTGCTGTTGGACACATGAACAATAACCACATGATTGTCCCCGCCACTAACACATGACCCTACGCTGTGTCACTGCATCATTTCATGTTTGGCACTGATCACCACCTGCACTCATGTATATATCTTTCTACGTAGCACTCATAATTCTTATTCTCATGTATATATCTCATGTATATCTCATGCACATATCTTTCTTTCTACATAGCACTTTAATTCTTATTGTCTGCACTGAAGCACCGCAGCAATTTCCTAATGTTGTAAACCTCAACATCTGGCAATAAACCCATTCTGATTCTGATAATAAACAGTGTAGTGTCAATGCAGGGGATAGACATCAGCCATTATAGCTTGTCAAACTGTGTACATCTTATTGAATTCAGTTCTGTAAATCCACAAAGAGCAGCAGGTCAGCTGATCACAGCAAATACACTAAGAAAATTAGAAATGATTGTGAGCTGTGATTCTTTCCCCTTTGCTGAGCCAATACACAGATCTCAGGGTGTTTGGCACTTCCACTTGTTTTGTTTTGTAACTTAAAGCGTTACTCAAACACAGTAAAAAGTGTAACCCACCTAAAATCTGCCTCATGAAAATGAACTGCTGTTCCCCAAGAATGTCAGTAGGTGGCACTATGAGATTGTTTAGTGCTTGTGAACTTGAGTTGAGAACTATAGAGAAGGAGAATAGCGCTAAGGCTACGTATGCTGGTCGGAGCTACTCACAGAGTTTTTCCTTAACCTTTTTCTTGAACAAGGATTGTGTGTGAAGACACAAATTGGATTTTACTTTTCCGCTTGTTGGGAAACGCGGACACTTTTTGTTGATGCTGATGTACCTCTGTTTTTGTGTTTTTTGTTCATTTCCGGTGAGTTGACTAACTGCGCTAGCATAGCAAGCTAATCGTTAGCTCAGTATAATGTAAATTTCATGTGTTCCTTTTAAGTGCTGTATTATCTTTTTATTTCTTCACTTGTGAATGTTTTAAGCCAATCGGAAATATTTCTTTGGAAGCTAGTAGGTAAGTTTTATTTATTGTAATGAGATGATAAATATGAGCAGTCTATGGCTAAATAGTACTGCGACCACGTTTTGCACTTTCCTCGTGCATCAGTAATGTACATTCTCTCAATTCATTGGATTGATGTGACTGCTGTTCACAAAATATGAGATTTGAGTTAAATTTGTATGATGTGGAAATTGTTTTAAGGTTCTTTGATTAATTTTATTATTGATTGCATTAAGTCGTTTTATACAAAGAGTGAGAGACATTTGGTCACTAGTGTTGATTAAGTTGTTATATGATATTCATGTAAAATATGTTCACTGCCCTGTGCAGGTTGGTTTTTTTGTTGGAGTCTAAAGTTGCGAGCCAGGATTCCGGATCCCCAGCTGCGATGCAGGAAAGATTTCCAGCCTACTTAGAAGTGACAACTGCGTTACTTCTTGACAGATAAGCTTATGAGATCTCAGAACAATACACTACCCGGGTAGTACTACTAACATTAACACTATACACACACACTCACACACCTGAACTGAAAAGACTGAAAAGAACTCTGAACACTGAACTCTGAACTCTAAAACTGAATACACAGACTGACAAATATGGACAATTGGAACTGTTGTGAACTGTTGAATGACTGTTTTTGGTTTTGTTTTGAATAAATGTTGACTGTTCTTTTAGCTGTGTGTCATTCGCTCCTTAGTCGATTCCTAGAGGCCATAAGCCTAAGATCCTAACTTTCTCTACATTCAGTAGTGGTAAAGTATCGTGTGTTACAAAAGCACAAACCTGTAGTTGGACAATCAAACCGCAGGATGAAGGGCTCTCTGGCAAAGGCATCTTCATCTCCAGCCTGATTATCTTCATACTGGTGTGAGTCCTTCAGCGTCACTTCATCTGGTCTGAGAGATAAACACAAATAGTCAGACATCAGTGTGTCTGGCCATGAATCTCACAAATTAAAGTCTGATTAATAACCACTGAGATGTTGTATTCGAGTGAACTTAGACTCACACACCTGTAGAAACAGACATACTGCTCCTTGTAGGTGTCTCGTCCCAGTTGTTTGCTGGCAGTTTTTTTGTAGGGGCGTTTTCTGTTAGTGCTGAGGAAAACAGAAGCAACTTAAACATGCAGTTTTCTACATAAAAATGTTGTAAATAAAATAATTAAATACACACACTATCACTGCAGGGAACTCACTCAGTTTTGTTGAGTTCTTGAAGTAACGTTTCCATGGCTTTGCCGCTCTTATCCACCACCTCCAGCAGGACAATCACACTGTACCGAGATATGATCTGGAGGAAACACATCATTTAAGTGTTACACATTTTGTCATTGATGTTGTATTTAAAGCTTTCTGTTGTAAAGGTAAAATTATTATCACCTTGGTGAGGTGTTTGACGACAGACTTGTCATGGACTTTCTTATGTCCCAGGTTCTTGCCATTAAAGGCTGCTATCTTCATTCTGACTTGATTCTGCAAGAGATCAACTCTGTTTTAGACGACCAACACACAGTGTGTGACGTATTGTTCAAACGTCTGCTGAATCAAAACAGAGGAAGAAAATGGAGAAGCGTGGCAGAAAAAAGAAGAAACCAAAGCAAAGGGAAGAAAGAGAAACTAAAACTTAAACACTGAAAAAACTGTGGTTGGTTATTTTGCATCATGAATATACTAAAATAAGTCACTGATGACTTTCAAGCTACAACTTCCCAGGTGAAGGCCTCTACTTAACAGCACAGGAGCAACATTTGGAATTGAAAATGGAGAAGTTCCTGGCACTCCAGTTCCTCTAATGCGGTTTCTCATTACAGTAACATTTTTAAAAGTAATTAAATTCAGAGAGCAGGGATAATATATTTTTAGGTTTTACACTTGTTTTTGAAAAAGAAATTCTACTATCACACAGTATCGTGTCCAATGTAGCTAAAACATGAAAGCCTATTATTATTATATAATATGTGATGACTGTTAAACTGTATTCTCACTGCTATATCTAAAAAACTTCATCTGAACTACCGTTTTCAAACTACAACATTAACTAAAACATAAAATCACTTATTCCAAACTAGTCTGGGCCTTCAAAGCAGTGTGAGGAGGTCGTGTGTGGTTGGGTCCTGCTCAGAATAAATGGATTCTAGTTGGTCTTTCTGTACATTATTTATTAGCTCATGGGTGCAACTATAATGTTGTTACTTTGATGTATTGCTTTTTTCACCTTACTAGTGTTACTGATCTCTCAAAGTGCTTTTAACTACAAGTCACACTCAAAGGCAAATGGAGAACATTCAAACCTCACACTGAAAGGCCCGGCTCGAGTTAGCTCAATGTAGCAAAAGTAAAAATATTGCTTATGCAGCGTGGAACATTTTAATGGTTTTGAATGACAGAAATAGTTTCGTATCAATAATGCATATGCAGTATTCTGAACTACTCTAAACACTTTCAGAAGTGCAGCTCATACTACTTTCAAATAATGGATATCTTATGAGTAAGATCAAATACTTAAAAGTTATTTAGTGCCTTTTATTTCACTTGAATAAAAACTTTTTAACTGAGGGATTCCCTGAATGCACATTAATTAACTGGCAGGATGTAACATCTTCAGCTCTTTGTTCAGTCACAGACACTGTGGGTGTTCGAGCATTACAGCGGCACAAACAGCAGTACTCAGGTTTCATTTTGATTCCCCGTATAATGAAAGCAAAAACGCTGTTACTGATTTTAAAAGCGAGTAATTCTAACTAATGCAGATACGTATTCACTTTATAAAAGTAGTAAAACGAAAAATTTTAAAATAATACTCACGAGTGTGGCTAAAACAGCAGAATGAAAAATGAAAGAAGCGGCTAATCTGCCAGCAAACACACTGACACTGACTTCTGCAAAGACAAACTGTCTAAGCAGCAGGAAGTTCTCAACCACACACACACACAAACACACACGCACACACATACATACAGCATATGGAAACCACACCACGCCCGTCTGTCTTTTATCAGCAGCTGTGTTTCCTGTGTTTGCATACAGCTGAGGGGTTTATAGTCTTTGTCCTGAGTCTCGTGACCGAGTGCTTATGTTTTTAATTATGTGAATGTTTTGTTTCAGTTAGATTTTGGTGATTTCTAGTTCTTTGGTATTGTTCTTTGCCTAACCTGTGTTAGAAGTTTCTTGTATTTCTGTTACAATGTTCTCCTGAGGGGCTTACTCTCTCTATTTTCAAAATGTTTTTGAACTTATCTAAATTGGTTGCAATTGCATTTTTTCTTAATCAACTTCCTGTCGGTACTGACTGCTCTTCTGCATTTGGGGGCAGTGACGAGTCCATTAACATTTAATGCACTATGCAAAACGAGACAGAATATAGCACTGCTGTTCTTGCGATCATCCTTTAAACCATTACTGGGGAACAAGTTACAGGGAGCCCTTCATCAGAGCCCCTAATCAACAGACTCCAACGTGAAGAAAAGCAAAATTTGTAGCTGCTCCATCCACCACTGTTTGTTTTACACAGAAAACAAAATCAGCAGTAATCAGATGTTGTATTAAAATATACAGATAAACTGTCAACTTAGTCTGATACCATGTTTAAGCCTGCTGAAGTTAATCAAATGCTGCCATCCCATTTCACATGAAGGCGATTTCTGCAGCAAACTGGTGAATCTTAACATTTTTCAGATTAAAAGAAATAAAATAAAATACTGTGTTAATTCAATTATATTAATATTTAAAAGAAACACTTTTTTCACAAACCAATAGACCAGTAAACCTCAGAGGCAGAGTGAAGCTCAATTTTGATGCCTTAGTTTAGATTTAGTATATAATTTTATTTATTACTTTTTTGCCTTTGCCTATTGACTGTGTGAGATTATTTGTATGTTTATTTTATAAGGCAATGTTTATTTAATATTGCACGGTCTTCAGAGTGCCCAATGACAGGAGAGAAGAAAAGGAGAGCGACCGTCCTGCCTGACATCACTGACCGCACTTTAGACGCTCCGATTCTCCGACCAGAGTTCGTATCTAAGCCAGTGGCCATCTCTGTCTCTGTGCATCTCTCTGCAGCAGCAACAGGAGGCAGATCCTTCTCCGCCTTCTCTCACCTCACCTGCGTCCTTCTCAGTTCTTTTTTTTGAAAAGGCTTCTTACATGCATTATAGAAGTGTTTTAGGTAACTTAATCCCAACCAGATCCACCTGTTTTATAGCACAGCTGCTGGAGTCCCGCGCACTGTTGAATCCAGTTTGTTGGACCAATCAGCACAGCACTGATGTTAGGCAGGTGTGCACACTAGAGATCAACAGGCGTGAAATCACCGCCCACTCTCCTGTCAGTTCTTTGAAAAAACAAAACAAAACATCACTATTCCTGGAAGATCCCTCGGAGCTGTTTGTGCAGACAGCATTTAAAGTTCTCCAGTAGTTTTCCGTGAGGATTAGTAGGAAATTGTTAGCGGCCACTTTAGTTTGTTTTCTGTGAACTCCAAGCAACAGTTTTTTTAAATATAGTATGATATAGTAGCTCTTTCACGGTCTTATAGATCAAAGCGTTTAAATTCAGTGTTGTGGGTAACTGTTGAAACCTCATTAATTTAACTGGAGCAGCTGTGTTGCATTCATTCTGTATTATGCGTGTAACATCTTTGTATTATTTCTATAATTATAGTTTACTCTTCCATCCTTACTCATCCAGTAACTGCTGGTACATCAGTCAGTGTGATTGGTCAGATGTTACCTGCATGTTAGGGTGATGCAGATAAAGGAAAAAATACCCTGGCTTTGTTGAACTGTGTACAGGGTCCTGGATTCATTTGACAGGTTTTAGCTTGACAATTCCTTTTTCGTGTTCAGACATGACCTCTGGAACTGCCGCTGTTCTTATGTAGCCTACTACTCGCTTACAAAAACTACACAACTATGCATCAGGTGTTTACATTCCTCCATCCATTTTCTTATGCTTATCTGGGCCAGCAGCCTAAGAATGGAATTGGAATTGATTAGAATTGAATTACTTTATATTCTAAAATAGTGGATCATTGTCTTAACTTCACCAAATCACAAATTAAGTCATAATAAAATACTGGTAGTTATTATCCCACATTCTTACAAAAACATGCATATGAAAAACATCAATAGAACTATTGTATCTTATTATTTAGTATGCTGTATCATGTAGCTACATGTCCTTTACATAAACAAAATAACAATGATGAAAGAACACACGCTCGAGAGGCTCCAGACTAACAAATGTGGGTTGCATACCACATTATAACTGTTTTAAATGTTGCCATAATATCAGCCAAGAATCCTTGTAGAACGAGTTGGACAGTCAACATATTGTTGTAAGATCAGAAAGTATAAACAGTATGTTGAAGTCTCAAAAAAAAAAAATCCTGGGTGATCAGTTGATTGTGCCTGCACAGAATTGTATGTGTCCAATATATGAACTTACTGTAGGGACCTGAGGCATACACCACCATGACTGCAAGCTGTCTAAATCCACTGTCTGAAGATTTTTTGTACAGGTCTGCTCGTTGCTGACTTTCCTGTTTATATTTCATCTCTGACAGCTCAGATTAAATGCACACAGTTCCAAAGTCTGATTACAGTTTAGCCACATTTCAGTGAAGCAGATCACGTTGTTGCAACTATAATCCTGTTCGCATTTGATGTGTAGTATTGGCTCATTAATTTAACTCTTGAGAGCTCACATTTGATAGAGTGATTATTGGAAGCGGATGCCCTCTTCCTCATCTCCTTAGCCGGTGTCTGATACTTCATCGAGAGCCTTGCTTTTTTCCTTTTAGTTTCTTCTTGCATTATAATATCTTCCAGTGGAAGACAATGTTCACCTCCATCATTAATCCTGAGGGCAAGCATTCTCTCTTGAGTAAGTAAGCAATCATTTGTGTTGGAAACCAGTTTACTTGGTTTCCACGTGCCACACCATTATGGGTGTTTCCTCTCAGTACCCATATGAAGATGATTTAAAAAAAAAAACCCTCCTGAGGCATTTATCATAACAAGAATCTTAAGAATTACATAAGAAGAATTTTTAAATTACTGGCTGTATAGCAGTGCAATTCAAACCTGCATAAAACACACACACACACACACACACACACACACACACACACACACACACACACACACACACACACACACACACACAGAGTCAGTAGCAGACACCCCCAGTAATATTTAGGATCATTACTAGCAGATCTGCACTGGGACAAAAAAACAAAAATCATCAGCATTTTTGGTCCAGGCGGCCCACTGTGCTCATTCAAAGCAGCACACAGTGTAAATATTTGTACAGTTCCACAAAGCAGTGGTAAAGCTGAATAGTACAAGCAAAAAATTGAAATAGAATTAAAAAAAACCTGTCATATAATATTCAAATTCTACTTCGAAAACCTGGCTCGATTAGACAGAAAGAAACAGGACTGATGTCAATTAAATGTTTTATTCCCTGAAAAACAAAAGAAAAAATAGTTAAACCTAATTAACTAATAGTCACTTAATGCTTTATTCTCTCTAATTACACTTTCCGTCTTTTTCTTGCTCTGTTGGTGGAAGTATGTGTTGAATCGTGGGGAAACAAGTGTATCAGCATATCAGGCAAATGACAGATTACCAGTTCAGCCCTGTATGTAAGGCAAGGCAAGGCAAGTTTATTTGTATAGCACAATTCAACAACAAGGTGATTCAAAGTGCTTTACAGAGACATTAGAAACAAAAACAAATAAAAAGCATGATTTAAAATTGATTAAAACAAGCAAACTAACTAACTAACTAAACACACACATTTCACACCTGTTCGCGTGATCTGAACCCTTATCGTAAGGGGAGCTACCAGTCCTTCTGTGGACGAGCTACTTTCTATTTTAAATTCCCTGAATACTCTCTAGTATGTAGGCCAGAAAGTAAAAATGGGTGCTGTGCTGCTTATTTAAAAATATAAAATTGTTACTCAGATGATAACGTTGCCTCTAAGAATTTCATATTAACCCCCTGGAAAACGCAAAGTATTTTCACGCTAGTGGAAAAACTTCAGACGCTCCTTCTGTCTGCACAAAGAGCTGGAGGGTTTTTCCAGGAATTGTGATGGGGTTTTTTCGGAGAACTGACAGAACAGTGGGCGGTGACTTCATGCCTGTTGATCTTTAATGTGCATAAGATACTGTGGGATGGACCGCGGCAAGAAATGAAACACTTTAGCCGAAAATTTCGAAGTTACCCGGATCCGACGAAATCCTGGTTCCTGGTAGAGGTCTCAGGCGCAGGTGTGCCACAGGATAAACTGGTTGGACTGTTACCGTGTCAAAGAGTAACAACAGACTAACGTCTACTCCAACAGTCCAGCAGATATAAAGTGTATGAATTATTTGTAGGGCTGACCATCCCTAAATCATCTGTAAATATTTACCAAAGCAAGCAAGAGCAAAGAAATGCATTTTAAAGATATCAAATATTGAGCGCGTTTATTTCTATACAGCTGTTTGACCACCAGTTAGGCCAGTTATAAAACGATGTTCAAACCAAAAATGATGAGTTCAGAAGTTACATACCGGTCCGGCGTCTTCACAGAGGAGGCAGTCTCTACAACAGGCGGCTTATACAAAAGGAACAGCGTATCAAACGAGACATACCTGTAACAGCTATGCGCAAGGAGGAGAATGTTTTTGTTAGCCGAGAATGCGATTGGCTACCAATCAGGCAGTTAAAGGAAACGCCCAGGTTAAAAAAAAAAAAAAGACATGGACTGTCTGCCACACGGAAAAAGCAGAGAACAGGTCGGCAGGTAAACTGTGACTGACGGGAGAGTCTCTGCATCCCAACAGGAAACTTCTGCTAAACAGCGGTGCGCACGGTGGAGCATTTAGCAGATAAATATCTACATATTTCCCCCAGGATCGGTAAAAACAAACAGAGCTGGAAGAGAATAAGTGTTCTTGGCTGTAGCTCAGGTGGTAGCGCAGGTCAGCTACTAACTGGAAGGTTCCTGGTTCGATCCCAGACTCCTCTGGTGTGCTTGCCAAATATCCTTGGGCAAGATACTAACCTCATGTTAGTCTCCGATGCATCCATCGGAGTTTGAATGATAGATAGCAAGCATTTAACAACTTGGAAACGGTGAATGAATTAGTTGTATGAAGCGCTTTGAGTGCTCATATAAGAGTAGAAAAGCGCCATATAAGAACAAGTCCATTTACCATTCTGTAGGTGGAAACAAACTGTTTCTTTTTACTGGATACATACACACACACACACACACGCACGCACGCACGCACACACACGCATTAACGCGGATCGCCCCGTGCGTGGGGCTGGACGGCGCTAACGTTGACGCCGTGCATTTTTAAGGCATCTGGGAAAAATATCCGGACTAAAATCTGAGCCAAATCGAACATGCTGATCTACCTCCATTGGTGACCCCTCAGCTGTGGCTTAGGGTCATTGCATTAACAAGAAGGCCAGGAGTTCGATCCCTGACTCAGCATTACCGAGTGTTCTTGATCAAGATACTAAACTACAAGTTGACCCAGATACATCAAAGGGTGTGAATGTTTAGCAAAAAAGCTATTTATGAATGTGTGTTAATGAATGAGACCTGTAGTAAGAGTATGTTAGTAGAAAAGGACTCTTTTGCCCAGCCATGGTTATTATATAAATGAAAAAAAGACATTAAAATTGTTTTAATATTAAACAGTTATTTAATTACATCAAACATGAAAAAAAAAAATCAATGGATTCTGATTATACACCTGGAGAAAAACGATCGCTCCATTCATGGTTGTTAAGGCAGATTATTCATTTAACAGCTGAAAAGAGTCTGCAAACATTTTACCAAATAAAACATTTATCCACTTATCATTAAATGTAAATCCAAACCAGGCAGTCAAGTCATGTTTTGTTTCACTATGAGAACATGAGAGTTTGTTTTAGGTGTGAAGGTGGGCTCACCTGCTTTGTTTTTATAGTTTTCTTGGTTCACCCAAAGCCAATTTGAGTGAACTAGTAATTAGAATAAAGTGTTGAAAGTCAGGACGACTGCCCCTGAGGATGCTGGGAGCATTAAGGGTGATGGTAATTTTGTTCTCCAGCAGTGGAGGTGGAATATTTCTGGAGCAGAGCAGGAAGAACTAAACTTTGATGAAGCTAAAGACTAAACAAACAAAGTTGTGTCCGGATTTCTAAACGTTAAAGTAAAAATACAGAGAGCGATGATTCTTTGAGTTGTAATGGTTTCTTTCCCTATAATAAATTCTCCTTGTTGATTTTCAGCAGGCACCCAACTCATGCTGAAGCCTAAAACTCAGATTATAGACCAGGCTTCATCACTGTGGGCGTCTTGTTTTCAGTCCAAATGTCCAGCATGTTTATTCTTTCATCTCTGAAGGCTGAGGGTCATCATCGAAGGGTCAGGGGTCACGGAATGGGTGTGTGTGTTTTAATTCGAGGGTCACTGCTCATTCTGCTGTGTGTCTGTGATGGTGGAGACTGCGCCCTGGCCTTTGCTGACATCACTGATACACGCCCACTGACTATCCATCGACTCCTTCCACAGCGTTACCTGAAAAGTTCATAAATAGTTTAATAAATAAACTATAAATAAAATCAGAGTCAGCGCTCAAATCTAATTCAACTTATTCTTTAGAGTTAAATATTAGCTTTGAGAAACAGCCATAATATCCTGAATCAATAAGGTTAAAAAAAATAAGGGCAGAGCTCACTGCAGGTTGATAAAACCATATCAATAAAATATATTCTTCCAGACTGTGGCATGTTTAGTTTGCATATAACCAAGTCAGACAGAAGGAAATCAAATGATATCTATAATTTTATGTGGATTTGGTGTAAATGTGTATTTTCTACCTTGTTGTCTCCTCCTGAAACAGCCAGTATATTTCCAGTGATCGACCAGCTGACGTGCCACACCACATCGTTGAACTTGTGGAGCAGTTTGGCCGTCCAGGTGTTGCCTGCAGGGTCGTCACACGTCCAGATAAATACTCGTCCATCCTGGAAGAATGGAAAACAATTTCCCACATAACCCCAGTGGAAGAAAAACAGGAATGGTTTGATTTTATTCAAATACTTTTTTGCAAGCTGCCAATAACACTTGCTTTTATATGATACCACATTTTATGAAGCACTACAGATTAATGTAACCCGCTTATGAACTGGTGGATCTTTAATCTCACACTTGACTGAACCGGAGGCACACTCTGGCTCCATCTAGTGGTGAAAAACTTGTACCTAAGTTATCAAAACTTTATTTATAATGTCTGAATGAACACTTTATGTTTTAGGTGCTGGAAAGCAGAATAAATTGCATGTTCTGCATGTGTAATCACATCAAATCTCACCTGAGAACAGCTGGCAATGGTGCTGGTGGGAAGACCAATAGATGGAGCCCAGCCAACATCTCTCACCCAATCACTGTGAGCCTCCAGCTTCTGATCCTCCTTCCACTGCCCATCCTCCTCTCTGCAGGCAGGAAATATCAATCAGTGACAATTAGGTTTAAGAAAAAAACCAAAAACAAAACAAGAAAATGCTTCAGACCACAAGCCACCCTGAACCACACACTCATGCAGAGCTTTATTGTCTATACTTCAAGCAAGAAATGTATCTTCCTTGGATTCAGCCAATTAGGATAACCAACTAACCCAGTGTGTCTTGTGGTATGTGGGAGGAAGGAGGAGTACCCACAAGGGTACTGAAAGAACATGCAAACTAGGCACAGGAAGGCTCTAGCCACGTTTTTAAACCAGAAGCCTTTCTGCTGCGAGGTTCCACTCACCACTACCACACTTGTCACACAAGGATCACCGTGTTTGTGCTGTGGTGACATTAAATATCAAGATCAGTGAACTTTCCCCAGAGAACCGAAACTTTCTGAAGAGCGAACATCTGATTTATGTTCCACTGAAATATGTTTGTACTCCTCAGGTTTCTTTTGTAGTGTTCAATGCTTCTGATTGGTCAAGTGTTCATGTCTTACACAACTATGTTATAATAATAATAATTTCTTAAATGCTTCTGAAACTTTGAGTGTGTTGCAGGAACACTGCCAGTGCTACCCATCAACCTCCTGGTATGCACCTATAGTATAAATTTGAAAATCCTTTGTGGGTTTTAGAAAAGTTGACCTTTGACCTTTTTACTGAGATTAGAACGTGTCCAAAAGTTTTAGTAGATGCACCTATGGTATGAACTGTAATTTCCTTCAGAGATTTTCAGAAAACATGAGCACTTACTTCCAGAGTTTGACCAGGTTGTCGCAGCCTCCGGAGACGAAGCGCTTGACGTAGTTTGGCTTCTGTCCCGATGGCTGATCAATCAAGCTGCCTGGAACTATAGCGGGAGCCCAGCTTACAGCGTTGCAGCCAATCTGCAGCAGAATCACAACAGTGTGTTACATCCAATGCAGGATGCTGCTAAAGTGACATTTCAAACATTCAGAGCAGTTTGTAAGTCTCACAGTGTGAGCATTGCTGATCTTCTTGACATCCCACTGCTGATCTCCAGTGAACGTGAGAAGGGAAATTGCTCCGTCTGAACTGCCACAGGCCAGGATTAGACCAAACTCATATGGACCCCAGCAGACTGAGTTCACTGTGGAAACACAGGAGGAGGCTCAATGAGACAGAGGCCTGAGGAGTCTATCAAATCTTAATGCAATAAATTGTGCTTCATTATTTCGTGAGCTGACACACCAAACTGATCTGTTAAACTTCTAATTCTACCGAGGACACAATCTACAACACCGGATTTCTGAGGAAGGGACAAAAAGAAACAAATAAAAGAGTACAAGGAGGGGAAAAAACAGCCAGAGGGACTCCAGATCAAAACACACTAACCTACTGAGAAAAATTCTCATAATCACTACAATAAAATTGAGCAATTAAAAAGGAAACATAACATGCAAGATGCCACTATAAGGTAAAGTGGCTGACAGGTAGAGCCACACCCCCCCCAAAACCCACAGTGAGGCATCTGATAAAAGACACTGTGGTGAAGGGCAATTACAAAGTGGAGCTACAGAAATGAGGAACTAGAAAATGATGGTTAAAAACCATAACACTGATACACCACAAATAACAAAAAAGGTCAGTCAATACACAGACAGTGATGGCTGGATCTTCTGTAAAAACACATTGCCCAACCCAGATTTTGTGTTTACACCTAAAGCAAAGTGATTTTCTTTGTGGTGAGAACAATAATGTGAATACAGGAAAATCCACTAAAAGTTAAAAATATTTAAATATATTTCATATATATTCGACAAGTTAGTAAAATTATTACATATACTTCAACTTTGGTGGCATTTTGCTATGAGGTTGGTTAAAAACCTAAAGTTTGAGATTCAGACTTTTTCCTTCTACCATTTAGAAAGACTGTTATCAACCTCTGAGGGCAGGTGGCAGCTGTTTTTTTTTATGTGCATTAAAGTTATATAAAAATTTTACCGTGCAAATGCAAATTCCTTGCTGACAGTTTAACCAAAAGGCATTTCCAGTGGAAACTGGCCGACATATCCTCAGCATAACCATGTATAGATTTCATTTTATTTATCGTTGCCCAACATTATACCGGTATTACCATGAATGGTATGATATGGCCCAGCCCTGTTATACCGACACAAAAATGTGGCAGGTTGAATAAGGAAAATGAATCAGAAGCCTTTTTGGTTAATTTCTGAAAAGCCTTGGACTGAGCACCCTGGATTTATTCTTGTATCCGTGGAGATCCAGTAAATGTCCTAAGTGTTCAATAAAAGATATTAAATGTATAGTGTTGTAATTGTAAATACAAAGAACATGAATTAAATAATCTGTGAGGATCTGATCTTTTCTTGTGTGAAGCCACCTGCATGTATAAGACAAGAATTGAGATTAAACTTGTATCAAACCCACCTGACGACTCGTGTCCGGTGTACTCGTACATCTTGTCCCAGGATCCGTTCTCTTCTTTCCAAATAATGACTTTTCGGTCGTAGGAACAGGAAGCCAGGATGTTGCCGAACATTGGATGAGCCCACGCTACCTGCCACACGGGACCCTCGTGGCTACAAAACACAAGAGATGCAAATTAGTTCTGTTTTTCACTGAGTACCTGGATTTGTCACCTGGCAATTAAATTACAGCAGACAAAAGTGCCAACAAGTTATATTTCATCACCACAAGTGATACAAGTTCATTTTTTAGCTTTAGACTCTTGGTTTGCTCAACAAACTGAGGCTTCATAGTAGAGCAGGGCGATATGACCAAAAATATTTATTACGATATACATTTGAAAATTTCGATAACGATATAACTGACGATATAATTGACACTAGACAAAATATTAAAGCGATATAAAAAAATTTTACCGTGCAAATGCAAATTCCTCGCTGACAGTTTAACCAAAAGGCATTTCTAGTGGAAACTGGCCGACACATCCTCAGCATAACCATGTATAATATCCACAAAACTTAAACAGAGGTTAAACACACACAGTATGGTAACATTATGTTGAAGCTCAGCACGTATCACTCCGCGAGGCTCCTGCCTACGATAGCCGTAATGCTCCGACAATCCATCAAGCGGTGCGGCTTCGTAGCTCAGCAAAGTCGTACTAAAACATTTAACAGATTTTCGAGCGCCGTGTACATAAAATCGTTTTGAGGTCAGTAAACACAACCAGAGTTCATACATAAGGCACACGGGATTATAAGGGGCACTGTTGATTGTCAGAAAAATCAAAGAATTGATTTTAAGTGTGCCGTATTTTCCAAAAAACACGGTAATAACGACGACCCGCTAGCATGCTCTGCCAAAAATAGTGCTTTGTTGTGTATCTGAGGGACAAAAGCCAAACCAGTTACACACCAGTGAAGCTGCAGCATTTTTACAAACTAGTTCTGGTTCATCTGTTTCATTCAACGATCAGCTTTCGCCCTTCTCATTCTCTGCCGCCGCCATGCTTTTTCCACCATGTGAATATGAAAACAAAGGCACTGCGCATGCACGTTTATAGAATAGAATAGAATTCAACTTTATTGTCATTGCACATGCACAGGGCAACGAAATGCAGTTATCCATAGTCTATAACAATATTTCATTTTCTTATTGTTGCCCAACATTATACCGGTATTACCGTGAATGGTATGATATGGGCCAGCCCTACTTCTTACCCTCTGAGGTCTGCCACAAGGATCTGCCCTCCGTTTCTGACGTCAAAGATCTTGACGGTGCGGTCAGAAGAACAGGTGGCGAGCCGAGTCCCGTAGTAGTCCATCTGGGCATCGTGCTGAAACAGACAGAGCAAAATGTAAAAACCTGAGTGAGAACCTCCACCTCTACCTTTCAATTTAAAGAATATTTTATACATTTTCAGCAACAAGTCAAAGTCAAAAGTAAAATGAACTTAAAAATGCTCATGGTGATTGTTCTGTGATAGTTTAAACATCATCTAACTGAAAATAAAAAGGATAAATGCTGCAACAATGATTTAGTCAAAAGAAAATACTTTATTCTCTTAAAAGGGATAGTTCGGATACTGAGGAGCTTTTGCACATCTTCCTTTGCTGGAGAATCAGCCTTAAATCTAAATAATGTGCTTTCTGTGGCTGTAGTCAGCAGCCAAAAGTAAACACAATAAATCAGTTTGCAACATTAAGAGTATTTTCACAGCTGCCATCAGACTGTTCTTTCCAACAGGGAAATGAAGCCATATCTATGAATGCACTGTATTCAAAACCGGCTTTGACACAAACATTGTCGTTACCTCATTGAACATGTTGGTCTACCACTGCCCTCTTAAGTTAGTTAATGTTATTGTGTCCCTTTCATGTTTTTGAGGGGTTACTTCAGATAAACGTGTAAAACACAAAAGTCCTACAGCAGACGTACAGGTTACAGTTTATAACAAACGTACAGCTAAGTCAAGTTCAAATGTATCTGTGGCAACAGTCACAGGGTATCAGTGGCAAGTTGTTAATGATTTGTTTCTGAAATTATTATTTTAATAGCCTTTGCCAAAGATGGAGCTCAGCTCAATGTGCTTCATCATGTATGACTTAATGATCACAATCAACAGTGAAAATCACTGTTTGTGTGAATTAACACAAAACAGGTTCAGAGTGGGCTGATGATGTTCTGCTGTGTGTCGTCACCCACTGACAATCCTGGTTTTATTGTTAATTTAATCAACTCAAATGTTCTTTTATATGTAATTTAGTTTAGTAGTCTGGACTTTATGAAACATAGTGACATATAGACATGTGAAAAAAGTCAGTTTAAAAAAAACTTTAAGTAGATCTTTGAAATAAACTTAGTACACCCTATTGTTTCTATGAAACGCTACATGTATTGGTCAGTATGTGAAATGCACAAGAGAGTACAACTGAACAAGTCTGGTTTGTTTGGAGAAAGCCTCGTCTCTCCCTAAAGAACATGGTAGCACTTCTGGAATAATGTTCTTTGGACAGACAAGATCAGGTGTAGAAGTCTAGTGAAAACCAAACTCAGCGTACTAGCACAAACATCTCTGACCAACTGTCAGCACAATGGTTAAGAGGTGCTGATTTGGGCTTGCTGTGCAGCCACTGCACATGGAAACCCTGCAGTTACAAGTCGACCATAAACTCCTCTGTATACCAAAGTATTCTATTTATTATTTATTTATTTATAAAGCACATTTAATAACAACAGAGAGTTGACCAAAGCGCTGCACAACGTAATAATTAAACAGTGGCATTAACAGCAACAACAGGTAAGAAAATTAAAAGAAAATTAGGATAAAAAGAATTGGTAACTCTCGTGCAGTATAAAAAGCCAAAGCGAAAATATATGTTTCAAAATGGGATTTAAAAGGATTGACAGTTGGGGCTTTTGTAATGTGGAGAGGTAGATCGTTCCACGTTTTCGGTGCCACAACCGCAAATGCCCAATTCCCTCTATGAACCATCCTAGACTTGTGTAAGGTAAGGAGTAAATGATCACTTGATCAAAGGCCTCTAGAGGACATATAAAGCTGCAAAAGGTCAGACAAATAGTCTGGTGCCTGACAATTTAGCGATTATTAAGTCAAAAGTAAGATTTTAAATTTTATTTTAATTTTGCACTGGAAGCCAATGAAGGGAAGCAAGCACCAGGGTAAAATGTTGGTGTCTCTTCACAGGAGTCAAAAGACGGCTGCAGCATTTTGTACAAGTGTCCTGCCAAACTGGACTGACTGACACCAACATAAAGTGAATTACAGTAATCCAGCTGAAATAAGGCAAACGCATGGATTGCTCGTTCCAAGTTTTTAAAGGATAAAAATAATCTCACCTTGGATATGAGCCTTAATTTAAAACAAGGACCGCTGAACAACTGAATTAATTTGTTTCTCAAATCTAATTTTGTTATCCAAGAAAACCCCCAGATATTTTTTATTCTGGAGTCAAATGTGAAGTCATCAGTCCGACAGCTAAAACTTGACTGAAACAGGGTCATGAATTAGGACAATGATCCTAACAGAACAGTATCAGTCTCTGATGATCAGCTAGCAGTGTCAGATCGCAGCAATATCAGTTTGTTACAACTGGGTTTAAGGACAATGGATAACACGTTACAGTGATAATATTTACTGACGTTTCATTGTACACATGTTTCTATCTCTAGTTATCACGCGTAAAAGCTCACTTACAGGTACTTAAAACAAGAAGGCTAACATCAGCTGTGATTAGCAGCTAGTTTCGGTTAAATGAAAAAGGGAAAAAAATGGAAAACTTACAATCATGTCCTCGTGAGAGGTGTCCACGGTATTAATAACAGAAACCTGAAATGAGCAAACATTATATAATCACAAATACTGCACATGAATTAAAATGTTCATTGATTTTCCTGCTACTACTAGCCACTTTGCTAAGGAGCTACTTGGACTTGGGCACGTCAGCAGCTAACGGTAACCGGGAAAATGCCACAAATGTCAGCGAACAGCTTCACCGGTGGCCTAAATGCAAAGTTATCAAACTCACCATGACCGTGACTGACACAGAAACCCCGAACAACACGAGTAATCCTCCTTTTTTAAAAGAAACCGGCTTCACCGACTACTCCGACGTGGCAACAAGTAAGATAACCGCTTCCCACAGAGTCCAACTGCACTTCATACCGGCGGAAACAACAACCAGTAAACAAGTGTTCCGCATAAGCGTTTAGACGAGATCACCTTAACCTTGTTTAGAAGCTAAATATGAACACATTCTAAATAAATTAAAATCCGATCCCTCCCAGATTAGTGAAAATATTTAAAAAAGCTACATTTTCTCTTTTTGAACTGATTTTTAAACATACAAATATCTCTTTCATTAAATATGGGCAGTTTCTTGTCATAATTTTGTCTTTTTTTGTCAAGTGACTCTGTTTTTGTTTCCACTCAAACCTCACCCAAACTTCGATATAATAATAATAATTTGTTAATTATTATTATTATTATTATTATTATTATTATTATTATTATTATTATTATTATTGTATTATATAATAATAATAATAATTATTGTTGTTATTGTTATTATTACATGGTTACGTGAAGAACACAGTTAACCCAAACTGTGCTGCATGTGTGAGTTATCAATAAAGTTGAGGAGAAAAAAATCTAAACGGCTACTGTAATTGTTGTTGAATTTGTTTATCAATAAAGTTGGGATAAAACTCCAAACGGTTAATGCTAACCGATAACCGTCGGCATTTTTTTCGGCAAATTAGCGTAAAAATAAGACTTGAAACTCGGTTTATCGGCACATTACCGCCTCCGTATGGCCGGTTGGACTCCGTGTGTCCACACGGCGGCGCCACAAAGCTGAACCACTTTCCCTTGCCGTCTATTTTTGGCCGGGCACGCCGAGTGTCGGGTTCCATCAGGCCGTCAGCTCTCCTCTCTGCCCCCCCTAGCCTCGCCATGTTGTCGGCTTAAATCTGGTGGCCAGTTTTCTGAGTTTACCGTTGGAAAAAAACTTTTTCTCAGCCTGAGTGACAGCCTAAACAGTGGAAAGATGTCGAGTGTGTCCTACCACATCTCCAACCTGTTGGAGAAAATGACCTCCACTGACAAAGACTTCAGGTAAGAAACAGTGAGCAGCTCTCACAGTGAGATGACACTTTTTTAAAACCCCCACTTGTGTGTGCCATTTTACCACAGAGGAGACAATAGTGCCCTCTATACAGTCTTAATTACTTTTATTTAATCGACACATCATTTATTAGTTTTCTCTACCTGAAAACAAAAAATAGATGTAACAATTTTACCTAACCAAGGTTACGTTTTCATAAAAAACTCCAAATATTATATTAATATTATTGACTAATTTAATCATTATCAAAATATGTTTGTAAATATCTGTGTCGGCTGTGATTTTTTTTAAAGTACTCAATTACAGAAATTGGAAGTAGGGATTTTTTGCTAACATGATAAATTCATGATCTAAATAGTTTTATATTTTGATAAAGTGAGTCGTTGTTGTCCAGGTAGATAGCAGTAGGTTCAAGAATGTTGGAGATTTTTGTTATTTTATTTTGTCTTAAAAATCTTTTAATACATTGCAAAATATCTTTGGAGATGTTTTTAACACTGGAGAACACATATTGGGTTTACTGCCATGTATGACCAAGAAAAGTATATTCTGCAACTGTTTTACATGTTTTGATAACTCTTTGAGTGTTATAAACACATCTATAAGCCAACAACAACACAAGTATAGATTTGAATTACTTAATAATACCAACCTCTACCTCTCTCTTTGTTGTCATTGAATTGATGAGCTAAATATTTATTGGACAAGTAATGTGCACATCTTTACTGAAAGACCACAATTGTAACAGAAGTGTCGAAAAAGCATCTAATTAAAGAATAAATAGACATCTAAACAAATCTAGACACTTAATTCATTATTTGACCCTTTTTTGAGGCAGTAATGAAAAGAAGGATTACTGAAAGGATTCACAGATCAGTTTATTAACTTTGGTCTCTATGTGTGTGTGTGTGTGTGTGTGTGTGTGTGTGTGTGTGTGTGTGTGTGTGTGTGTGTGTGTGTGCAGGTTCATGGCCACCAATGACCTGATGCTGGAGCTGCAGAAGGACAGCATTAAGCTGGACGAGGACAGCGAGAGAAGAGTTGTGACCATGCTGCTCAAACTGCTGGAAGACAAGAATGGGGAGGTGCAGAACCTGGCTGTGAAATGGTAAAAATCTCACTCGTACGCACAGTGTGAACCGGTGCCAGAAGTCAGTGTCCTGGTGTGTTTTCTTTCCTTAACTCCACAGTCTGGTCAGGGGTCAAAGGTTAGCTTCAACCACGGGCCCTTTAGTTCATGTAAACTGTATTTTATTTATTATTTGGATTCCTAGAAAGGTGCTCTTTGTAACTATCCTCTGTGGAAGGGTTAACTAGGTTTAACCACCAGAGGGCTGCATTATCCCCAACCCTTGAGTTATAGACTATTTTAAGTTTTACTGTATCATCTACTCCCATTTACTCGAAAGTCTGTTTCTGGAAACTTTTGTCTTTTGAATAAAGGTAATGGAAAGTGACAGCATTATATCAGAGTTCAGCGGGGAGCCTCCCACTGTTACCAAAGTGCTTGCTCATAGGGGGTCATATGATTGTTGGGTTTTTCTCTGTAAGTATTATTGTAGGGTCTACCTTACACTATAAAGCACCTTGAGGTGACTGTTGTTGTGATTTGGCGCTGTATAAATAAAACAGAATTGACCTGAATTGAATTAAATAAGGATAAGAGTGTTAATATGTCTGTGAAGGTTCTCAGTCATCCAGGTCATCGTAGGCTAAGGAGCTTGGAAAGAAAAGCGTCTGGACTTGTTTAAGTTGCTTGAAGACGTTTCACCTCTCATCCGAGAAGCTTCTTCAGTTCTAAGGTCAAATGGTGGAGAGTCCCAGATTTAAACCCAGTGGGAGTTTCCCCCCAAAGAGGGACAAAGGACCCCCTGACGAGCCTCTACCTAATCACATGAGCCAAGGTGTGAAAGCGGGTGTGGGTCCCAATCAGCCAGGGTTTCGGGTGAGCTCATTCTGAAACCTGGCCCCACCCTATCATGTGATTTCCTGAGGTCAGATGGCCCACTTCCTCCATGTAAAGGTTGGCTACAAAAGGTGACACGGGGGAGCCCATGGCGCAGCCATGTTTTTGTCTGTAGAAACCCTCGTTATATTTGAAATATGTAGTGGTGAGGCAGAGGTCTAACAGTGTGCAAATCTGATCGGGTGTGAAGTTGGTCCTGTCCTCCAAGGAGCTGTCTTCTTGTAGTTGTTTTCTGACAGTCTCCACTGCCTCCGTGGTGGGTATGCAAGTGAAGAGGGAGACTACATCAAAGGACACCATGGTTTCATCTGGGTCCAGGGTAAGTTTCTGGACCTTGTCGGTGAAGTCGGTGGAGTTCTTGATGTGATGTGGGGTGTTCCCCACAAGAGGTGCTAGGACAGTAGCAAGGTGTTTCGAGATGTTGTAAGTGGCTGAGTTTATGCTACTGACAATGGGTCTGAGTGGGACAGCTTCCTTGTGGATCTTAGGAAGTCCGTAAATGCAGGGTATGGCATCCCCTGGGTAAAGGCGGTGATATGTAAGGCGGTCAATGATTTTGTCCCTTTCAAGGTCTTGAAGGCAAGCTATAAGAGTGTTAATGCACTAAAATGAGAGTGGTACCTTCATTTCTGCTGGACTTAAAGTATTGATGGTGTCTGTGTAGCAGGCTGTGTGTTAGATAGCCACCTTTTTGTTTTTGCAAAGTGCTTGGTTAGATACTACAGGTCATATTTCTATCACATAATTATTTAAACAAATAGTGGTTTGAAACAAAATTATGACATTTTTTAACTTGGTGTGTTTGTTTTTAAGCCTGGCGCCTCTGGTGAGCAAAGTGAAGGAGCCCCAGGTGGAGACGATGGTGGACGTGCTGTGTTCAAACATGACGTCGGACAAAGAGCAGCTGAGGGACATTTCCAGCATGGGACTGAAGACCGTGATCGCAGAGCTGCCACTCACATCCTCAGGTGAGCGCTCACTGTCCTCCCACCTGTCTCCTCGTCGTGATGATCAGCTTTTAATGGTGGATTTCCATCTCATGTTAAAGGGGCAACTTCGAGAGTATGAAGAGCATCAATAATACATGGCATAGAAGCAAAGCTTACATTGTAGACAGTCATTCATATTTTACTTTAATAAGTTTGTAATTTTCCTGGGACTGCATGTAAAAGTGTCTGAAATTACCTACACAGCTACAACATGCCATATTTGTGTTTTCACTAAATAATAACCAATAATTGTAAATTGTCACTTTTTCACCATTAATTTTTGCACACTTTCGCTGCCATCTGGGCTTAATTGTCACAATTATTCAGCAACTACAGTCCTTAATGTGAGCTGAAATCAGGATGTCTGATCATTTGAAGGCAGTGAAAGCTCAAAGTTCTTTAAACATCCTTGTTTTGGGTTGGATCCACAGGTTTGACTCTGACAGGCAGCGTGTGTAAGAAGATTACCTCCCAGCTGATTGGTGCCATGGGGAAACACGATGATGTGTCTGTGCAGTTAGAGGCCCTGGACATCCTGTCGGACATGTTGGGAAGGTAAAAACAAGATCTCGGTCCAAACGTGATGACTGTCCCACATTAGAAAAGTACCAGCTCAAACACACACACACACACACACACACACACACACACACACACACACACACACACACACACACACACACACACACACACACACACACACGGTACACGTTGCTGAACTTTTAAGCTTTTCACTGTTTGCTTTTTTTCCACAGGCTGAGTGGTGCACTGGTCAGTTTCCACAGCTCTCTGCTCTCCAGCCTGCTGCCTCAGGTGAGAAACACTCAGCCGCTCAAATGTTAACTGTGGTTTTACAGTGTAGTGCTACCATGACAACCCAAAAAATCACTGTCATCTGTTTTTAGACATAATTATTAGTATACTTAAGATAGCAGGATATTTTTCATATTATTATAAGAAACCCGTTTTTATAAGAATCGTGCACATCACTTTCTCTCATTTCACGTTGCTTTCAGTATATTTACTGTATGCTTTAACAGCTTTATGATGACTTTCATTCATTTTGTTGTACAGTTTATTTGATTGTATTTTTACTCATTTGTCCCTTTATCTGCTCGTTAATGTTTCTTCATTCATTCGTCATTTGGATGCTGCAGTTAACCAGCCCCAGAATGGCGGTCAGGAAGCGCTCCATCTTAGCTCTCGGTCACCTGGTGCCC
This sequence comes from Rhamphochromis sp. 'chilingali', assembly GCF_963969265.1. NCBI lineage: Eukaryota > Metazoa > Chordata > Actinopteri > Cichliformes > Cichlidae > Rhamphochromis > Rhamphochromis sp. 'chilingali'. The sequence goes on from NC_137936.1 coordinate 37,074,975, forward strand.
TGCTGCAGCCCTGCCCTCTTCTCCCAGCTGACAGAACACCTGATGAAAGAGCTGGCCAAGGGTCCGCCCACATCAATGACAAGAACATACATCCAGTGCCTGGCAACCATTAGTCGTCAGGGCGGCCATCGAGTCGGTGAGCTGATGCTGTGTTTATGCCGCCTTCAGTGCTGAATGGGGAAACAAACTAGTAGGACAGTGACCGGTCTTCTGAAAGGTTTCAGATGTTGATAGTCCAGCGCTCCTGTATTCTGACTGTTTTTTATAGAATACATCTTCTTAGTTTCACTAATGTAGCAAATGTTCCACACTCAGACATGTAAATGCCTTTCAGATGATCTAGAATTCAATTTAGCACTGATAGCTAAGATGATGACTTTCCTCCAACTTTCCCTGTAGGGGGAAGTCGGCTCTTGGCCCTTCATCTGGTGCCCTTGCACTGTATGAAGCCCCCACATGGCTGCAGACTCGTGGATCTTTTTAAAATTTGGTTCTTCATGCATTTTTGTGTCATTTAGTGAAGAAAAACATCTAAAGTGTAGATTCTTTTCCCATTCTTTGTGGTTTGTAGGTGAACATTTAGAGAAGTTGATCCCAATGGTGGTAAAGTTCACCGGAGTAGAAGATGATGAGCTGAGAGAGTATTGTTTCCAGGCCTTTGAAGCTTTTATACGCAGGTACAAACAAAGTCATGTTTCCATCACTTTAGGGGACAATATTTTCACGCTGATTTCCCACAGAGTTACACTGACTATAACCAGAAGCTCTACAGACCTAACCCTGTTCTAATTGTTACCTTGAAGCAAGTCTTTATATACATTCACTATAGCAGTTTCCCAAACTTTTTTTGCTAAGCCCCCCTTTGCTTTACAAGAAAAATGCCCCCCCCCCCTTCTCATGCACACGCACAAACACATCCTCCAACCACACACGCCCATATTTTGCTCCCTTTCACACCTCAAACATTTAGTAAACAATTAAGGAAATACAAGTAAACTGCAATAAATTACAGGTAGTAATAAAATAAGCTACTAACTCTTTTACACTACATCCACACCTACACGGGTATTTTTGAACACGCAGCTGTTTCGTCCACACGTAAACGGCGTTTGGAATCACCTAAAACGGAGATTTTTTAAAACTCCTTTTTTGCGTTTACGTGTGGACGAGGAATACAGACTTCGTCACGCAATGTCAAAGGTATGAGCCTTTTTTCACGTCACGCTGTGCGCCACGTTATTGTTTACATGAGATGAATTGCAGAATGGCAGATAGAGACAAAATACTGTTAATCTGACTGTCTGCAGTTTTTACACACTTACATACACACACGCAGTTACTGTCTCTCTATTTAGAAAGGCAGAGGCGTCACCGTGTGATTATTTTACGTGTAGTTGTTTTTTTTTTCATGTGTAATAATATTCAACATTGCTATCAATACATTTTTCAAAAAATGCCTCTCTGTGCAAAATGGATTTAAAAGCATTAACAGCTGTGGGATACTGTTAGTCCGTGATTTGAACAGCCCAGCGCTGCTCCCGACGCAGGGAAAACCAACCCTGCAGGGAGACCTACCTCAGCACTTGTGCAGGTGAAGCCAAAGAGCAGATATGCTTCACCATATTTTCAAGTCTTTGGCTTAGAATGAAGTTGGTTTGGAAACATATTCAGCGATGCTTCATCTCCTGCTTTGCGTTCGTGGAGGCGCCCCGTGCTAGCAGTGTCCAAGCGTTTTGTTTTTTTCCCCCCCTTTTCATACGCCCCCCCCTGTAATGGCTCTGCACCCCCCCCCATAGGGGGGCGGGCCCCACACTTTGGTAAGGTCTGCACTATTGGGACCTCTGTTCAGTCCATGTTGTAAACAGGTCATTGTCCCCTCAGCATGACCCACAGGCGTACATACCCACACTCCGTGTCCTTACTGTGGCTCTTTCTGTTACTTCCTGATTGGCAGGTGTCCAAAGGAGATGTCGCCTCACATTGCCACAGTGACTCAGCTTTGTCTTAAGTATATGACCTTTGACCCCAACTACAACTATGATGACAACGAGGAGGAGGATGAAGATAGAATGGACATAGATGATGAGCTTGAGGAAGGTGTGTGAGATCTGTGTGTCTGTGAATAGAAATTTAGCAGAAAAACTATTAACAGGAAGCAAATAACAGGAACATACAGAACATGATGGTAATCAATCATCATGTTTTAGGTGTCTAGTTTTGAATTAATCCAGCGATTACGATCTGTACATCCATGGTTACATTCCAAATGGCCAAATGATAACTGATCATTTGTCCGTTTTCAGTGGCGTGAAAATGTGAACAAATGAGAGCTCAGAGAGAACAACAGTCCTTACCTGCAGCTGACACCACAGCAGGACAACCTTTATTCTTTAATGCTGTTTTCTTGGTTCCCAAATAGGCCTCTGTGTTGGTGTTTACATTTTCATATGTATTTTAAAACATAAATATCAGTCTTTAAAGCAGGTCTTTATAACTGACATTGAAGCATGAAATGTTCGTATGAACACAGACTACATTAAAAACACTGAAGTTAAAGACATTTAGGCTGCATATGGATGATTTTTGTACCTGTATTCTTTAAGTGAGTTTATCTGATTTAGAAAGAACTTTTCAACAAAAGCGGCTGTTTTTGTTCAGATTGAGTCTGTCGATTCTTAAAACTATTACAAACTTCACACAACAAAATGTGAGATCTTTTGAGTTTTGCTGTCTTCCATCCGTCACCTGTATGAAGCAAATCGAGTTTATTCTCGTTTCACGACTTCACTCAGAGTCAGACGACGAGTACAGTGATGACGATGACATGAGCTGGAAGGTGCGGCGCTCTTCCATCAAGTGTCTGGAGGCGTTGATCAGCACGCGTCTGGACCTCCTGCTCTCCTTCTACTCCTCCATCTGCCCCGCTCTGCTGGCACGATTCAAGGAGCGCGAGGAGAACGTCAGGGCTGACGTCTTCACTGCTTTTTCAACGTTGCTGAGACAAACACGGGTGGCATCGAGTCGCTACAGCCTCATCGTGTCTGGTTCAGATCCCGGGGTGAGAAGAGAGGAGGAGCCGGCAGTCGCCTTGCTGAAAAAACAGGTGCTGAGAAGTTTTTGGATGGAGTTTAATTGAGTTTCACAAGTAGAGCTGAAAAGTAGATAAATTTAAATTACATTTTTAAAGGTGTCATTGACTTACCTAAAATTCAAAGATGTTTGGTATTTAAATTTAAAAGGCAGGCTACAGAGTCGAGACTACCTAACAGTCCAGGCAAATCAGCTGATCTTTGCTCATTTCTAGCATCATCTTTTTATTCTTGGACTCCATCAGAGTAGCTCTCTATGATTTACAATTCCAAATGCCTGCATGCTTATCCCATATATGAGCCTAAACAGACCCTTCACTTTCTGTCTGAAAAAACCTGCTTGAGCTTCTTCGCCTTTAAACAAACGTGTCCATATCTAAGATGTTGCAGTCTTCCAGTTCTGCTGAGCGTCTCGTAAATATGAATTGCAGAAATAAATTGTGCGGCGATTTGTGTGTCCAGGTGCCGGCGACTGTAAAGGCCCTCCACAGACAGCTGAAGGAGAAGAGCATCAAATCCCGACAGGGTTGCTTCTGTCTCCTCACTGAGCTGGCTCACACTGTACCGGGAGCCCTGGAAGAGCATATACCTGCCCTGATACCTGGTAGGCACACACCTACACACACACACAACCCCATTCAACTATCTTAGTGAGGTCCTTCAGTGACATAATGCTTTCCCTAGCCCCTTACCCTAACCATTAAAAATGATTGCCTAACCCTTACCCTAAACCTAACCATAACCTAATTGTAACCCAGACACTAAAACCACATTTTGAGCCCCAAAAATGCCTTTAAATGCCTTCAAATTTGTGAGGACCGGGTTGCGTGTCCTCACAAATGACTGTTGGTTCTCACAAGTATAGTAGAATGCAGATTTCGGTCCTCACAAAGATAGCTAGACAGGAACACACACACACACATGCATTACAAATTAATTCTTAACCGTCAAACTGGTCAGAAACTTTCACTCTCTTTTCAGCAAAGTCACATAGACTTTAAGGGAGATCTTTAAGATCTTTAAGATCTAAAACTCACACATTTCCTACAACCGGCTGTTCCTAAGTCTCCCAGTAGCTTTTCTCTTTCACTTCAGCTGCTGTATTTTGGCTCCTTACTCCCACTCTTTCTTTCTTTTTTTCTTTCTGTTCCTGTCCCCTCCTTCCTGCAGGCATCGTCTTCTCCCTGACAGACAAATCCACCCTGTCCACCATGAGGATCGATGCGCTCTCCTTCTTCAACGTCCTGCTCCTCTCCCACCCTCCTCAGGCCTTTCAGCCACACATGCAGGTTTCAAAAACTTCTTTTAAGGCTTTGTCTTGAAACCTGTACACTGTCTCTCATAATGACTCGGGGGATCTGCAGCTTTAAAAAGTTGAATCACTAAATTTTTCAACAATAATGAGAATGTAAAGACTAACTTGTGCTGTGACCCCTGCAGGTGCTGCTGCCCCCAGTGATTGCATGCATTGAGGACACGTTCTATAAAATCACCTCAGAGGCTCTGCTGGTCATCCAGCACCTGGTCAAAGTGATGAGACCGCAGGGACAAGCAGGAGGATTTGACCCTAAACCGTTCGTTAAAGAGGTGAAATAGCTCAGGACTGTTTTGCTTTCTGGTCTGAGGCGGTTTAATTTAATTGTGCTCCATAGCATCCTGTCTATTTATCATTTTTCATGTGTTGTGGGAGCAAAGAATTAATGAAAAACGACTGTGAATGGCAGGTTAAATACTGTGATTTGTCTAAGGAAAATGAACAAACATGACTTTGCCGGTGCTTTCCTGCTTGCCTGAATCAAAGTATTTCTACAGAATTATAGATTTTAAAAACATCTGAAACAAACTGTGATCAAAAGGTTCTGTGACTGCTCCCTCTTCATGGTCTCTGACATCGCTGGTTCATACTTTGGCACCAGGAATTTTGTGCTGCTGTGCTGGTGCCTTCACAAGGCTTTCCTGATGTGTGGAACAGGTTCTACCTTTTCTTTATAATTTTAATTTATTTATTTTTCCCAAAGGTGTTTTCTGTAACGATGAAGCGGCTCAAAGCAACAGACATCGACCAGGAAGTAAAAGAACGAGCGATTTCCTGTATGGGTCACATTGTTTGTCACCTTGGTGACCACCTGAGGGCAGAAGTTCAGGCAGTCTTGGCGATCTTTCTGGAGAGATTAAAGAATGAGATCACAAGACTAACAGCAGTTAGGACCATCACCCTCATCGCTGCCTCTCCGTTAAAGGTTTATTATGACTTTCGTTTTGTTTTTTTAATTTAATGAACACATTATTTAATTTGAAAGATTTTAGTAACTTCCTGTCCTTTTCTACAGATCGACATGTCACCCATCCTGCCAGAAGCGCTCTCTGTGCTGGGATCTTTCTTGAGGAAGAATCAGCGGGCGTTGAAGCTCGGGACGCTGGCGTGTCTGACGGCGCTGGTCACTCATCACGCTGCCAGCATTAAACCTGCAGCCCTGGAGCCCGTGCTGAGCGAACTTCCTACTCTGGTGGATGAGAGTGACATGCATGTTTCACAGGTACAGGCACTGAACCGAACATGCACATGAATCAGGTCAAGAATTAAATCTATAGAATATAATTTTTTTTCATAAATGAATCAACGTGCATGTGCATGACATTTGAACTTAGACAGACAGTGACAGGAAGTTTTACTTTTTGAGATTGCCTTTTAGAAAGCAGTAATGTGCCTATTTTATGTCGTATTATGGTAAAAAATGTGTAATTGCAGATTTTTGGAGGTGGTTCTTTTTGTTCCATCATATAGTTCACACCAAGAAAAACATATACATTTAGGAAGTGGGTTAAGGAATATCAAACATAAAGTTTAGGGCTCAGATTACATGTGTTGGTGGAAAGCGGGGATCTTATTCTGCTCATTTTGATTTTTATTTAGATTTTTTCTCCTTGTTCTCTGTTAGCGTAGCTGCATGACTCAAAAGTTCACAGGCCGCTGAGTCAGCTTTCCTTAAAACAGGATGTTGCCTGCAGACATTGTTGGACACATGAAACATGTTGTGGTTGAATCTACCTGTAGTTTGCCTTTGTTTAGGTGTCCATCACTTTGCTCACCGGTATGGCCAAAGCCTACCCCTCGACTCTGGCTAAGATCAGCTCGTCTGTTCTGCCGGGAGTCTTCAGACTCATCCATTCACCGCTCCTGCAGGGTAGCACTCTGGAAGCAATACTCGAGTACTTGCAAGCACTGGTGCTGTCCAAAACCAGTAATCTGAGCTACAGGTGAGATAGGATGTGGTTGTGAATCTCTTTGGGTCATTTATCCTAATAACACTGGACAGATCAACAGTTTTGGAGTGGGAAAGCTGTTTAGTGCTGAGGATTATTGCTAATGGCTTATTTATAATGTTTTCGTTAAACTATAATGAATTTTAATCACTGATATGAATCAAATGTTTTTAAATAGTTGTTGGAAAGCCTCTAATTTAGCCCACATTTTTAAAAGAGCAGCAGTGCATCATTCCAGTGTTTCCCTCAGGCATGTAAACAGTAGTTATCTCATCAAATGCCATGAAAACCTTCCAAAAGCCACAGTTCAAATGTGTTTAAGTGATTAGAAGTCATTATTTTATATTATTAGACAGCAAGAATATGAAACAGCGCATTGAAACACCATCAGATTCCCAGGAGTCCACATTAAATCACATCCCCTGGGTGTAGACGTCAGTGTGAGTGTTATCTCCAAGAAATGAATATTCATGTAATTACCATCTGCAGGGGAACTCCAAAGTTTTTACAGATAAATATCAGTTCAGTATTCGGAGGGAGGAATACTCAGTCTGTTGTGTAATGTCTTCTCTGGCTTTGGAGAAGTTTGTCTGGTCTGAGAAAATAAGCATGAGTCAGTTTGTTCTGTGTTGACTTTGAGATAATTAAACCAAACCAGGAGAATGACACAACCTGATAACATCTTCTATTTAAAGTGGCAGTAAAGCAAGTCTTTCCCCTGAAGGTTTGTCAGATAAGAGTCAGACTCTGCACTCACAAGCTGCTAAAGTCTTGTTTAAAACATGTTAATCATGACCACAAGTGACCTGGTTAGCCTCAACTAACCCACATTGCATCAGCAAGTCATGTTGATGTTCCTGTACTGCCGATTAACATATGAGCAAGATGTATAGTGTGTCTTCCTCCGACTGTGTGTATATTTCAGTCCATGTGACCTTCATCAGATTAATTATATTCTATCATTTGTGTACATACTGTCCATATACCTGAAAATGCTTTTTGTTCAGGCAAAGCTTGATCTTGGATCCAGACCAGACGAACATTCAGTTGGGGTGAAATGCCTCAATCACTGCAGTACACTTATTTTCGTGTATGATATATTTTTTACAGAATAATATAATAATGGTCAGCGCAAATGCTTGGTTGGATTCTACTCTGACAGGTCTACGTTTTCCGTCTGCACTCTTCCTGTTTGCTCAAGATTTTTTATTTCTATCTGTAATTTTTCTTAAAGATCTTTAATTATATTGTTTGATATGAATCAGAACATTTTTCCCAGCACCTTTGTTAAACTATAACTGGAAGATTTAATCAGATCAGTCCATTTAGTTTTAGCAACATATCAACACAAATACTACACCCGGGATTATAATCCTCTCCTCTCCTCTCCTCTCCTCTCCTCTCCTCTCCTCTCCTCTCCTCTCCTCTCCTCTCCTCTCCTCTCCTCTCCTCTCCTCTCCTCTCCTCTCCTCTCCTCTCAGTCAGTTGCTGAAGTCTCTCATGGAGCCGTTTCACAGATCTCAGTCTTCTGCAGATGGCAGCATCGTCCATAGGCAGTCCTACCACTCAGTCGCTCACTGTGTGGCTGCTCTGTCCTCTGCTTCTCCCAAAGAGACTCCTGGCACTGTGGCCGGCTTCATACAGCAGGTGTGAGAGTCTGGCATTTGTACTCTGCTTTAGCTTCAATGGAGGTTTCCTCTAAGAATGTGACACAAACAGACATGAGATATAAATTTGTTAGACAAATTTCGTGTTTGTTTGTTTTATAAAATTTGATCTGAAACTGTCCTCTTAGAAGCCACCTTTGTTTTCTTTGCTGTTATTACTTTAACACTTACCTCATTGAAATTCTGCCCTCTCCTCTCCTCAGGTGAAGAATCCCGGCTCTCCAGAGGCTGCTCGTGTCCTCGCCCTGTTGTGTCTGGGGGAGGTGGGGAGGAAGGGCAGTCTGGGAGGAAGTAAGGAGGTGCAGGGAGTCATCTTGGAGGCTTTCTCTTCCACCAGTGAAGAGGTAGGACACACTATCCACATCTGAATATTTAAATTTTTCATTCACAATGAATAAATTTATCTTTTAGTTAAAAGAAGAGCTTCTCCAAATCCGATTGTTTATTTTCCACAAAGGAAAACTGATTGTTTCCCCCACATCACAGTTACATTTCCTTGATATTGAAACCTAATTAGTCAAAAAGTCCGTTTTGTTTTTTACCCTTTTACTGCTTTGATATCAGTGCCAGTTGTTTGTTTTACTACTTATTAGGTAAGTGCTTCTTCAGTGTCTGATAGTTGTTTCACAACGGCCAGAAACAGGAGGTGTGAAAACAGAGCTTAAAGAAGATTTAGAGATCTGACAATCAGTAAAAAAGATCCTTCAGAATGAGATGTTGCTTTAGCTCTGTGGAGCAAACTGTGTGGAGAGTAGAGTGGGTTAGTTCAGTCGATGAATTAATGCGACAAAGGTTAAATAAGCTCAGACAGCCGACTGTGTGGACATCTTGTTTGTGATTTCAGGTGAAGACGGCAGCCTCCTGCGCTTTAGGCAGCATGGCCGTCGGCTGCCTGAGCGATTACCTGCCCTTCCTCCTGAAGGAGATCTCAGCCCAGCCACGGAGACAGTACCTGCTCCTTCACTCCCTCAAAGAAGTCATCAGGTGTGTGTTCTGTTGAATGTTTGGCTAAATGTGTGTGTGTGCATTTAATTCACCATAATCTGTTGTTGTTCTCTGAAGCAGGTGATCATTGAAAAGCATCATTTATGAGTTCACTGCAGTTTAAGTGTGAATTTTGCAGTAACAGTTTAATATTTAAGCTGATAAAAATGATAGATTTTGCCAAAAAACTTTGCAAAGCTTTGCAACAAAATTTGCATGACATATGTTGAATAAAATAAGTTTAAAGTTTTCTTAAAGTTTCCTTCCTCCTCTCTCTCTTTGTTCAGTGTCTGTCCAGCCTCCAGTCTCTCGCCCCATGTAGAGTCTGTGTGGGCCTTGCTGTTTCAGAACTGCGAGTGTCAGGAGGAGGGCACCAGGAACCTGGTGGCTGAATGTTTGGGAAAACTCACTTTAGTCAATCCGGCAGCACTTCTGCCTCGACTTAAACAACAACTTAAAACTGGTAGGATGATATTTAAGAACTGTTTTATATTTTTGTTTTTTATGTCAGATGCAACAAATAATGCAGAATTAACATCTTCATGGTCAATCTCTGTTTCTGTACATGGTCTTGACATTTTGTATTAATATGGCTTCAATATGAATGAGAAAAAAATATATACAAAAATCTTTATTTTTGTTACATTGTCTCCACAGGTTCTCCTTTGGCTCGCAGCACCGTGGTAACAGCCATCAAGTTCACTATTGTTGACCACCCGGCACCTATAGATTCACTGCTGAAAGACTGCATAGGTAAATGTTTGCATCCCATGTTACATCATTACTCTTCATCTTTTTACAGTAAAGTGGGAAAATTTTTCTAAGATTCAGTTTCATGGTGAAACGTTAATGGCTCACATATGCAGATTTGCAGAGGTAGCCGAGCAATTCTGGTGTTTCCCTTTGGAAAAGGCTGCGTGAAAGCAAGTTCTAAACCTAAAACTTTAATTGCTGACCTGGTCCAACGGGTAGACTGGAACACTTGTAGATGGTGATGGTGCGATGAAGCTCCATGAATGTGTCGAATCTTTCCGAACAATTGCTCATTTTGAAGTAATGACATCTACTGTTCATTCGATGTACAGCAGCCCAGCTGTGATAATACATGTGGGGTGCATACCAGCGGATATCAGGTTCTGTATTTTATTTTTGCTATACACACAGACACCTCTAACCAACCATCCTCTCTGAGATTGATTTGAGAAGATGTGTGTCATTATTAGGAGATATCATGTCTAAATGCTCCATAATGTTCTTATAATCTCCTTGCAAGCTTGTGATGATCCTCAGAGTCACGCCAGATCCAGTTCACACAGAAAATTAAAATTCCTGCATCTTTTCAACAGCTCGAGGCACATCACGAAGCAGTGATCTCATGTCAGAGAAACAAGCCTCATTTTGTCAATGCTGTCAGATGTAACATCACTCATTGTAGATGTATGCTCTCCCTTTCAATTCCTGAAGAATCACACTGCATTGAAATACAGGCTTGTACCGGTAGTATCATTACACATAGTATAACATGTCTCATAATCAGATTGACTCGCCTTTCAAGCAGAATCAGAATACTTTATTAATCCCTGAGGAAATTATGTGGTTACAGTGTCCCCAAGACAATAAGAACAGCATAGAATAAGTTGTTCCTCAGCCTGCTGTCCCAGCATGCAACGGCATAGAGGATGGCGCTGGCCACTCTGGTAGAGTGTAGTGGTGTTTTTAACCCAGTCCAGCTTATTATCAACGTTTATTCTGAGGTATTTATAGTCCTCCACTTTGTCCTCCTGGATTGAAACAGGTTTCCTGATCCCCATAAAGTCCACAATCAATTCTTTGGTTTTTGTCACGTTGAGCTGCAGAGGATTCTGCACAATTGAGCAGGTAGATGAATAGGGTCCTCTGCTCCGACGCAGGGCTGGTAAGCAAAATGAAGGGGATCCTGATGTGGCCTGACTGTAGCTCATAGCAGGTCAAGGATGAGACTTTCCAAGGGTCTGTAGTCCTGGGGGCCACTGGGACAGATGTCTTCCACAGCACCAGGACTGTCTGCAAACTCAAACTCATCAGGAACAGTTTATACACAGGCCTTGAGAACACGAGGACTCACCCTGTCTGGTCCAGCAGACTTGCCTGAGTGGAGTCTTCTCATTTGTCTCAAACCTGTGTGGCCATTATAGGAACTGCAGTTTTCCCCCTTCTTTGTTGGTAGCATTTTTCAGCCCCACAGATTGATGCTTGGATGTGTTGACAGATAAGTGATACACTGACTACAGATAAGTTCCTCATATGATCCCACTTAAAAACCAAAACAAATGTTCATTTAATCTTAAATATAAACTGAAGTCTAATGCTGACTCAAATATAAAAACCCAGATGAGGCTCTGAAAAATAAAAAGCTGTGATGTCATCTCTGTGTGACAGGTGACTTCCTGAAGACCCTGCAGGATGAGGACATCAATGTGCGACGTATCGCCTTGGTAATGTTTAACTCAGCAGCTCATAACAAACCGTCTCTGATCCGCGGTCTCCTGGGAAGAGTGCTGCCTCACCTCTACAAGGAGACCCAGATCAGGAAGGACCTCATCAGAGAAGTGAGTTAGCTGATTTAGAAGCAGCAGGCGTTTCTGTTCATGCTCTGTGCAGACGTTTTACTGTTTGTGTGCTGCAGGTGGAGATGGGTCCGTTCAAGCACACTGTTGATGATGGGTTGGATGTGCGTAAAGCTGCATTTGAGTGTATGTACAGTCTTCTGGACAGCTGCCTGGAGGGGCTGGACATCCTGCAGTTCCTGGATCATGTAGAGGAAGGACTCAAAGACCACTATGATATCAGAGTGGGTGGAAAAATAGTTAAAGTAAAAATGATCCACCTCTTTACCTTCTGTCCTGTGGAATGATTTCTGGGGTGTTCAGTAGCACCAGCAATCAGAAAATAATGATTTATTTTTGATCATTTTCTCCTTGTTTTTAATATCACTGTGCAGATGTTGACCTTCCTGATGCTGGCCAGACTGGTCTCTCTGTGTCCTGCTGCTGTTCTCCAGAGACTGGACAGGCTGGTGGAACCACTTAAAGCGACCGTCACCACCAAAGTACTCAAACAGACACACAGTCTTAGAAATCAACACTTCATTAAAACATTATGATTCAGAAAATAAAAAAAAACTGCATGGATTGGAGTTGATGGTCTCTTAAACACAACTTACCAGAAATTATTTATAAAAACCGCATCCTTACTCTCTATGAACCTTTTTTTATAGTTTAAAGGTAAAATACACAGAGATCTTTACAAACCTGGAGTTGTAACCTTGAGTTTCCCTCTGCCTTGAAATGAAGTCTCCGTCTCCTTCCTCCACCTGCAGGTGAAGGCCGGTTCTGTGAAGCAGGAGTTTGAAAAGCAGGAGGAGCTGCGGCGCTCGGCCATGCGTGCTGTCGCCGCCCTGCTGGCTGTACCTGAGGTGGAAAGAAGCCCCAGCATGGCCGAATTTGCCAATCAAATCAAAACCAGCACTGACATGGCGTCTATCTACCAGAGCATCAAGGGAGGGGAGGGTGGGGGTATAGGAGCCACAGAGAGCATGGATATGAGCTAGAAACATGCTGGAGATGTTCATGAGAATGTTTTTATCGATGAGCTTTAGGCACAGCACATTAAACTGATCTGTGTTTGTACAGTGTCAGGTTTCATTTTCAGTTATTTTGTTCTTCATATTTTGTTCCTTCCAGCAGGAGTTCGGTTTAAATTAGTTCACATGAATTAAAGTTGTAGCAGCAGCCTCCTGGGTCTTTCAGATTTTCTCATGGATTTGTTCAGGATCTAAAAAAACATACATTTGGTTTTATGCTATATGAAAATGGGACATCACTACACCACAGCAGACATCTGTGTTTCACTCACGAAGGAAATTTGTTCACTAAGTGTGACGTGCTTTTCAGTCAGCTGTCTGTGTGAAGTGCAGACTTTTCCCTAGTTTTGTAAGATTTATAAATAAATTGGTATATTAAAGTAAAACTGAGCATGATTACATCCTTTACAGGTTATTCGAGCTGGTTCTTTTAGATGTTTATAAACAAAATTTGTATTTTTCACATAAATAAACAACTGTGACAAATCAAATTTGTATTATGTTTTTATTATATTTATATTATGTTTGTATTTAGAGTTCTGGGGTAACACGTAGCACAAACAACAGAGCGTATAAGGACGTCATACAACTAATGCATTGTTTGCATTTTGCATTGTTATAACATTGTCTGGATTAATGTAATATCAATGGAAAAGTGTAGAAATATATAGAATCTTTTTTTTTTGTATTTTTTACGTTATAGGACAATAAAATTGTGAAAAAAACATGAAGGATTTGTTTTCAATGGAGCTGAGGACTGAATGGTTCAACAGAGTAATGTGAGCCTCAGCTTTTAAACATGACAGGAAATAACCAGCAACATTCATGATCTATACTTCAGTGACACATTATTAGAAAAGAACTAGTAATTAATTGTCCTATAAGGCAGCGGTCCTCAACCACCAGGCCACGGACCCGTCTGTGAGTCATTTGCTACCAGGCCGCGAGAGTTGAGCCTTGGGTGTGAAATTTATGGTTTTCTAAATTTCTTTTTTTTTGCAACTGCACTGTAAGAAATGTATGTAAAAATTACCCTAGAAAACTGTAAAATGGCAACGGTAAATTACCATTAAATCAAAAAGAGTAAATGATGATGATTGACAAATGGTGATTTGCTTTTATTTTTACACTACTAATATGTTGAAAATATATTAATTTACAGTAATATGGCACACTGTCTTAGAAAACAACAGGAAAAATCTGTAACATTATCTACAATTAATCACCCTACAATTTACATAATAACTCTGTATGAATGACAATCTTGCTGCTTTTTTCATTTGAATTTACAAGTTACAACTGTATGTTAATTACTCGAAACATACCGTGCTTTTAATTTTTACCAAAATAGGATACCGTTTTGTGTTCTACATTTACAGTTCATCTTTCACCGTGAAATTCTGGCAACCACAGCTGCCAGTAATTCTCTGTAAATTCCGGTCTGTGGCGCAAAAAAGCTTGTGTACTTTGAGACTTGTAGAAGTTTGTCCAGGCTGTACGCTACGACTGCTAGAATTTCACTCAGAAAAGTGAAGTGTTAGCCACTTTGAGCTCTCCACAAACTGAAGTCAATCTGATGTAATCCCACCTCAGATGGTTAAATGAGGCCCTAAAAAACTCAAAACACACACACAAATAAAAGCTCCAATGTAATGAAAAAAAGAGGAGTTAATTTATTAATAAAAATCCATTTTGTACATTATGAAAGGACGCACAAATGAATTGCTCCATGATGTGTGAAATAATGTCACACAGAAAAACAATATTTAAGAAGAAACTAAAGCCAGTGACTCACAGACTAAAATAAATGTGTGTTCACATTTTATAATATTCATTTTTTAAAACAGCAAGTGTTGCTGACAAAAGCCTATATTTACTACATGTTTTAGATCTGTTGGCTTTTCACTTCTTATTAAGGTGTAAAGTGTGTTGCTCTGAAGTAAATTACAGGTTTTAAATAAAACTTGTCAATTAAATGTAAAAACTGTTTAGCAAGTTTTCGAGACAACAGAAGGACCACCTGTGCTGCAGGCCTCGCTAACTATCCACAGAAATACTTGTCAAACATATTTCTAATTTAAATGTTATTAATCTTCAGCAGTTAAATGTTGGATCTAAGATGTTCGTCTGCCTCTTTGAACAGTACTAGTAGCAGCGACATCTTTCTCTCAGATGAAAGTTGTGTTAACTGGCATCTCTCTGCTTTTTAACTAATGAAATGATTTATGTAAATGCTAGTTTCATATAATCAGGGCCAGAGCAATACATAAACACATACTGAACATGCTTAAAGGCAACGTACAAGTAAAAAGGGAATAGAAAAAAATGTGTTAAAGGTAACATTAAGCTGTGGAGACCATGACCATGGTCTCCATCTTCTGCCATAAAGTTGAGAGGTTTAACACAGGAGTCTATTTGGAGAAAACCTGAATTAGTCATTAGAGGAGCTGCAGCTTTTGGTACTTGTGTTGGCTTAACTTTTCAGCCTTGGATGGTGAATTTTCACTGAGTATGGTACTGTGCTGTGCTTTTTTGTGTAGATATTATGTAGTACAATTTTATGCTACACACTAGCTCATTTATTTTCCTTTGTGCTCCATTCCTCTTCAGACACATTAAAAAAAGAAAGGTTTTATCATTGTATTTTAATGATTTTGGCCACAAATCCTCATTTCTATTTAGCATGAACCATGCAATAATTTCTGCATTTTATGTTTTTGATTTTGTGATTGTATGTAAAATAAAATGAGAAAGATCTTATTATAAATGATTTTCCGAAATTGAAAAAATGTCAGAGATATCTGAAGACAAACCATGTGATGACTATAAGCAGCAACATCAGCACATGCAGACAGTGAACCACAACTGAAATCACAGACCCCGGGTCTGTGGACAAAACCAGAAATAGAAATCAATCCATATTTAATCAATCTATCATCAATACTCTGCTTTGAAGGAGATGCATTTTGCTCCATATTTTAAAAATTATGCAGATATATTCTAGTAGAGCATGTTTTACAGATCAAATTCAAATACCCTCAGCTTGGGTAGAGGCCCCGGCCTTCTGAGATCCTGAATACGTAGTTTTAGAAACTGAATGGATGAATGTAATCAGTCTGTTTACAGTGCTGCTTATGGAGACTTGATTTAGTTTATGCTCTATCTGAAAGAAACTATTTAGCTCCTCCCCCTTTAAGACAGCTTTCCTTTTAAGGAAGTCTTGAACTGTTAGTGGGTGGGGCTTCTGTGCATCAGAGGCGAGACAGATCATGTTTTTCAGATTTCTGTTCCCTTTTGGACTAACTGGGTAAACAAAAGCATGCCTTCTACACTTCCACTCACACTTTACTACATTAGGAATGAAAACTCTGTGACATGCTGCTCCAATATTAGAAAATAAACCCTCCTAAAACAGTTTGTAGAACAGTCTGAGACCTGAACCTTCTCATTATTTAAAACGCTGGCAGTGTTTATTATGAACATGCACCAGTTTAAAAGTAGATTCATACTATTGTTTAAACTTTGGTCATATATCTAATGCAATATTAGTCTTTAGGCCTCAAAAACAATCAACAGTTGACTCTGTGCCAGCTGATGAGGTTGTGCAGTGAACTGTTGATTTGGTTGGTTACTCCAAAACTAAACGACCAGAATGGTATTCAAGAGCATACATGTTTACATGTATGTGAAAAAAGTCACAAAAACATATAACAGATCCACTTTAGCTGGTAAACCTGATGAAATGTTTGTAATAGAGATTTCTGAGAGCTGAAGACCAGGGCTGTGTTCCAGAAAGCAGCTTCAACAAATTGTAAGTGTAAATTTAAACTTGAGGAAGTCAAAAGATGGTAACTCTGAGTTTCAGTTTTTAGTTCCAGAAAGGATGATCCGAATTCTTTCAGCGAGCTCTGACTGATTACACTAAGCGAAAGGTTTTCATTATATTGGAACTGTTTATTGTTCTTTTTAGCTACTAAAGAATAGTTAAACACCACATGTACTGCTACTATCACTACTACTACTCCTTCTTAACAACATCCACACATTTCTTACCAGGTTCCAATAACATGTTCTTAATGACAGGACATAAGTTTGATCTTTGATAAAATACATTTGTAGTACCCACGACCTGCCTGTTCAAGATGTTTAATGACCACTTTTGACCATTAAATGACCTTTTTTTTTTCATGTTACAGAGAAAATCCTGTATTTTCTGACACATCCTTCTGTGAGCTTGCTAAGGTTGTTCTGCTGGGAATAAATGTATCAATATAATCATATTTTTTTATTTGTTTTTGGTTATCTGCAGCTGAATTGAACCCATGATGCTGCATATGCAGCCACTTCAAAGAAGGCCTCATAACCTGCAGAGCAAAGAGAAATGTGATGTACAGTTATTGAATTTGTGTGTCTGAGAACTTCAGTTGGTTGTAGACGTCCTTCTTATACAGATAGGACTTGTAGAGTTCAGACACTGAAATATAGTAAACATATATATGCATATACAGGATCTTTAGTGATCCTGTCATCAGAGAGACGACGAGTCGCAGGAACTTCATCGTGTTGGTTTTGGAAGTCTGCAGTTAGTTTCCTTTGGTCACTTTGTCTCTTCAGTCTGTCGCTCGCCAGTGTTGTTTCGTAAATTTCTCTCAATTGTTCTTAATTTTCTTTTGAACGCAACTCTTTTCTTATCATACTTTGCATCCTCTCATTGTATACATGATGTGGTGTATGAGAGAAAGACAATAACAGGAAGTCTATGACACACTGGTTATGCAATCTTTTTTCACAACATCCCACTGTGTTGCAGTTTCTTCTGAAAACACTCTAACTGTGCCTGGTTCTTTGCTTTGAGGTTAGATGAACAGAGGGTTAAAGTAGAATGTGGTCTAACTCTGGAAGAAGGCAGTGTTGGAGAGGTAGCTGCAACAACGATGACTTCATTTCGAACTAAAAGATGAACTGCAAATACCTTAAATTATTCCATAATTACAGACACAAGCATGTGATAGAAAGAAAAATCAAAATTCAAGAGGACAGATACAGAATTTTAAAACAAATGCATTCACTTGTTTAGAACATTTATTCTGAATGCAGCGAGAGATGGTAACAAAAGGCTGCATATGCTGTACATTTTAGAGCAGTCACACACACACACACACACACACACACACACACACACACACACACACACACACACACACACACACACACACACACACACACACATGCACACTTTTTTATAAATCCACATGCAGCCAGTTGTGTATAAGTTGGCATAAGTGATTACTTATACCTAGAGCTGGGTGGTTAGCTTGCTACCAAGATGCTGATGATGAACAACAAGCTTAAAATAAAATGTTTTGTTGAAAAAACGCAAAAGCTGACAGTTTGTCTTCGAGGAGCTTCAGCAGAACACAAAACGCCTGCTGTGGGCCGTGCTAATTATCATCAGAAATACTGTTATAGTATATTAAATATTTCAGTTGTATTAATCTTCCTTGAGTATCATTCTCAATGTGACATTAGCAAACAAAACATCTTTATTTCTTCTGTGAAGTTGAGTGTTTTAACACAGACGTCTTTGGTGACCAATCTCTATCTAGACAACGTCAGGTGGTCATTAGAGGAACTGCAGTTTTTGGTTCTTCATCACTGGCTTGAATTTATGCAGCGTAGAGCAAATGTGATTTGAATGTTGCATGACATAGATGAATATGAGTAGTCATGCATTCAGATTTTATGAATGCACAGCGACATACTAACATAACACATAACAACAAAACAGATTTTTCTTCATGATCCATTGCTCCTTTTCTCCCAGTCAGTAAGAGTAAATAAAGATGTCAACTCAATAACAGTTTAATAACAGCTTAGCTGACTTGTTGTAGCACGATTTGTTTGAAGTGACTTGAAACAGTAACAACACCATCACATACAAACAGGGAGCCACAGCAGGAATGACCCTGTCATGAATCTGTGGTTCAAAAGCAAAAAACCAAATGACATTCATCTTAAAAAATCTATTATGTAAAGCAGAGGTGTCAAAAAGAAATATGAAGAAGCATACGCTCACTTAATCCCACCCTGTCCAACTAAAATCAATCTATCTATCTATCTATCTATCTATCTATCTATCTATCTATCTATCTATCTATCTATCTATCTATCTATCTATCTATTTATTAGGGGTGCAACAATACTCGTATCGATATTGAACCGTTCGATACAGTGCTTTTGGTTCGGTACGCATATGTATCGAACAATGCAATTTTTTTTATTTATTTTATCAACTTTTCTTCTGACAATGCTGTCTGTGTTGAGCGCTCAGTGGATCTGCGTTCGACTACTTCGCCTAGGCTGCACTGTCAAGTGCAGATCCACTGAGCGCAGCGCAAACTAGCAAGACAGACCATCATCTCACGACCCAACCAGAAACCGTCGATTACTGCGGAAGTGCGTGCACTTCTGAGGACCCGAGACTCTGCCTTCAAAGCGGGAGATAAGGTGGCGCTTAGAAGAGCTAGGGCCGAACTTTCTCGGGCCATCAGAGAGGCGAAGCGTGTATACGTCCAGAGAATCCACAACCACTTCAAGGACAGCGGCGACACACGGTGCATGTGGCAGGGCTTACAAGTCATCACTAACTACAGGATGACATCACCTGCCTGTGACGGTGACGGCTCCCTCCCAGATGCGCTGAACAGCTTCTACGCTCGGTTCGACAGGCAGAACGACGTGGCGGCGAGGAAGTCCACCTCTCCTCCGAACGACCAGGTAAAGCTGCTGGACCAGACAACATCCCAGGCAGAGTGCTCAGAGAATGTGCTGAACAGCTGGCAGATGTTCTCACCGACATCTTCAACATCTCTCTGAGCAGTGCTGTCGTTCCCACGTGCTTCAAGGCCACCACCATCGTCCCCGTGCCCAAGAAGTCTTCTGTGTCCTGTCTCAACGACTACCGTCCTGTTGCACTTACACCCACCATCATGAAGTGCTTCGAGCGGCTCGTCATGAGACACATCAAGACCCTGCTGCCCCCCTCACTGGACCCACTGCAATTTGCGTACCGCCATAACCGCTCAATGGACGACGCCATCTCTACTGCACTCCATCTTGCCCTCACACACTTGGAAAAGAAGGATACACATGTTCGAATGCTGTACATAGATTTCAGCTCAGCATTCAACACGATCATCCCCCAACAACTGATCGGAAAGCTGAGCCTGTTGGGCCTGAACACCTCCCTCTGCAACTGGATCCTGGACTTTCTGACCGGAAGGCCTCAGTCAGTACGGATCGGGAACTGCACCTCCAGCACCACCACACTGAGCACTGGGGCCCCACAAGGCTGTGTGCTCAGTCCTCTGCTGTTCACACTGCTGACTCATGACTGTGTAGCAACACACAGTTCGAATTACATCATTAAGTTCGCTGATGACACGGCCGTGGTGGGTCTCATTAGCAAGAACGACGAGTCAGCATACAGAGAGGAAGTGCAGAGGCTAACGGACTGGTGTAAAGACAACAATCTGTCTCTGAATGTTGACAAGACAAAAGAGATGGTTGTTGACTTTAGGAAGACACGAGGCGACCACTCACCGCTGAGCATCAACGGCTCCTCTGTGAAGATCGTCGACAGCAACAAATTCCTGGGTGTCCACCTGGAGAAGGACCTCAGCTGGTCCCTCAACACCAGCTCCCTGCACAAGAAAGCCCAACAGCGTCTCTTCTTTCTGAGAAGACTGAGAAGGGCCCAGCTTCCACCACCAATCCTGACAACCTTCTATAGAGGAACTATCGAGAGTATCCTGAGTGGCTGTATCAATGTCTGGTTTGGGAACTGTGCCGCAAGACCCTACAGCGGATAGTGGGAACAGTAGAGAAGATCATCGGGGTCTCTCTCCCCTCTATTGAGGACATCTACACTACACGCTGTATTCGCAAAGCCACCAGCATTGTGGCTGATCGGACACACCCCTCTCACACACTCTTCACACTCCTACCATCTGTGTTGGGTCCGTCTAGCACAGGCCCACCGCTGGAACGAGACAATTAAAAAACACAGCAAAAGCATTGAACACCAAGTAGGCAAAGTTCTTCTTGTTACTCATGCATGAGGGAGACCTGCCTGGAGCCAAGTGTCGTTCCACCACTTGACCTCCGTCAGACTCTCAGCCAGGTTCCCCATAGCACTCCTTTTATTGTGGTTACATGACCATGCATAGGGTCATTAACATATAACATCTTACATAGGTATACATGTGAAAAAAGAACACTGTGTGTGTGTGTGTGTGTGTGTGTGGGGGGGGGGGGGGGGGGGGGGGGGGGGGGTCAGAGTGTGACCCCATAAACAACTTCCCTTAACCTGCTGGTCTGGAAAATCCAACAGTTCATCTATATGTAAAAGGCACTTAGACTCAACTACGTTAATCCTACCATAAAACAATAAAACAAGGTACGACCTCTTCCCATGCTCCCAGGATGTAGGTGTGCATTCCAGTGTGGAATACACACCAAGCCTTTGCAGCCTGCTAAAGATCACACATCCTATCACTACACAATTGATTATACACCTCTAAGCATATATGGTTAAATATTTCTAAGCATAAATTACAATCAACAATACAAAACCTAAAAATCTGGAAAAAGGTACCGAAGCATTCGGGCACACACATCCAGACTGTGCAACAGCTTTTTTCCACAAGCCATCCGTCTCCTCAACAAAAAGGGACTGGACTGATAAACACACACACACACACACACACACACACACACACACACACACACACACACACACACACACACACACACACACACACACACACATACACAAATACACACACACAACATTATCACTCAGCTTAACTACCTCAAGCATTGAGTCTAGACTGACTAATCAAAATAATAATTAAAAAGTCATGAACATTTTTTTGTATCAAAAAAATATCGAACCGTGACACCAAAGTATCGAACCGAACCATGAATTTTGTGTATTGTTGCACCCCTACTATCTATCTATCTATCTATCTATCGCAGTCAGTCAAAACCTCTCTCTCCTCGTGGTTATACGCGGTTTTTGCAGCTACATAGTTTTACAGTTTGTTTTACTAACTCTTCATTCTGAACCAAATTTTCAACATCCTAAGACAAGTTGCTGAACCCCTGAGTCATATTTAACGTTATTTAATCATAACATCACATTAACACATTTTCACTAAAACTAATTCTACAAGTTGGATGTATAATGCTGAAATCATCTAGAAATTCCTGACAGAGCTGATCTTATTTTCGTATTTGCTCTAGCTCATTGACTGCTGAGTAGAGATTCTCCTCTGCTGGTCTGGATGCTTGAGTGATGGTTGAGTTATCTGGACGTTTTCTGAAATCCACAGTAGAATATTCACAGGCAGACGTGCTGGGATTCACTTCCTCACCACCAGCTTCCCGAGAGTGGCTCTGAAAGTTGATGGTAGAGTAATGTACTGAGGTGACATCTGTGTGCATGCCGGCAGTGACATAAATCGAATCCACTGCATTTCCTGGCGTCTGGAGGCGCTCCTGGATTTCCTCATAGGCAGAGTCCTGCAATTGAATGCGATGAAAAATTAAGTTAAAAAACAACACATAGCATCCGAAAAATTAACAATATACATGCAAATTATACTCAGAATGGCTAATAAGATAAAAAGTCATCAGTTTTATATATATATATATATATATATATATATATATATATATATATATATATATAAAATTATTATGTCATTTAGCAAATTCAAACTGTAGTTTAAATATTTTCTGAAATTATTCTCAAAGAAGTTCAGTTGTGATGTGTTGAGTTGCTGTTATTAATTTAATTGTCATTCAGATGTATTAAAGCATTTTTTTCTTTCTTGCAATAATGTGAAAAACATTTGAAGCTTTATAAGAGACGCCTGACTAGAACACTTTTGTAAGCCGACATCTGCGTGTGTGCAGCTCTGTTCAATTATCCATGATTGCTGGGTCAGACTCTGTGCACCAGTTATATTAAAGACATTTTCACACTAACCTCTTTGACGTGCTGCAGCGATGCACTAATTCCTTTGTTTTTTGTACATGAAACTCCTGGCAGAAACAAGTAAGAAAAATTAGGGAACAAGCAAAATCACATGTTGAGTATTTTCTAGTAATTTGGTTTTGTTCAGTGTGATTTAAATAGAAATTTTCAAACTATTATTAACTTGAAATTTTAGCAGTAGACATTACAAATAGAGAAGTACATGGGTGTGTTTATGTGGGTAAAAATAGCCTGTATATAGTTGTGTTTCATGATGTGCAATAATGCATGTTCTCACGTTTGTAAATAAGGAAGAAACCGATCAGAAACACAGCCACGCCAATGATCACAGCAGTGGTAATCCCAAAGATGACTGCAACACAAAACCAGAATAAACATTTCCATCATAAACGTCTCAAACTGTCTTTGTTGAACAATTGAAAGAAAATAGTATAAAAACAATGTGAATGTTTTATACGTGTGACCATCTTGAAACTTCCCCATTTCTTATGAACAGCAGAATTTTCAGGGTGTATCACACATCTCACAACGACTTGCAGCAGAGCCTTTGGTTCATGTTACATATGATAGAATTCATAAATTAAATGTAAAACACGCACATGTATCATAACTTTATGTCCTGAGGAAATAAATGAGTTTTACAGATGTTAAAAGGTAAAACTAAACAACGTGGACATCTTCAGACTTACCATCTGTCTCCAGCTCTACTGTCACACCATGACTCTCAGCAGTTGTGGTGGTTGTTGTAGTTAAAGGGGTAGCGGATGAAGGTGGTGCTGGTTGTACTGAAAGCAAAAAATAAAAAATATCTGTTGAAGTTTGCAAATTAAAAGTGTTTTTTCTTGTGTTTGTTATTTTGATTTCTTCTTGTGTTGTGATCTCTGGTGGGATGGTTTTGTTAATAAATTGACACTCTTGCTTAAATGTCACAGCTTTTTAAAAATTCATCTTGGTAATTTTTTAAAACGTTGTGCTTTGTTGCTGAGAGTAAAAAACAGTTATTATTATTATTTTCCCATCTTAAAGCTCAAACAGCTTCCTGTCATATAAAACTTTTGTATGTTACTATGTTTGTGTAAGTAAGCAGTTTAAGGGTTCATACAGTTTATTTCTAGTTATTATGAATAATGTATAATAAAATAGGTAAAAAAAACATATGTCTGTCTTGTGCTTAATGACCACGGGTCAGATGACAGCCACAGAATAAAACAGCACGTCTCACCTGTCAGGGACAGTCTGTTGAAGAACTTGTTGCTGCGTTGTTGTTTTGTTTCCGCTCCACACCAGTACGTCCCGCTGTCTGCTGATGTTACTTCTCTCACTGTTATCGTGATGTTTTTCTCTTTTATGTTATCAGTCATGAAAAACCTGTTGTTCATACCAGGCTGGCTGGTGTTTATGAGAGCTTGACATATGGATGGATCTTCTCCCTTACAGATGAACTTTGTTGTTGAGGAGACAGTCTGGTTGTATTTACACCAGTAAGTGAAGTTCTGTCCAACAACTGGGCTTCTTTTGAAATTTTTAATCTCTAAAGAAAGAATTTGCCAGCAGACAGTATTTTAGTTGTGCCATTTCCTAAAATTTAGACCTCGGGGGCTGAACATGTGAATTTACTCACCTTCGACTTTCAATTTTACTTTTGTTAGTGCGACATGATGATTGTTCTCAGTGAACTTTACTCCACACCAGTAGGCACCCTTGTCCTCACTGGACACATTACTGATGGAGACACTGTATGTGTTTGTGTGAAAGGATATTCTGTCTGATAAAATGTTGTTACAGACAGAAGATTTCTCTTTGCAGAAAAACCACAACTCAGGTTTATTTTCAGGATGATCGCATCTGATGGTGGCTTTAGCTGTTTTGTATGCAGTTTGATTGAATTGCTTTGGACAGCCATTTTCTTCTGCAAAGAAAACAACAAAGAAAAACGTAAACAATTCTAACAAAATGGTTGTAGGAAATGAGTAAGTAAGTAAATAAAATGTCTCTAAAAAAATAAATAGTGCATTAATAATAAGTGTAATTTCTTGAATTGGCAGATAAAATTTTTACTATTGGAAGCTTTTTTGTTTGTCTTTTTCATTGTTGATGGTTCTTATAAAAATATTGTTTTATACAGTAAAAACAAACAAACAACAAATAAAAACACTTGAATTTTAAAGCGAGTCTCTTACCAAGTTTAAATTGCAGTTCTTTTTTGTCATCATTCTTTTTGGGGTCCTTGTTCTCATCTTGTTTGAGGATTACTCTGAGAGTCTTTTTTTCAGTTTTTGAGCTACGATCAGCTACATGGACCATTTGACATTTTCCAGGTGTTTTTTGACAGTTGCAGGTGAATTCGGTCCATTCTGATGTGAATCTCTTCGTTTCTGACTCACAATCTAAAGACAAACACTCACATCATGTCAGTCATTGTAAGATAATCACAGGGGTTGATGCAATCATCTTAAAGACATCATCATCATCAATCATCTTTTTTTATATAAATGTAACAAAAAAAAATCCAGAATATAAATACTAAACGTTTCTTCTATTTCTGGTAATATGAGTTGCGTGAGTTCTGGGCCGTGCACTGTTACGCGAGTTGATCACACCCAAAGTATCTTTCTTTATTTAGAATTATTGACCCTACATTGGCAATCAAGACAAGCAGTGACACAAAGCTGTTTAACAGCTTAAAGTAACAATTTGGTTACTTTGGTTTGTTACTATAATTTAAAAGAACTGAAAATAGCTTCTAAATTATAGTAATAAACTTAGTGCATTTAAATCCAGAACAGAAAGCTGCTGCGTGAATTAAAATATTTATCAATATCAAAACTCAATCATTACGAAACTGGAGAATCTGATTGATTATACTCGAGTATTTC
The DNA here is from genome assembly GCF_963969265.1 of Rhamphochromis sp. 'chilingali'. Taxonomy (NCBI): domain Eukaryota; kingdom Metazoa; phylum Chordata; class Actinopteri; order Cichliformes; family Cichlidae; genus Rhamphochromis; species Rhamphochromis sp. 'chilingali'. Next base: position 37,100,540 of record NC_137936.1, read on the forward strand.
ATCAGTTTCTGCTGCAGTCTTGTGGTGTTTAAAGCTCTGAGAGTAAAGACTAAAGATAAAAACAGAGTCGAAGCAGAAGAGGCTTGGCCTGCAGGCAAATTCCACAGAAGGAGGATCGTATATTAATGGTAATTGTTCGAGGCAATGATGCAAAAGAGATTAAAAATGCATAACATAACAATTTACAACATAGTTATTATTATTGCATCATATGTATTCTGATCTCCTCACCTGATATAAGTAGGAGGATGAGCATTAGCAGTAACTTCATCGTGTTGGTTTGGGTTTGAAGGCTTATTTATCTGCAGTTAGTTTGTCTCTCTGGTCTGTTGGTCAAAATTTAGTCTTCCGACTTTCTGTCTGTACTTCCCCTTTGCACTTTCTAAGCATACACTCCTCCTCTTATACATTACATCTTTTAGCACCAAACAGGAAATAAGTGGTCTGTGAAACAGAACCACTCTTGACATGCAATAGTTTTCCAATAGTTAGACACAATTTGCAAATATTATTGAATCTTTTTGCAAAACTCTAACCACTCTCCCACAGTGAAGCATATTTTCCCCAATGATTTACATGTGGTGAATAATTCTAAAGACAGAAGGCAGAAGTAAGGCAGGAGCACAAAAAGCCCCTCTTCTTTGGAACCAGCTCCCAGTTTGGATTTGCAAGACAGTTTTATGACCCAGGTTATAATTTTGTGCATTTCTTTCACTGCTCCACACCTCAGGGTGGTGGTGTTCATTTGTTCTTCTGTGTTATCAGTAGCGGTTTTTGATACGGGCGACACGGGCGGTTGCCCGGGGCGGCATCGTGGCGGGGGGCGGCATCATGGTCATCGGCAAAATAAAAAATTGCTCGTACTTATGCTGCTCCAACATCAGCCAGCGCATATTGGGAATGGCATAGGCACCGATCGGTTTTCTGTCGCCCATTTGCTGGGAGTAAGGGCGCCCTCCGTTTGTGAGGTGCGCCTGCGGCTTGCTGCACAGAGAGGAGAGGGCGGGGCGGCGGGGGCAGCATCTAATAACCAACTTGCAAAATAAAACAAAATAAAAACAAACCAACAAACACGAAAACACCAGACATCATGATACAGACTTATAATTTGCACCGATGTTTTCTCGAAATTCTATACACGAAAAGTGAGCGCAAGAGCCCTCGGTGCGCGTGCTCGCTGCTGAAGTCACAGTAAACTTTATTGTCATCTCTGCTACATACAATCCAGTATATAGAGAGACGAGACGACGAGGCTCCAGTTACAGCAGTGCAAGTAAACAAACAATAAATATAAGAAGCGTAAGAAAATAAATATACTCTTTAGGACTCGGGGTAAAGGCATCAATAACAATTTAAAATTTATAATTTACAGTTTGATGATTTAAAGTCTCACACAGGGGAGGGGGGGCGGCTGCTTCCAAATAGAGCAAATTTCATTTATAATGATGTAAATCCAAGCCCATTATGTATTCATGATTTGAATCCTGGGTTGTGTGAAATCCCAGAAATACACCTTAGACAAAGTGAATCTGTGAACTAAGCTGTAGGTGTCATGGATCGCTGTGTGGCAAGCAGGAGGAGGACCCAAATGCATAACTCACAGACACGGGGATGAACTCGAGAAACACAGCTTTAATGCTGGCACGGCAGAACACAGGAAATACAAAACTAAACTGGGGAAAAGTAAACTAACACTCGCAGGTAGACACAGGAAGATCCACACAACATGAGGGAGAACGCGACGCCGAACAGAGGGAGACGCAGACAGAAATACACAGAGGGTTAACGAGGAAAGTGGGAACACACGGGGAACACAGCTGACACAGATAACCATAACGAGACAGGGCGGGGTGAACATAACACTGACGGGAGACAGGCAGAGTCAAACAGGAAGTACAGAGGTTCAAACAGGAGGAGAGAGAGCACGGGGAAAAACACAGACATAACGGGCTGAGGAAGACATGGAATAAAACACGAGGGCTCACAGTTACACAGGGGCACACAGGAGGTAACCAAATAAGGAACATCTTAACAGAAGAACCTAGGAACCAAGGCATAGGGGATGAAATACAAAACATACAAAAACCGAGAATACCGGGCCCACATGGCCCGGGTCCATGACAGTAGGTCTATTAGGTTATGTTGTGGTGATCCTGGAGTTGGGGGACTTGTGTTCATACTGGAGTGCGAAATTAAAACCAATGGAAGATGGACAAGACAAGTTCAAAGTCATCAGGTGCTCAGTTTAGAAAAAAGAGAAAAGAAGAGGAGGAGAAACGAGCAAAAGATGCAAGCAGATGTGTCAATGGATAATGGCAGCTCATCCTGAAACAATCAGAATCAGAATACTTTAATATTAATCCCTAAATACAGTTACAGTTGCGCCAAGAAGAAATGGTAAATATAGCAACAGTAACAGACTAAACTCCAAACATTATGATTTTAATATTAATTAGTCCTTGTCAATTGTTGATTTGTCCTGTTCTCATTCTATGATGTATTATGATGGCTGTTTGGTAGCCGTTTGCATACAATGCATACACATATGTACTTCATGTGTGTGTGTGGTTCCGACAACAGTTTTATGTTAATGTACAATCCAGGGAGCCAAACAGGCTAGGACCGCCACTGTGTGTTATGATTGCTTAAGCTCCAGCTGGCTGCTGACCATTTGTTAGAAACCGAAGAAGTTCATGAAGTCATTACTAGTTAACGTTAAAGGGATGGTTGGCTCAAAAGAGCTCTGACTTTTTGTCAGCCTGGCTACAGAGCTGAAGAGAAACCTGGGGTGGTTCTTATTTTCTTCAATCAGTGATGAATAGTAAGATGTTCTGGCTTTGCGGAGGGCTTTCTTATAAAGCAGCAAACTATTTCTCCAGGCTAAATGATGATCCTCTAAATTTGTGACACGCCATTTCCTCTCCAGATTACGATCATCTGCTTTAGGGTACGTGTTTCAGAATTATACCACAGAGTCATGTACTTCTGATTAGAGACCTTAGTTTTCACAGGAGCTACAGTATCCAGAGTCGTACGTAGTGAGGAGGTGAAATTATTAACAAGATAATCGACCTCTGTTGGAGTAGCGTTCAGATAGCTGCTCTGCTCTGTGTTGGTACAGGGCATTGAAGATGATAACAGTGGGTGGATTATATTCTTAAACTTAGTTACAGCACTTTCAGAAAGACATCTACTGTGATAAAGTCTACTCTCCACCGCTGTGTAATCAATTATTGTAAATGTAAATGTTATCAGGAAATGATCAGACAGGAGAGGGTTTTCAGGAAACACTGTTAAATGTTCAGTTTCTATGCCATATGTTAAAACAAGATCTAGAGTGTGATTAAAGTGGTGGGTGGGTTCTTTTACATTTTGAGAGAAACCAATTGAGTCTAATAACAGATTAAAGGCCATGTTGAGGCTGTCATTTTTAGCATCTACATGGATGTTAAAATCACCCACAATAATTATTTTATCTGAGCTCAGAACTAAATCAGATAAAAAGTCTGAGACATCAGACAGAAACTCTGTGTAAGGCCCAGGTGGACGATAGATGATAACAAGTAAGACTGGTTTCTGAGGCTAAGCTTTCAGGCTTTCAAGTGAATTAAAAGTCTGTCTTGGTCTTTCATTAATTAATAGGCTGGTGTGAAAAATTGCTGCCACACTGCCCCCTCGGCCTGTGCTTCGAGGTTTCTGGTAGTTAGAATGACTCGGGGGTGTTGATTCATTTAAACTAACATAATCATCCTGCTGCAACCAGGTTTCTGTAAGGCAGAGTAAATCAATTTGTTGATCAATTATTAAGTCATGTACTAACAGAGACTTGGAGGAGAGAGACCTAATATTTAATAATCCACATTTCACTGTTTTTTTATTCTTTGGTTCAGATGTGGATACTGTATTGTTCTTTCTTTGTAATTGTTTATGTTTAAGTTGTTTGTTGCTGGTTTTAAGTTTGTTTTTTGTCTTTTTGGAAGCTGACACAGTATCTATGGAGATGGGTTTTTGGGTGGGTAGCAGGAGGAGAGATGCTGCAGAGAGGCATGTAAGACTGCAACTCTGCTTCCTGGTCCCAACTCTGGATAGTCATATTTTGGGGGGTTTAATAAATTTGTCCATTTTTCTAGAAATGAGAGCTGCTCCATCCAAAGTGGGATGGATGCGGTCTCTCCTAACAAGACCAGGTTCCCTCCAGAAGGTTTGCCAATTATCTATGAAGCCCACATCGTTTCTGGGACACCACTCAGACAGCCAGCAATTTAAGAAGAATATCCGTCTAACATGTCACTCCTGGTCTGATTGGGGAGGGGACCAGAGAAAACTACAGAGTCCAACATTGTTTTGGCAAAGTTGCACACCGATTCAATATTGATTTTAGTGACCTCCGATTGGCGTAACCGGGTGTCATTACTGCCGACGTGAATTATGATTTTACTGAATTTACGTTTACCCTTAGCCAGCAGTTTTAAATTTCCTTCAATGTCGCCTGCTCTGGCCCCTGGAAGACAATTGACTATGGTTGCTGGTGTCTCTAGCTTCACATGTCTGAGAACAGAATCACCAATTACCAGAGTTTGACCCCCGGCGGGTGTGTCGCCGAGTGGGGAAAAACGGTTAGACACGAGACGACGATGGTGGTGTACCTGGGGCTTCTGTTTAGGACTATGCTTCCTCCTCACCGTCACCCACCCTCTTTCCCCAGCTGCTTGGCGTCTGCCGGGGAACAGCTAGCGGGGCCTATGCTATCTTCGGCTGCACCAGCTACAGGGGCCTGGCTAGCTATGGGTGAATGAAGAGTGCGAAGCCGAGTCTCCAATTCAGTAATCCTGGCCTCCAGAGCTGCAAATATGCTACATTTGTTACAGATATCATTATTGCTAAAGGAGGCCGAGGAGTAACTAAACAGCTGACACAATGAGCAGGAAAGTGCAGAAAGGACAGGTGAAGTAGCCATGGTGCTAACGAGTTGGCTACGAGCTAGGCTAAGCTAGCGAAACAGTACAGAGAAAGTGAGTGAATACTTTGGCTATAAATTAGGTAGTGAGTACACAGAAAGTGTGCTTCGGATGAAGCACGTGAAGATTATACTATGAAAAAGAATGTATTTAAAAGTTGTTAATTAAATTGCTAAGCAAATAAGCTACTCAGAAACACCACTGTGTTTGAGCAGGAACAGGAAGTGATACTCTACCGCAGAGCGAGCAAACACCAAGTGACAGCGCCACCAAGAGTTATTAATCTCTGTTTCTCTTCCACAGCATGTCTTTATCCTGTTTTCCTTCTCTCACCCCAACTGGTCATAGCAGATGGCCCCGCCCCTCCCTGAGCCTGGTTCTGCTGGAGGTTTCTTCCTGTTAACTCATTCACTGCCATTGACGTCTATAGACGTCAATTGAAAAACTTACGTTGACTGCCATTGACGTCTATAGACGTCAATTAAGTTTTTCAATGGGAGGGGCCAGAATACAACCTCGGGCAGCTTGTCAGTGAATTTTATTTTTTCATATATTTGTAAATAAATTGTTTTGATAAAACATAACCTTTCTCAGTGTTATTTCTGTTTTATAGAAGTGAAAAACTATTTTATATGTTAGAGGTGTCACAAAGCAAGAAATATTAGTGTCAAAGGCACTTTTCTGCTTGAAATGCATTTTTCACAAAAAGCTCGTTTTCTCCCTTTTTGTGGTCAAAACAGGCATTTTTGGTGGAACCCACCTCTCTTCTACAGCTGATTACTAAAGAATGGAAAATGGTAGAAACAAGCTTTTTTTTTGGATGAAAGAAGAGAGTCTGTTCTTCATTTTGGTAGGTTCAGCGTTTATATGATCATAACACACAGTTTTCTGTGGCTCTTCAAAAATGAGTAAAAATGCTCAAAAAGCCTGGCAGTGGGGAGTTGCCTGATTTGAAAATGGCTGGCAGTGAATGAGTTAAAAGGGAGTTTTTCCTTCCCACTGTCGCCAAAGTGCTTGCTCATAGGGGGTCACATGATTGTTGGGTTTTTCTCTGTATCTATAATTGTACAATAATAGAAGGACTATTGTACAATACAATATTGTATCTACTGTGCAATATAAAGTGCCTTGAGGTGACTGCTGCTGTGATTTGTGTTCCTGGTAGACTAATGCTTAAAATAAAACTTCCTTCACTGTCCCCACTTCCTAAACACAATACAAACAAACTTTGTAACTTAAGAGGTAATGTATTATTATTTGCCTTGAACATAATTAATAATGTCTGTAATTTCACCAAATCTTCTAATTTCAGCAATTTCAATTTTATAAACAGTTCATTTGTATGATCTCTGTATTTAACATTATGAACCATTCGTACCGCTTTCTTCTGAAACAAGTATAAAGGTTTTATATTACTTATATATGTATTCCCCCACACTTCAACACAATAATTGAGATTGGGGGAAATTAGTGAGAAATATAAAATACGCATTGCCTTATAATCTAGTATCTCTGACATTACTCGAAATATAAATATTTTTAACCATCTTTTTTCTAACATGTTCAATATGACATTTCCATCTTAATTCATCATCCAATATTACCACCCCCCAAAATGAAGTTCAGTAACTCTGGTGACAGCATAATTACTGAATGGGTTTCAGCTGCCCTGCACAGATCTTAAATGCTGATCAGTGGTAACGGCAGGAAGCTACGAGTTTTTCTAATTACTGTGGAACATGGCAACAGCAGTGGTGACAATACACAGGCACGTGAACTACATGATGTATTCCTGTTTTTTCTTTTTAAAGCAACTTCACATTTAGGCTACATAAGAAAGTAGGATGTGACATTAAACCCAGCACAATACACAGAAGCAAAGAAAAAGGAAAACACAACATGAAATGTAAATATGAACAATGGCTTTCATGACCATTTAAAACATGCATTATTATAAAATATTTTTGTAGCAAATCTCGGCCTCTGTGACACAAACGTACACTTAGATGATGATTGTATATGAATGTTAGACAGAAAACGCTTTGAGTATTCAGAAAGAGTAGGTGCTATATAAGAACCAGACCATTTATCATTACCATTTAACTGCCCACTCCAGATACTGTCCCTCCCTCTGTCCACCTGCACAGTTCTGCAGGTTGAACATAAGCTGCTGAAATTCCTGGCCTCGGGCAAAGTATTCAGGCCAAGCAACTTTTCCTTGAGCTTAGGTCTTACTCTAAGTTTTCCTTAAGTAGGTCCAACACACAGTCTCCTGCCAAACAACAATTCAAAGTAAGAAAGATTCAGTGGAGGCCCAATTACATTAATCCTGGTGGATGAACTTATAAATCGTGGACTTTAAAGTCTAATTTCGGTGCTCCTGGAGGTGGTACACACTAGTCCGAATAATTTGTACAGCTCTTTAAAATGCGAGGTCGGATTTAAGTTAAGACTGAATGAGCGACAGGTCAATGAACACCAGAGGGAGGAGAGCAGGGATGTTGGAGTTAAGGAGTTAGCCAAGGTGTGTAAGGCTTTTGAGCGGGGTTTTTCTGCAGAGCACTGGAGCGTTATCAGGAGCAAGAAATCCTTCCATGGCGAGTATCGCTTTGCCATCATCTTTGCTTATATTCAGCAGCAGTTAACCAGCTGGCACATTATAAACTGCCCAGATTTGTTTGTAATTACATGTTAATCTATGGATATTAATGAGTACAACATTTGTTTACATTAAATAACCTCAAAAATGACTAAGTGGCAGAGCTGTCCTTATGTCTATTATTGCTCAGGCTCATTGACTGCTGAGTGGTGTTTCTGCTCTGTTGGTCTGGATGGTTGAGAGACAGTTGGTTGGTTGGAAATTTGCTTAATTTAAGATTGTAATATATATTTACAGGCAGAGGAGCCGCGGGTTTCAGTGCTCACTACCAGAGCAGCTTTGAAAGTTGATGCTAGCATAATGTGGTGAGGCAGCAACACCTGTGGGAATGCTGGGAGTGACACAAATTGAGTTTGCTGCATCTTCTGGCTGCTGGAGGCGCTCCTGTATCTCCTTGGACACACAGTCCTTCAACAAGAGAACGAAAAATGTTGTTGAAATAGTTGATTCATAATCCTAATAATAAATGCTATTCAGACAAATTGGACTTAAAACTGCAAATAAGGTAAAACATTTTTACCTAAAACTTTTACTACTGAATTTCTAGCTCAACAACACATAATAACCATCACACACATTATTGCTGTCACACAATTACAATTTGACAGAGATTAATGAACATTCTCACGTTTGAAGATAAGGATTGAAACTCCCAGAAGCACCAGCACAGTTATACACTTCATTACAGTAATGAGCAGCTCGAAGACACCTGCAAAATAAACAAAAGGGTGTAAACTTTAGACACCGATGGAAAAATGTCTGTTCCAGCTGGCATCATGTTTCAAACTATGTGAAGATGAGTCTGAAATCACTTTAAGATTCTTAATGGGACTAAATATAGTTTTTAATTGTCTTTAGAGAGTTACTGATTCAAACTCAGCATTTACTTTTATAATATGTTCACATGTTGAAACAAAATAAAATAAAAATGTCAACATCTTTTCCGCAACCAATCACCAAAACAGTCTTACTGAGTCTAGCTAATCTCATAAATCAACTGTCTTATTGCATTTGCTCTAATTTCAGGCGACACTTTATAATGTTTAAAATTCAAAAACTCGATGCAGTAGCTGGCACTGTTGTCTCACAGCAGGACTGGACCATCTTTCTGTGTGGACTTTGCATGACCTCTTTTTGCATCTGCACCAGTTCTTTCTGTGCTAACCTGCTGAGGTGGACTAAACAATGGACTGATCCCTGGTAGATTCCCAAGTGTTAATTAACAACACAGACATTAAAGTCATTGTAATTGTAATGTTCTGGAACTTAAAACTCAGTTTTCTATGTGAGATTGAATCACCTCAGTTTAGAGTTTAACTAAGTTCATATTCACTTTGTTAAACATATTTTTGGGCAATACAGTGGTCCTTCACTATAAAGCGGTTCACTTTTTGAGGCCTCGCTGTTTTGCGGATTTTCTTGTGCAATTTTGCATGGGTTGTTGTTGTTGTTTTTTTACAACACGTTGTGTTCTGCATCTCCTCCGTGCTGTGTCTCCTGTTCAGTACAAAATGCGTTCAGCTTGTCAAATTTACATAATTCTTCCATCGCTAGCAGTGTGACTCTGAAGTACAGTGCTGTATGTTTGTAAGTTTTCTCCCCAACAAACACAACAATGTCGATGAAACTTTTCGCACCGTTTTGTCTGCTGAAAGCAGAGGAAGATGATAACTATCAGACAAAAAGTCTGACTTCTGGACGTGCTAAAGGAAAGTAGAAATTACCGTATTTTTCAGACCATTAGGCGCACCGGATTATAAGGCACATTAAGTGAAACAAAACAGTCAGATAAGTCAAACTTTACTCAACTCATTCTTCTTGCTTCCTCTACATCTGTACCATTGATTCATTAATGCTGAATTCTCTGGCAGCTGCTCTGTTCCCATGTTCTGGACCTGAACACAGGGTTTGATCTTTGGTTTCGTTCTATAATACTGGACTTATTTTTCTACTAAGGTTTGAACTTTGAGAGTTTAAACAAGACAGAAAAGTGTGAAAATGTTCACGCCTGTCATAGAAAAGTGTATAAAGTGTGTCGTGAGGGGTTTTACAGCCTTAAAACATCTATATTAATTGTAAAAAATGAAGTTGGCTACTTTCTGGATTTAACCTGTCCTGGGTTATTTTTAGAACTCCCGCGATAAACGAGGAACCGCTGTACAGCCCTTTGATGCTCAATCAAAACAACATTTTTAGGAATCGAGCTGTAATTAATCTAAATTCAGCTCACGCTCCATGCCATTCACTGGTGGTAAGGTACCATGAGGCTCATGTGTGACCTGCACTGTGGTCACACATGTGCCCAGTCCCAGTACTTGTGTGTGATTTGGGGCATATCTGGGCCTAAGTGGAGCAGTCTACATCTAGAGTGTGGGTATATGCCTTCCTAAATGCAGGGATGCCTAAACAAAGGAGAGATTATGGCCATTTTAAATAAATGTACCAGACCACCTTGAACTTTTCAGCAACGATATTTAATTGAAGGACTAAAATGTGCAGCCAATGGTATACGCTGCTGCATTTCATTGTGACATAGTCCAGTGTGGGCTTCTCTGACTACAGACTACCTCTGCTGGACATACTCTTACATCAGACCCACAGGACCATGTCTGCTGGCTTAGAGGCTTCAAAGTGGTCACACCCTTTGTGGACAAACACAGATTCTTACCAGAGCTCACGTGAGGAACAACAGCTGACTGTGTGAAAGTTGGTGATGCTGTTGATGGCTCTGTAAAAAAAAGTGAGAATTATAATTAAATGTATTTGTCCAACAAAAGATTAAGACATACATCAAATATACATCAGGTAGCAAAAGTAACACTGACCCATCATAGATATAATTTAGATAAATACACCAGTTGAATTTGGTGAAACCCTTAGAGCAGCATTGTGGTCCTCGCTCCATACCATTCACTGGTGGTAATGCACCAAGAGACACATGTGTGACCTGCACTGTGGGTCCCAGCACTTGTGTGTAATTTGGGCCATATCTGGGCCCGAGTAGGGCAGTCTACACCTAGAGTGTGGGCATATGCTCTCCTAAATCTAGGCATGCCTAAACCCTTAAATAAATATAGCAGACCACTTTGCAGCAGCAGTATCTGACTGGAGGACTAAAATGTCAGCCTGTGGTATAGGCTGCTACATTTCATGACCACGTGCCCAGTGTGGGTTTCTCTGACTACAGACTTACTCTGCTGGACATATGTCTCCCCAAAGTGCTCTCACACAGGGCCCGCATGACCATGTTAGAGACTTCAAAGTCATCACTCCCTTTGTGGACAAACACAGATTCTTACCAGAGCTCTCGTGAGGAACAACAGCTGACTGTGTGAAAGTTGGTGATGCTCTTGATGGCTCTATAAACAAACAGTGAGAATTATATTTAACTGTATTTGTCCAACAAAAGATTAAGACATACATCAAACATGCATCAGGTAGCAAAAGTAACACTGGTCCTTCACAGAAACACACCAGAATGTTTTGACTCTTAGATCCTGAAAAAATGTTTCCTGGACTTTTTAATTGGTTTGATATATGGACTTAAATATATGATACATGATTAATAATAAACCTACAGCACCTTCAACCTCCAGTTTTATTTGTCTGACTGAAACTCTGTAGCTTCCATCCTTTGATCCCACTCCACACCAGTAGACACCAGCGTCCTGTGAGGAAACATCCCTGATGGACACGTTGAAGCCTCTGTTGGTGTTTGTGAGTCTGAATTTCCTGTTTAACCTCTGACCTTTTGTTGACAAAATATCGTTACAGGTGAAATTCTCCCCTCTGCAGAAAAACTGGACCCCGTACTTGAAATCATCATCTGGATAATCACACTTGATGTTAGCTGCTCTGGTCACAGTTTGAGTAAATGGTTGCTGGCAGTTTTCTGTATAAAAATAAAGACAACCCCCCCCAAACAAGGACAATAAAGTATTTGAATGTGCTTCATTATATCACAACATGTAACTTGTACTTTGTCGCACACTACTTTAACATTTTTAACTTCCTCGTGTGCTGACAAAGGTGTGAAACAGATGAAGACACGAGCAAACTGTGAAATTTCCTTTCAAAAGTCTGAGATGTAAAGTAACTTCTGAGATTAAAAAACAAACAAAGTAATGTAAACATGCGTTTAACCTGTAATCTGTAATAAATCTTTACATTTCCAAACTATGATTTATGTTGTGTGATAGAAACAAACTATATAATACCAAAATACAGGTGAGGAAATCTGATTTTAGTTATTAATTTCTTGTGTTGTACTAATAACATCAACAACAACAATAATAATCACATTTCTTACCACAATCCAATTTCTTTTTGACAGGAGATCTGTTTGAGCCTTGATCAAATTCACATCTGTACGTCCCAATGTCTCTTTGTTTAAGATCTCTGATGCCCACCGTGAGAGTTTTATGTTTTGTATCATGGTACAGAGAAAATCTGCCTTTATCGTCCCAAACATCCTTCAGAGAGCTTCGTAAGCTTGTTCTATTGGGAATAACTACATTGATGTGGTCATATTTTTTATTTGCTTCAGGATATTTGCAGATGAATTGAACCCATCCTTGTTTGCATGCCTTCACTTCATCTTCATCATCACCATAGGCAGCACAACCTGCAGATCAAAGAGAAATGTTAGTATCCTGTTATGTCCTGTTATTGAATTTTCTGTGTTTAGTAGGTAGGACCCCTTCTCATACAGTTAACACTATAGATAATCAGACATCTGTGTCACATATGTATATGTAGTGTTGCTTAGTGTGAGATATCTGTAAGTATGTGTTAGTAATGTTTTTACCTGTCGTCAGTGAGAGGATGAGTAGTAGCAGTAAGTTCATTATGTTGGTTTCAGATCTGCAGTTAGCTTCCTTTTGTCACGCTGGCTCTTCTGTTGGTCGCTTAAATTTCTGTCACATAATACCTAAAGTTTCCTCACACTAACTTTTCTGTTTAATGTTATTTTGTCATAGGTTACAATCTTTTCATTGGCAGTAAAGATGAGGTAAGTGTTGCGTGGGACAAAGGAAATGATCAGACAGCACGACAGAAATAGCTTCATACTTTAAGTTTTTACTGCACCATCACGTCAAGGTTAGGCTATGAAGAATATTTCACAAAAGCAAAGCAACGTTTATTTGTATGTGACCACATGGTGTCGAATGACACTGATTCCAGAAAATTTGAACACTGTCTGAACTGGAGATGAAAGAAAATATTTTAGTCTCTTAAACCTCGACTGAAAACACCTCGAAGACAACATGTCGAATGATGGGAAAGCGACATGTTTCCCACCACATTCATTCACAACGTCAGGTAGTTTGCTGAACTCTAAAATCGTTTTAGAATATTTATAGTAGTAATGTAAATGTGAATCACTAACCAAGCCAATTTAATCAAATCTTTAGTTTCACGTCACAAAATCTGTCGTTTTCATCCTGTAAACCAGATGTTTAAGGCCCAGTTTCATCTGTAAATTGATGTAATCTGTAAACCCTGTAAGCTCAAATGAGCCTGCATCATTTCTGCAGAAGCAGAGCCAGGAACAGGAACTGTTCTAACCCTGAGAGAGGTTGGTGTTGGCAATGCAGCAAAAATAACGATGAGTTAACTTCCAACTAAAAACCTGTGGGATCAAGAAGTGGCACAAATAAACTGCTGCATGACCACAGACATGCAGAAAAACACTTATCTTGAAAGCAGGAAGTGATGCTAACTACATCACTGTGATACACGGACCTGTTAACTTGTCACTGACAGTAAGATGTCAAAGAATGGCCTGGTAAAAGTTAATTGAGTGGTTGAGTCGACAGCACACACAGACTGATTTGTTCTTAGTTTAGATAAGTTCTGGTTATTAGTTTCTTTTTTTTTAAATTCCCTGATCGATTACTGATAGATGAATTGATAAAGGAATCTATGACCCTTTCTTTCTTCCACACAATGTGTTATTTACAGTCTGTGTGACCAGCTCACATTTTATGAACCAGTCATTGTGCTAAATAAAATCACTGAGCCAGTCATCCTTCTGGGAAATACTTTCCACCAATTATGACATCATTTGCAGATTTCATCTAAACTCTTTGTTATGTCCCCAAGACGGAGGCCCGAGGAGGGTGTGGGGAGCAACAAAAGTAGAGCTGGGAGAGAAAGGAACAAGCAAAATAATACAGAAACTTTTAAATTATAAACTTTATTCTTATCGACACAAAGAGACAGCAGTGCTGTTATATCAATATCAAAACAAAAAGAAAAACATGACACAATTCACCAGGAAAGAAGGACATTCTGCTATTACTAAATAAAAAAGCAAATATAATAACGTTGTGTTATCTTAAGTCAAAAGCCAAACCAAAAACATACATAAGAAATATGCACGCACAAAAAAAAGAAAGAGAAAAAACTCCCCAAAGACATATTAAGAGGACCACAACAGTAGTCCGATTGCGCGAGCTGAGTGTGAGCATCATTAGCAGTTCATTTTTCCTTTTCCAAGCTGCTCTTCATATTCTTGGCCACCAGATGCCGCCAAATAGCACCGTGTTGAAAAACTGGGTAACAAACACTTTTTCAAAACAAGCTTAATTTGCCCATCACTAGATTTCAACACTGCTCCCACAAACACAACTCCAAAATACATTACCGGGCTCTTCTTTTGCTCAACCTCGGTTTCATACACTAGAAAACAACACCTGGATTTTATAATGTCGGGGTTAATGGCCGAGTGGGTCCAGGTGCCGACTGGGGAAAAGAGCGGCATGTGGGCCCTGGAGAGAAAAGAGAGAGAGAGTGGAAGAAAGAGCAGCATCACACACCTACACCTGCCCAGCTCCACAGAATATAACACGCTTTAAAAAGCACATTTCATTTTGGCTCAGGCTCATTGATTACTGAGCAGAGAGTCTCCTCTGCAGGTCTGGATGGTTGAGTGATTGTCGGGTTGGTTGGACATTTGCTTAATGTCAAAGTAGAATATTCACAGGCAGAGGAGCTGCGTTTCAGCGCCTCACCACCCGCTTTGTCAGAGCAGCTTTCAAAGTTGATGCAATCGTAAAGTGGTGAGGCAGCTACATCTGTGGGGACGCTAGCAGTGACATAAATCGAGGTCAGTGCATTTTCTGGCTGGTCTGGTTGCTGGGGGCGCTCCTGTATCTCCTCATACGTACAGTCCTTCAACTACAAAATAAAAAAATATAGTTTAAAAACTTCATATAAAATCACATAAAACTTTTGGATGTTTATTCATCTGTATGATTTATTGCTGTCATGTTTTATGATAAATACACCCTACAATCATTTTCAAAATGATTAAAAAAACATTGCGGCAGGTTATGTTGCAATGTGCTGATTAGTTGTAATCATTAGTTGCCAGTAAAATATATTTTAAAGGAATGTATATTTTCTTTCATTATTGCCGTAATGTGAAATATATTTCATCCTTTATAACAGACGTCTGCCTGAAAAGCTTTTATGAGCCAACATCTGTGTGTCTGCAGTTCAGTCCAGGAGGTTTTAACTGGGGAGACATTTCAACTATGTTTCCTGGATTGTCACCAGTTATACATGAAAATAAATAAATAAACAAACTAAAATTCCACACTAACCTCTTTGGCATGTTGCAATGCTGCATTAGCTCCTCTGCATTTTGAAAAGGAGATTCCTGGCAGAGACGAAGCAGAAAATCAAGAAATAAGCAAAATTATCTGTTAAAGATTTACATTTTTTCTAGTTTGATTGTTTTTAAATGTCTGATATGATGAGAACTCAGCAAAGATGATATCTTTCATAACTTTAAAAAATCTATGTCAGCTAATGTCATGCATCATGTATACTGCAGATTGTTAGATATAATTTGTACAAAAGTACAGGGATGTGTTTTTTCTTTTTTTGGAGAAAAGCAGCAAACATGTTTGTGTGACTGATGATGTACAAAGGATTTAGTGAAAGTTCTTACGTCTGTAGACAAGGATGAAAACGACCAGAAACACCAACCCAGTTATTATGATTACAACAATTCCAACATCAGAAATGCCTGCAGCGTAAACCAAACAACAATTTTCCAGCATTATTCATCATCCCAGCATTGACATCCCGAACTGTCTTTGTTGGAAAATGTGAAAGGAGCAGTTTTTAAGAAATTTAAAAAATAAAAATTGTTATGTGAACAGCCACAAACTTTCCCAGTTCTCATAAGCTGCAGAAGTTTTAGGATACCACATGTACTCTCTCACCATGACTCTCAGCAGATGCAGTGGGTCCTGTAGTTGAAAAAACAGCAGACGTAAATGATTGGTGGAAACCGAAGGAAACAAATGTGCATTCAGACTCTACTTTGAGGCATTAGATTAACAGAGTTTAATTAAATGATAAAATAATATCATCAATTTGGGAAAAAAAATATTTATAATTTTTAGACACCAGCTTAGAGGTTACCATCTCGTTTTCCTCTCCAATTTTTAAAGTGGCATTACAAAATCTGCATATCAAATATCCTTGTGCAAGATACTAACCGCTGGTTGCTCTCCGATGCATCCATCAGAGTGTGAATGTGTAATAGAATGTAAGTTAGGTTGCACTGAAAACCTAGAAAAGTGCTTGTGTGAATGGATGTGATTTGTTGAATGAACAAGTTGTATAAAGCGCTCTGAGTGCTCAGAGTAGAAAAGTGCAATACAAGAACCCGTCCATTTACCATTTATTAACCTAATGTAGTAATACCTCATAATCAGAAAACACACATTTTTAGTGCCGAGTATAAGCACATCCTCTTTTCTTAAAGCTCGTTCTGTGTCAAACCTTTTTGGCAGGTTTGTTTCTTTTAAATTCTTTTAAAGTCATTTTCTTTCTAACAGTTACGATTAAAAGTCTTTATTTTTTAATATTTTTTATTTTTAAAAAGATTTTATTAAAACTGCAAAAAATAAAACATTATAAATAATGAATTAAAAGTAAAATATATGTGCAAAATGAGCCTGCTTTAATATGCTGTGCATTATGACCCAGGGTCAGATAATAAAATAGCACGGCTCACCTACAGTCAGGGACAATCTGTTGAAGAACCTGTTACTTTGGTGTTCATTGGTGCTTTCTGCTCCACACCAGTATGTCCCACTGTCGTCCACTGTCACTTCTCTCACTGTCATGGTAATATTTTTCTTCTCTTTATTGTCATTCATCCAAAACCTCTTGTTCCTATTAGGATCTCTGGTGCTTACTAAAGGTTTACATATAGATGGATCTTCTCCCTTACAGATAAATTTTGTACAATTTGAGAGAGCCTGGTTATATTTACACCAGTACGTGAAGTTCTCTCCAACAGCTGGTGATCTTGTGAAGCTCTTAATATCTGTGGAAAACAGAGGCAAACATACTTTAGTAGTTCCTAAATATAAAATGTAAACCTTTAAAGTGGAAAACATAAGCTATTTACTTTTAATACTTAGTTTTATTTTTGTGAGTGCAGCATGATGAATCCCCTCAGGTGATCTTACGCCGCACCAGTAAATACCATCATCCTGAGAGGACACATTACTGACGGACATATTGAAGCTATGGCTGATGTTTGAGGGAGTGAATGTCCTGTTTGACTTTGGATAAGATTTTGTTGATAAATTGTCCTCGCAGGTGAAACCTTCCCCTTTGCAGAAAAAACTTGATCCACGACTTGTATTTGTCTTCTGGATAATCACATCTGATGGTGGTTTTAGCTGTTCTGTATGCAATTTGATGAAATGCTTTTGGGCATTGTTTTGCTGGGAAAAAAAAAAGTATTACTCACAAATGTCTTTTTCACTGGAAAGGAAAGGCTCACATGATCCATTTATTTAGATACAGTAATCCAAACTATGAATGTGTTGGCCAATGTGTTTTGTTGCTGTTATTTGTTCAGTGAATTAAAATCAGCCACAGCATATATGAATGTGAATAAGAAATTATTCCTTCTTACCAATTTTAAATTCTAATTCCTCGCTGTCAGCTGATGAATTCTTCGTCTGATGTTGCTTAATGATCACTCTGAGAGTGTTTTGCTCAGTTGTTGAAGCCTTAGTCATTTGACATTTTCTAGTTGTGTTTTGTTTGCAGGTGAATTCAACCCATCCTTTTGTGCAAATCTTCTCTTCTGACAGCAGCTCACAACCTAAAGCAAACATTCACATGATAAAGGTCACTGAAATAAAATCGCACAGGGGTGTCCGAAGATGGTATTTAGGGAAGGTTACTTTTAAAATGTATTCCACTACAGATTAAAGAATACATGCTTCAAAATGTATTTTGCAACGTATTCTGTTACTCAATGAGAGTAACATATTCTGAATACTTTGGATTACTAATATATGATCATGCTTTTTACAACTACATGAATGTACTATTGCTGTGTGATTTATTACTATTACTGAAGATTATTTGCCATACCAATACCGACTAGATTTTTAAATCTTTATTTAAAATGAGTAACAGTAGGTGGACATTAGGTAAGGCTGCACTTTTTGCAGCGATCTCATAGAAAACTATTCCTGTATCAGTGATGTTTTCTTTTTGTCTGCTTTCATAACTGCACATGATTATTTGCAGCTAGCAGGTTGTTAATGCAACATTCATTAATAGTAATAAATCAGACAGCAATAGTACATCAAAGATACTTTGGTGGCACATAACCCAGGTAACTGGGTTATGTGCCACCAAACTGGGGCAGGGATAGCTCAGTAGGTAAAGTGGTCGCCCCATGATCGGAAGGTCGGCGGTTCGAATCCACTTAACGGCTACCCTGAGGTACCCCTGAGCAAGGTACCGTCCCTACACACTGCTCCCCGGGCGCCTGCTTAGTGGGCTGCCCACTGCTTCACTGAGTGAATGGGTCAAATGCAGAGAAAAACAAGTAATTTCCCCATGGGGATCAATAAAGTATCCATTATTATTATTATTATTAACTACCACAACTAAAACAAGTTAGTTGCATTAGGCTAACGCTAGTTTTTTAAAAAGAACTTACTTCCAGCTGAGAGCAGCTTGTTTGCTGGCAGGTCAGATTCACTTTAAATGTGAAGTGGTGTCGGAATTTACAGCTCCTAACCGTAGTAAAGAGACATCTGTCTAATAAGTCGGGCTCCATGTGTACACAAGGGTGACAGTGTGACACAAGTAAGTGAGTGTTGGGCCGGAACGTTAGGCTGTATGTTGTTGTTGTCACATGACTTGCTAATAAACCTTACTACTCTGCTGGGTAGGAAATAGATATTCCATTAAAGAAGGAGCTTTAAGATCTTCAGCGCAGAAGGATCATCACACCAGTAGAATGCAGCACAGACTGGATCAGTGGGATGGTTGTGGTCCAAAAGCAGACTGGGAACTTAACGGTGTGCATTGATCCAAAACTCTTAAACAAAGCCCTGCCTGATCTATCAAAGGCTAAAGTGTTCACTGTCTGCGACATGAAGAGTAGATTCTGGCACGTGAAATTGGAGGAGGAGTGAAGCTACCTGACAACATTTTCGACTCCGTTTGGAAGCTACAGATGGCTGAGGATGCCGATGGGGATAAGTCCAGCTCCAGAAGTGTTCCAGAGAAAGCTCACCCAAGCTTTGGATGGACTGGCAGGGATCTACATCATTGCAGATGATGTGCTGATTACTGACCCCAGAGACACAGATGCTGAAGCAGTACGTGACCATGACGGGAAGCTGAGAAAGTTTTTGACTCATTGCAGGCAGAAAAACATTACGTTGAACGCAGAAAAGTTTAAACTTGAACAGAAGGAGACTACGTACATTGGACATCAGCTGACAAGCAACAGTCTGAAAATAGTTAATTGAAAATAGACCCAGAGAAGGTTAGGGCTATAGAGCAAATGTCCAGACCTACATTCACGAAGGCAGTACAGAGACTGTCAGGTATGGTGAACTACTTAGCAAAGTTTTGCCCACATCTGTCTGACCACTGTGACATACTGAGACAACTGACACACAAATACAGTGAGTGGAACTGGACACCTCGACACGAGGACGCATTCCAGAGACAGAAAGAGAGTATAGCAGAGGCTCCAGTCCTGAGATACTACTGCCTCTGGGCTGACCGTATAATGTGACGCTTTGGACAAAGGGTTCGGTGCAGCACTCGTGCAGAAGCGTAAGCCCCTGGCTTTTGTGAGTAGAGCACTTACACGTACAGAGCAAGGTTATGCCCAGAAAACTGTAGTTTTCTGTATGGAGAAGTTTCATCAGTACACATATGGTCATAAAATGGTAGTACACAGTGATCACAAACCCTCAGAGACCATTGTAAGAAACCCAAACGGTTGCAAAGAATGCTTATGTGCATTCAGTAATTTCAGATTCAGATAATGGTTCACAGTATACGCCTGGTGAATTTGAGAGATTTAGTCGACTGTGGGACTTCCAGCACAAAACATCTTCATCAGGTTACCCTCAGAGAAATGGGAAAGCTGCATCGGCAGTGAAGACAGCAAAGAGGCTGCTGCTCAAGGCAAAAATGGCAGAGCATGACCCGTATCTTGCGATTCTTGACCATCGCAGCACACCATCACAAGGCCAGCTCAGAGGCTTCTCAGCAGAAGGACACAGACCCTTTTGCCAACCAGGATGAACCTGCTGAGGCCGAAAGTCATTCCAGCCCTGCAGGAGTTTGCGATGAAACTGAAGCACCAAAACATGAACTCTTTGAAGCTACGGAACAGTGTCAGAGTTCAGCATTTTGACCGGCATTCCTCTTGGAGCGGGAGAGTGGACTATTCACCTGAGGTCCTATGAGGTGCAGTTGGACTCTGGGAATGTCCTGAGGGGGAATGAGGAGGCACCTGAGGCGTGCAGGCATTAAGAAAACGTCATGACAGACACTGGGGTGCTGAGCCACTCAGTGGCAGCTCAGTCAGACACTCGTGAGCAGCAGATTAAGACTGACAAGGTTTCAGGGGGTGTCAGGTTGAGACCAGGCTGCAGAGTGCTTCCATCACTTTGGTACAAGGTGTCATGATCCTGGGCCATGTTGGCCCAGCTTTCTTCGTGTGTTTTGTATTTTGTTCTTTATTTATGCCTTGGTTCCTGGGTGGTTCTGTTAAGATGTTCCCTATTTGATTTCCCCATGTGACTTTAGCCCCTGTGTGCCCATCTGTGTATCGGTGAGTCCTCGTCTCCCCTCCTTGTGTTTTATTCCATGTTTCCCCAGCCCATTATGTCTGTGTTCTCCCCGTGCTCTCTCCCTCTCCTCCTGTCTGCACCTCTGTGTACTTCCTGTTTTACTTTGACAGTCTCCCGTCAGTGTTGTGTTTACTCCTGCCGTGTCTCGTTATGATTATCAGTGTCAGCTGTGTTCCCCGTGTGCTCCTACTTCCCTCGTTAACCCTCTGTATTTATGTCCACGTGTCCCTCAGTTCAGTGTCGCGTTCTCCCTCATTCATGGCCGTGTGTTTCTCCGTGTAATACGTTACAGTCTCCAGTTTAGTTTGTATGTTTTTTCTCTCCAGCAATAAAGCTGTTTTGAGTTCATTCCTGCCTCCGTGAGCTTGCATTTGGGTCCAATTCCTGCCTGCCGCACAGCAGAATCATGACACAAGGACTGTGTTACATAACGAGGACTTGGCAGCCTGTATTGTCTGAAGGGAAGAGTTGTGTATTCTTTGGAAATGAATGTTCACTATAGTTTGCAGAACTGTAGTAGAAGTGAGGTGAGACGCCTGGCCACGTGGTGTGCTGACAACAATCTCTCTCTGAATGTGGAGAAGACGAAGGAGATTGTTGTGGACTTCAGGAGAATGCACACCCAACATGCTCCTCTGACCATTGACGGAGCGTCTGTGGAGAGAGTGAGCAGCACCAAGTTCTTGGGTGTGCACATCACAGAGGATGTCTCCTGGACGTACAACACCACAGCACTGGCCAAGAAATCACAGCAGCGTCTCTTCTTTCTCCGCAAACTAAGAAGAGCAGGAGTACCAGCCCCCATCATGTACACTTTCTACAGAGGCACCATCGAGAGCATCCTGTCGAGCTGCATCACTGTGTGGTTTGGAGCCTGCAATGCGTCCTGCCATAGAACCCTCCAACGCATAGTGAGAGCTGCAGAGAGGATCATTGGTGTCTCTCTCCCCTCCCTCCAGGACATTTACAGCACCCGTCTCACTAAAAAAGCCCTTTGCATAGCGGCTGATCCCACGCACCCAATGCAAAGCTTCTTCAAGCTGCTGCCGTCAGGGAGGAGACTGCGGAGTCTCCAGGCCAGGACCAGCAGACTGAAGGACAGCTTCATCCATCAGGCTGTCAGGAAGCTTAACTCCCTCCCGATTCTGCCCCCCTCTCCCCTCTTCTCCACCACGGTCTCACTGAACTCTGTCACACACACACACACACTCACTCTCTGACGCACTCACTGGCCTGCTCCAGTCACTTTGTGGAGCATTGGACTGCTTAAGCATTGGACCTCATAAGACTCTGTTGTTACACTATCTCTTACCGTACACTACTAAATCCCCATTTGCACTATTTGCCTATTTTGCACCACTATGCCTTCTTACTTGAATATTGTATATTGTATATTGCATAGCTTTTTTTTGTTATACGTAAAATTGTATTGTATTTATTTAAATTTTTACTTTTTAATTATTTTATTTGCATTTTTCTAATCACTAGGGTTTGAGAGTAACGCAATTTCTATTCTGTGTATGTCCTGTACATGTGGCAGAATTGACAAATAAAGTTGACTTGACTTGACTTGACTTGAACTGTACATGTTTTAATAGCGGAATGCTTTTGTATTCTTTGAGTATTTCATATTGTTTTCTCCCTCAGTAAGAAGAAGAAAAAACAAAACAAAAACAAACTTTTGTTTTTTCAAAAAAAAAAAAGAAGGGATGTAATAATGTGAATTATTGTCTACAGGATGCATTGTGTTCCACAGTAGGTTGTGTTGCTACACGGACGTTTTAGAGTGTGACACCAGTAAGTGAGTGTCGGGCCGGAACGTTAGGCTGTATGTTGTTGTTGTTGTACATGACAGAGAGGCAATCTGAGTCACATGACTTGTTAATAAACCTAACTACCCCGTTGGGGTATTCTGTAGTCTGTCGTGCATGAGACCAGAATACAACACCGTGTTCCCAAACCACAACCACAAACACAGTGTACTTCTAAGTCTTAACAGCTTACTTACAACTGGGCTCGTACGTGTATTCTGTTACTCCCCAACACTGCTCTCACAGCACTCTTTTCTGCACAATGGAAGCTGCAGTACAGCGGCCTCATCTCTGCAGCCACAGTACCAATCCATCTATCGACCTCCCGCTTCCCTCTGAACAAGACCCTGTGACTGCACAAGTCACTGAACAACCTTCCACCATCTGGCTATTCCTAGAAATTCTGTCTACAAGAATTAAGAATACAATCAATGACAAAGAGCAGCGTTCAAAACCCACCAGGAAATAGTCCAAATTATTGCTGGCAATGCAAACCAGGCTCTTGCAGCAGTTGTATAAGAACCAAATAGCTTGTAACAACCGACCAGATACCCCATAATAGTGGATCATGTCCCACAGAATACTTTGAGCGACAAAATCGAATGCATTGTCTCTGATCTATTGTTCTGCACAGATGACAGGCTGGACCCGTTCCCTGACCTGGACGCACTGAGAACAAACCCTCTCATTCAAAAGCCCCGACATACAGGCAAGGAAGCCGAGGGGACACCAGGCTACGCACCCCAGCCTGCTGCCTCTCAACAAGGACACTGGTTCCAGAGCTCAAACCGTGTGTAGAGGTGAGCCTGATTATATCTGGCTGGTACCTCTCAACCTCACATACTGACCCAGGATCCTTCCCCACCAGAGAGCTGATGTTTCATATCCACACCGCCAGCCTCGGTTGCCAGGGATCGGTCCGTCAGGGCCTCTGCCCTCGGCTGCCACAACACGCAATCCACCCTACCCCCACAGTGCTTCCTGTGGGTGGGGGGCCTACAGGAGGGCATAGAGACCTTTTTTTCTTTCTTTTTTAAAGTTACTTGTAATCTGTCACAATTGGCTTGTTACATCATGAGCTCATTGTAGTTTTCCTTTTTCTTGTCACTTCCCGTTTTACTTTGCCTTTTGCTTTTGTGTGTCATTTTGCCTTTACTGGTTGTGTTCTTCTGTTCCTGTTTGATGCCACTGAGCTCATGTTCCTGTTCTATTGTCTTGGAGTTATGTTGTTGTTAAAACACATTGTTCATTAAAATAGTTTTTTTTTTCACTCTCTGCCTTTCCAAATCTGTGGTTTCCTCTTACATCTGCTCAGGGGCGTTTCCTAAACGTGGACACAAAACCTCTGACGTAAACACACACACACAAAACTTTACACTTTAAATAAAAATAGAAGCTTAAATGCTTCTAGTTTGAAGACACAGTGTTTTAGTGTATATAATGAGTGCCCATTTCATAGGACATTACACATAACAATTAAAATTTTGGCAAAGAGAAATTTCACAAAAATAACACAGATGTGAAATTAAGTGTTAGTCTTCTAATTCTTCTAAATGAGGTTAAAAAAGCTGTAAAACAGCTAAAAATGAACTCAGACTATTTGCTTCTGTAATCCTCTGTCTCCCACATTGTTTCACCCATGGTTGGTATCAACTTTGAATTAAGCCTGGCTTGGTTTTGCACTCTAAACTGGCTTAAAGCAATAGTAGTAGCAACAGCATCATCAGAAGTAAATGTCAACATTTTTATTACAAATATTTTACTGAGTGATAATGTCATTAGTTTTACTAGAGGATTAAATGAGGTCTGCAAATCATATTTAAGTCTGTGAAAACTCGTTATTTTTGCCAAAAGATGGCCTGTTTCAAAGTAAATTATTATAAGTTATGAAGACAGTACATAAGCAGAACATAAAAAGCTCAAACTCAAACGTCCTACTGTGTATGATTTAACACCATAATAAGAACATATAATGTAATATACAGTACAGCACTCATTATTATATAATATCAGGGTTAGTAATCTTTTTACCTGTCATTAGTGAGAGGATGAGCAGTAGAAGTAACTTCATTATGTTTGTTTTGTTCTTTAACATCTGTATGACTAAAGTATTCAAATGCAGTTATTTCCCATTTGCTTGTTGGCTGCTGAGTTGCTCTCCAGTGTCTATTCTTAACTTCATGGTTTATGGAGCCTACATTTTCTTGCTGCTCCTTCCTGTTTCTACTTCCCATTTTGAAATTGTTTTTAATGCCCCCTTTCAACATCACACACTCTCATTTTTAGTAAAGAGGAAATTATTGGTATGTGTAAGTTTGAGAAAGATGGACAGCTTGTTAGGGTGCCTGGGTCGTCCACCCAGTGTTTTGTGTTTTTGGTTCTTTGATTTTGTTTATTTCATTATATTCTAGCTTTGTCTTATGGGTTATAGGATTATTCTTAGTTTAGGTTCTCTATGTGGGTTTTGTTAGAGTTTTAGTGTTCTGCTTTTCTGTCTGTGATCCATAGTTGCTGTATCCCCGTGTCAAGTCCGCATCTCTGTGTTATGTTTCCTGTTTTACTTTGAAGTGATGTCTTATGTTAATGTGTCTGGTTTTGCTTCCCCTGTCTCGTTAGGCCTGATTTGCCCCAGCTGTGTTTCCCTCCTGTTACCCATTGCCTGATTGCTCCCTCTGTGTATTTTAGCCATGTGTTTCTCTGTGTCAGTGTCGCATTCATGCTGTGTGTTCTGCCTGAGTTCATGTTTATATTTTGAAGTTTGTTACTTTTGAGTTCACATTTTGTCTCTGGAGTCTGCACTGTAGGTCCTCCATTTCACCACTCCTGCCTGCACACAGCCTTCACATGACACAGCTAAAACACTGCTTTTCATTCTCTGAATCAAATTCTCAATTTTCTAGGGAAAGTCACTGAATCAACCATCTTTTTTTAAATTGGGTTTAATACAGTTTGTGTATCTCTTGCAATCTTGTCTGCAAAACAGATGATTATTTAATGGCACACCTTTTTGCACAGTTACGCACTTTTTGTACCTCTCGCCCTATGACAGCTGGGATAGGCTCCAGCGCCCCCCAAAAAAGAATAAGCGGAAGCGAATGGATGGATAAACAGTAAATCATGTTTTTACACATGACACGAGACCCCAATGAAAAGAAATAGAAGACATACAATATAATTTTAATAGATATAATTATATTAGATATGTTTATAATGTATACACATACACCATGTATGTACACAGTTCTGAAAACACGAAACTCAAAATATTTTGGGCACTTTTAGGGTGTGTAATTTTTCACAGTTACTTGAATAAAGAAGCTGGTTCAGGACTTCAGTTTTTACCAGAGTATTTTTAAGATAAGTGTTTGTACTTCTACTTTAGTGAAGAGTGTCTATTTTGTCACCTCTGTTAAACAACACGATTAAAAGACTGATGAAGAAGTTCAACTTGTGAAGAGAAAAAAGCCTTACAGACATTTTTATTTCTGCTGTCCCGTGGTTTGTGTTGAACCCTTTGAACACACTGACTGAAAGCCCAAAATAAATACTGTCCACGGGTCACTGCAAGACCAGCAGATACACATGTGACAACTATGTATGTATGTATGTATTTCAAAATGCTAAAAATTCCTTCTGATTATAATGCATGTTTTATTAAAGAATGTATCTTTAAGATCATAACAATCTAATTTTGGTTCATAATCTTATCAAATAACAGGACGTTAACTTGAAATTCTGGTTTCTTTAACTCTTTAATAAAACCTGTCATAATTAATTTTGTAGTTTTGCGTAAAAAAGGTTTTTGTTAGGTTGAAATTGTTAAATGTTGTCATTGTGTTACTTTAATTGTGTGATCAAAGACATTCTCTGTTTCTGTTCCCCTCCCCGGCCTGCTGAATGGTGGGGGAGACAGTTAGCTATAGTTTTTACCTGCAGACATTTCAAGTAAGGTTCTCGTGTCCTTATTTAGTGAGGATGACTTACTTCCTGCTCTTTATCTCCTCACCTGTGTTTGTATAGGGTAAACCTTTGGAGGAAGCTAAGCCATATACAGGGGTGAGGGGAGATGATCACCAGTTTTTGCTTATCAAACGGTTAAAGTGTTCTGTCTTGCTTTGTTCACAGGAATAAGTCTGAACTAGCAGGCCTGCTGAAGCGCAGACCCAACAGTTTTGCTGACTGGAAGCTGATGATTGTCTTCAGCAGCTGGACCTGGCTGTGATCGCAGAGCTAACTGTAGCAGGGTTGTAGCACTGTATTACAACCCTGATTTCCCACTGGGTCTAGGCTGACTACTTTCTAAGCACCAACGAATAGTTTTATAAAACATTTACATGAAATTGCTAAAGTTGAGATTTAGTAGAACAATAAAGACGTTAGAGAAAGAACCAGGGGAATGGTATGACTTTTTATTGTTTATTGTGAATATTCCTATTATTCCTAATAATTACAGTCAGAAAAATTCAATTCAATTTATTTATATAGCACAACCACAAAGTGCTTCGCAGTAATATAAAAACAGATATACATAAAAACAGCACAGTCAAACGTTCAGCACAAATGAGTCTTAAGCTGCTTTTTAAAAGAATAAATACAATCAAGGCAACGTAATGATGGAGGGAGCGCATTCCACAACCTGGGGGCCACTGCTCTAAAACGTCTCCTCTGGTCTCAAAACGTGTTCGAGGAATTTTTATGGAATTTCTTTTGCTTATCAAGCCAGAAGCAGGGTGTTAAATTCTTTGTGTTTTTTATTTCTCCTTATTTAGTAACATTTTATGTGCCCAAGAGAGGAGGAGAAATTGTAACAATTACAAAAATCAGCTGTCACACAAATACAGCTGCTAAACAGTACATGTGTGAGTGAATACAACCAGCTCGTACCCAACCACAAAACAATGAATTTCAAATCAATTTTAAGAGTAATCTCGTTGTCTCATATCTATTTTGTTGATCCTTTAAATTGACTTAAACTATTAAGTCTATTAAGTCACAGTAACAAGTTCTAACAGTTTTATTTTGTTCTACAGACTATTCTAGGAACAAAGGGCAGTATTTTTAAAAATGATATTTATTTTTGCCCAACTCTGTTATGAACTCTGAGAATAAAAAGTATTTCTTGTTTGGCTGTGTTAACTTTAAACCTCATTTTTTGGCAATGTGCAGTAATCAGGAAAACATTCCCCTTTGTTGTTTTAGCTGATAGAAAGGTAGTCGGGCTGGTTGAACATTTGCTGAACTCCACAGTAGAACATTCACAGGCTGAGGAGCTGGGTTTGAGTACCTCACCAGCAGCTTTGACAGAACAGCTTTGAAAGTTGATGTTTGCATAATGTGGCGAGAAAGCACAGAGTGAAGGTTGGCTCTAACTTAAATTGAGTTTGCTGCATTTTCTGACTCTGACACCTGAAGGTGCTCCTGTGTATCCTCACCAGCACAGACCTTCAGTAAGAGAACGACAAACATTGTTTAGACACAGTCACAACACTTGTGATATAAACTGCACTACAAATTACAACTAAAATAATAATTATACCAAATTGTTACTACTGGGTACCTGTGTTTGAGACAATAGAGAATACATACAATAAGGTATACACACAGGCAGCCACACAGCATTCTGAAGTAATGTTTTGCTCTTCACTCAGTGATTCCTTTCATTTTTTTCCTTTATACTTCGACTATAACATACTGTTAGCTGTTGGCACTAAAACTACATCGTTAAGTTTATAAAAAAGAAAGGAAATTTGAATTTAACTTAACATATTCCTCTTTTAGCATGGCTAAAGGTTCATTACATTCAATCTTCTATGATGAAACAGTACCTAAATTTTGTCATCTGTAGTAGAATAGCATCTATCTATCTATCTATCTATCTATCTATCTATCTATCTATCTATCTATCTATCTATCTATCTATCTATCTATCTATCTGTCTGTCTGTCTGTCTGTCTGTCTGTCTGTCTGTCTGTCTGTCTGTCTGTCTGTCTGTCTGTCTGTGTGTGTGTGTGTGTGTGTGTGTGTGTGTGTGTAAAAACAGCTACCTCAAGGTATTTGTTGTTGCCATTATCCTACAATAAAAAGCAGAATAAAAAGCATATTGTAATACAAGAAAAGAGAGAAAAATTCAAACAATCACATGAGCAAATGCTTTTGAAACAGTGTGAAGGAAAAACTCCCTTTTAACAGGCTCAGGGAGCTGCTGCTGCGACATGCTGGGGGTGAATCCTACCTCAGCATGACTTAAGGAGGATTCAGGGTCGCCTGATCCAGCCCTAACTATATGCTTTTACACAGAGCGGGTGTCTGTCTCCCAAATCCAAAGCTGGTTCCACAGAACATGGGCCTGAAAACTGAAGGTTTGGGAACAACAAGCAAGCCCGCAGTCAGAGAGCTAAGTGTTCTAATGGGGTGATATGGTACTATAACTTCGTTAAGATAAGATGGGGCCTGATTATTCTAGACCTTGTATGTGAGGAGCAGGATTTTGAATTTGACTATGGATTTAACAGGAAGCCAATGAAGAGGAAATCTGCTCTCTCTTTCTAGTCCCTGTCAGGACTCTTGCTGCAGCATTTTGGATTAACTGAAGGCTTTTCAGGGTTTCAGGACATCCTGGTAATAATGAATTACAGTCGTCCAGCCTGGAAGTAATAAATGCATGAACTAGTTTTTCAGCATCACTCTGAGACAGGATATTTCTAACTGTAGAGATGTTGCACAAATGGAAGAAAGCAGTCTTACATATTTGTTTAATATGTGCGTTGAAGGACATTTATTGGTCAAGACCAACTGCGTTACTGGAGGCCAAGCTAATGCCATCCAGGGTAAGAATCTGCTTAGATA
Organism: Rhamphochromis sp. 'chilingali'; assembly: GCF_963969265.1. Lineage (NCBI taxonomy): Eukaryota > Metazoa > Chordata > Actinopteri > Cichliformes > Cichlidae > Rhamphochromis > Rhamphochromis sp. 'chilingali'. The sequence continues at coordinate 37,129,971 of NC_137936.1, forward strand.
CCATATTTCTAAGATTTTCAGGGCCAAGTAAAATAACGTCAGTTTTATCTGAATTTAGAAGCAGAAAATTAGAGGCCATCCTGGACTTTAAGACATGCCTGCAGTTACCAATTGGTGTGTATACAGTGAAAATGTATACTATGCCCTCTAATGATACTGCCTAACAGACACATGTATAATGTAGCAGAAATGGTACCAGAACAAAACCCTGCGGAACTTCATAATTAACCTTAGTGTGTGAAGAGGACTCTCCATTTACATGCACAAATTGGAGTCTTTGAGATAGATGTGATTCAAAACACTGCAGCGTGGTACCTTTAACACCTACTACATGCACTAATTGCTGTGTTTTTTCAAGCTGATGGTAGAAAAAACCAGCAACTGGTTATCCAGTAAGGGTCTCCTGGCTAGACACCCCCCATGCTAAAACCAAGCCCTGGAATGGCATGGCTACGTCTGCTGCCTCATACACAAGCATTTCACTACATGTTGTACTGTGTATGTGACAAATAAAATTTGAATTTGGTCTGTGCTTGTTGTTGGTGTCGGATTTAAAACATAATGGTGACAAACACTGGATCGAGGTGCCCCCTCTTAATATTTACTTGAGCTACAACAGACTCTAGAATCTCCACTGGTGAGACAACAGTACTAACCAAGTACCTTGAATCTAGTTCAGACAAGCAAAATGAAAGCAGGACTCAGAGCATCTCAATGTAAAATGTCGCTGGAGTTTTATCTGATGGATTACAAAGCCACAAACCTCTCAGCAGAGGAAACATAGGCAGTGGTTTTCTACAGAATGCTACAAATTTAATCTCTTCAGACAGGCTGCAAGACATGTTGAGCAATATGTCAACATTATTTCTGTTTTTTGGATACGAGCTTAAATAATGTCCATGCAGTTAGAGATTAATAGCTGGCCTGATGAGGAGAGTCAATAATAAAATTATGTCCCTAAAATTTAATCAACGTTACTTCCTCGTTGTGTGGAAAATACTTTTGTTTTAACTAATTGGTTGTTTGTAAATTGCTGCATTTATGAGTGCAATCTTTTATGTGAAATAGCGCTAAATTGTTATTTTCGATCACTTGGTACAACATTGCTGCCTCTACTCTCAACAATACTCATTAAACAATGAGGCTTAGCAACATCACCATAATAAACCCTCATTGAGTGGTTTCTCTCAGGATGACAAATCCACAGAGGTGATGGATGAATACTCATACCTATCATACTGGATAGGCTGATGAGGAGGTTTATTCTCTACTAGTTAAGAGGTAATGAACTGGATTTCTTGATTTCTTTTGTGCTTTTGGGGAGTTTTTAGTTGATTGTCTGACAAATTATATGGTTTTACTAAAAGACTAGAAAGTCTGTGGTTTAATTTGGGTGACTGAAATCCATATAGTGCATCCTTTCATGGATTCAGCTTACTATGATAACTCTCCCCTCTCATCCAAATCCACCACATCATTGTTTTTTGTACCTTTGTTGCTGCTCTCTCCTCAGTATAAAAATTGACTAATACATGAAAAAGTTAACTAATGGTTGTATCAAAACATTGCTGCATTAACTATACTTCATATCAGACACACGCACCCACCTGTTTGACATACGATGCTCTAGCTCCATTTTCAGCATTTTTTAAATGTGAGACTCCTGCAAAGTGAAAAGAAAAAAATAAACACATTTCACTAAACTGATATGCAGCTGCCTCCACTGGCTGCTTCTGAAAAACTGTCCAGCAAAGAACTGCCAGAGTTGCACTGATCATTATCACTGAACTATTTTCCATTTTGATTTAATCTGATTTAACAAGAAATTTGAAAAGATAATCTTAACTTGTATTCAGAAGTCATGGGATGGAGAATTTGGGGACTCTGCTAATGTCACTCTGTCTGCTGTGGATTTTTAGATGTTATCTGTGCAAAATATGGAAGAATCTCAATATAGTCTTATTTTTGAGAAATGAAAATGAATGTACTCACGTTTATAGACAAGGAATAAAATGATTGCAAACATCAGCTGCAACACAGCCACACGTAGGATAAAGGTCATCACTACATCACAGAAATTTAGACCAGAAAATTATTCAGCATGACATTATTGTTCAACTGCCGGTGCTGAAGAACATAGGAAAGATAAACCTTTTGAAAGTTTTAAGACTTTCACATCATCAGTTTATTTCTACATTTTCATAAACAGTGTGAACATCTTAATCCAGCTTCAGCACTTGCCTTCATAGCAGATTTAAGATATTAAATAAATTAAATAAAGTCTCTCACCAGAACTCTGAGGAGCTGGGGTGGTTGCTGTGGTTAGAGGACCTGTTTCTGTTACAGGCAAAAGCTCTATAATAACAAATGGAAAATGCATTGTTAATGTGTTCAAACATGGTTTAAAATCTAATTTGTATTTTTTGGTATGTGATTTGAATGTGAACACAAATAAATAAAGACTCATTAAACACATTCACCTCTGTCTGATGATCTTCGAGCAGGTGATTTGGTCCCTGGTAAAAAAAAAAAAAAAAAAAAGAGGACCTGTTTCTGAGAAAAACCACAGTCCTCACTGTTAAAGCTTTTTCTTTATGTTTTTATAAACTGTGTGAACGTCTTCATCCAGCTTTGTCACTTCTTTTCTGTATTTTTAAGATACTAATTAAAACCATCTCTTGCACAAGTGAAACATAAAAGATGTTTACCTAATGCAAGAGATAAATCAAATATTATTGCTAACATTATTTTGTAAGAGTTCTATGAAACTCAATAGAACAGAAACATGTTAAGAATTAGTGATAAATTGTACAAGCAACTTACCTACAGTCAAATTAAATCCATCAAAGAAGTCGTCATGTGTTTGATTGTCTTTGTGAGGGACTCTTGCTCCACACCAGTATATCCCACTATCGTTTGCTGTTACTTCTCTCACTGTAATGGTGATACTCCCGTTGTTCTCTTTCATTATAAACCTCTGGTTCACGCCAGGCTCTGTGCTGGTTACTAGCTGTTTGCATACAGTTGAATCTTCTCCTTTGCAGATGAATTTTATACATGAGGAGGCATCCTGGTTGTACTTACACTGGTATGTGAAGTTCTGTCCAATAGTTGATGGCAAAGGTTCAATATCTGAAGACAAAAAGACAAATATTTGCCTTCAGCTTATCAGCCAGCTTTTATCATTTAAACCTCAGAGACTGAACATGTGGAATACTCACCTATAACTTTCAGGTTTACTTGTGTGTGTGATAATCTGTAACTTCCATCATTTGATTCCACTCCACACCAGTAATCACCAGCATCCTGTGAGGTCGCATGACTGATGGAAATGTTCAAGGCACGGCTGCTGCCTGTGAGAGTAAACTTCCCGTTTGACGTTGATAAAATGTCCTCACAGGTAAAACGTTTCTTTTTACAGAAGAACTTTATGTGGGACTCGTAAACATCTGGATAATCACATGTGATGGTGCTGTTAGCTGTTCTGTACACGCTGAGAAATGTTCGCGGGCAGTTTACATGCTCTGTAAACAAATCAGAGAATTAAAGTATTTAAAATTTAGCTCCATAGGCAGTGACTTGCAGATTATGGAAATTGATTAATATATAATTATTATTATTATTATTTGAACAGATGTCAGATTTCTTACCGGTCTCCAGTTTTCCTTCCTGTATGTCAGATGAGTTCGATCTTTGGAAAAACCTGCACCTGTACTTCCCAAACTCTCGCTCTTCAACATGTTTTATTGCAACCTTGAGATTTTTATTTTTTGTATCATGGTAGAGGCGAAATCTGCCATTTTCTTCCCACACGTCCTTCTTAGAGGTTTGTACAGGTCTTCCACTGGAAAGAACTACATCAGTAGACTGATATGTGTTATTTGTTTCAGGATATTTGCAGGTGATTTCAGCCCATCGATGGTGACATGCTCTCACTTCAGCCTCACGACCTGAAAATGAAAGAAAATAAGCTGCTATGCTTACAAGCCTTTTTTGAGTTTGTGAGCCTCGAGCTTTGTGTGATCATAGATGATTTTTGTATTACCGTAGAATTTTACACATAGTTTTTATACGAACAGATTAAAAAAGGTCAAACTAGAACTAAAACAAACTAGAACAAAATGTGTTGAAAAAAACGTTATATATCAGTAATATAATAATTAATATTCAAGTCTGTTATCACTGTAAGCAATTGTTAGTAATCGTATTACCTGTGGTCAGAGAGAGGATGAGTAGGAGCAGTAACTTCATTATACTGGTTTTGAAGCTTTATGTCTTCGTTGTTTGTCTTCAGTTTGTGTCTCCAGTCTGTTGCTCGGCAGTTTTGTTTGCTGATTTTCAGTTTTTGTGGCCAAAAATTTTCACTCCTACCATTCTAACCACCCCTCCCTCTTCCTCTCATGGCCCATACACCACCGCCCCCTCTGACAAACACAAACACAACTTTTTGCATTAAACAGGAAATAAGTGGCTCGTTTGGGTGTGAAAAGGGCAGTTTGGTAGAAGCATGTGACTGAACATCAGAAATAACTTAATAGTTCTATAATAAAAACTAGGAATGGAATCAGTTATAAGTAAATGAATCTCTTTACACTGCAGACTGAAACTCTGACATTTTAGGTTTTAAGGGCAGGAGACTCGGTTCATTTTTAACCACACTCTGTGCTTAATGTGTCATTAAATACATAATGAAGTATCCAGATCTTTTTCATGTTTTTGTGAGGTTAATACCCGTAGATTGTCTTGGGACCTTTTTGTGGCTTTTGTGTTCTTCGTATCCAAGCCATTTGCACTGTGTTGAATGGAATATAGCCAGATTTTCCAAAAAAAAGTTCGGTTACATTTAATTTTAAAATTTCAGTCTGACTTCCTTAAATTAGCTTCAGTGGCTAAGCTACAGATAAACTTACACTATTGTGCCAAGTGGTCGATGTGTGTCCCATTGAAACCCATTATAAACGCTATTTTTCACTGCAAAATAATTACCGCTAATGTAATCGTCATGTTTCCACTTTCAGTTTCATTTTGAACTAGGGGCCTTAGAGTTGTAATTTTTTTTATTTGTCCACCAGGTGGCGCCCCTGTTTCATATTTGATGCCTGCTCGAAAATACACCTTTCCAGCGGGCTGCTCGAGACAGACTGAAATGCACCGGGATGTCAAGAAAGACAGACGTAACAACATGTCATCCCCTATGTAGCCAGTGTATCAGAAAAACTCAGGAGAGTTTTCTCCAAGCATGACATCCCGGTGCATTTCAGACCCAGCAACACGCTCAGACAAAAACTGGTCCACCCCAAAGACAAAACGCCAAAACACAGACTTAACAATGTGGTGTATGCTGCACAGTGCAGCGAGGAATGCCCAGACCTCTACATTGGAGAGACCAAACAGCCACTTCACAGAAGAGCCACCTCCACAGGACAAGACTCAGCAGTCCATCTGCATCTTAAGGATAAAGGTCACTCTTTCGAGGATGCCAATGTTCACATTTTGGACAGAGAGGACAGATGGTTTGAAAGAGGAGTGAAAGAAGCCATCTATGTCCACTGTGAGCGACCATCTTTGAACAGAGGCGGGGGTTTACGACACCAACTCTCTGCCATCTATAATCCAGTTTTGAGATCCCTTCCCTGACGCCTTAACGCCCACTCACATCCTGGGCCATCTGACCTCAGGAATTCGCATGATAAGGTGGGGCCAGGTTTCACAATGAACCCACCCGAAACTCTGGCTGATTGGGGCCCACACCCAGTTTCACACCTTGGCTCAGGCGATTAGAGGATCATCAGGGGGTCCTTTTGTCCCTCTGTGGGGGGTCACTCCCACTAGGTTTATATCTGGGATTCTCCACCATTTGACCTTAGAACTGAAGAAGCTTCTCGGATGAGAGGTGAAACGTCTTCAAGCAACTTAAAGAAGTCCAGACGCTTTTCTTTGCAAGATCCTTTGACTGTAGTCCGTGTTGCAGGGAGAATGGACTGCCATACACGTTATGGGTCTGTGAGCGCGAGGAGGGAGAAAAAGGGGAGTGGAAAGGTACGAGTTGTCATCGAGGAAAAACGGGAGCTGGAAGCATGTAAATATAATAATAACCACTGCAGCCAAGAAGAGTGCCTGACGAGCCCAGTTGTAAGTGTTGGGATTCAGAGATTCTTTTATTGCTACCATATAATCTGCCTTATGAAGAATGTATTAATAACTTGTTTTACAGTATCATTTATCAGTAATATTTCCTACGGGGTTTATATTGCATTGAATATGTCTGTCATCACATTGACCTTTCTATTTTTACAGGTTGAGTTCATTTTATACACAATGCATAAATGTGCTTGGTTAAGAGTTGATGTTCCATTCTAGAAGGTTTTAAGCTTCACTGGTGAGAGTGTCCAGATGATCCATGCTGAGGGGAAACTAGAACATAGAAGGATAACTGCAATGCATGCTTACAGTACACATAATACATATAATCTAGGAATAGGCCTGAGCAGAGGCCCCAAGGTTTCCAGCTTCTTGTTGCAAACCTGTTGCATTTTATTCTACTTGGTAACAGATGAGCAGAGTCAATAATTAGCCTCAGAGACCCCGAGGGCTTAAGATTATTACCTTGTATGGAAGGTGTTATAGAAAAGAGAAGTTCTATGTCTGCTTATAGCTATTAAAAGATGTACAAGATGTACGAGTAACTGTGACTAATGTCTGGAACCTATTTTAATCTGTCATTGACGCCATGGGGGGGCGTGTACCCCACTGCTTTATAAGTATTCACAACATGTATTTTGATTAGAAGACATATGTTGATGTGTTCTCCTGTGACAATAAAACTCATCGTTTGATTGCACTTTTCCGGAGCCTCTGTCGTTTGTTGTCTGGTCTAAAGTTGATCGATCTCGTAACATAAGTAAGCTATTAAGACTCGACTGTACACCGTGTTCGTGTTTTCCTCCGAAAACAATAAGTTCCGTTGGAGCAGCCTTTCAACGCCTCTCTCTGTCTCTCGCAAGAAAAGTTGACCCACACAACAAAGTAAAGCTAGTTTTCGGCTACGAGCCGACAGGGACCCCGCCGTATTAGACAGAGGTCCCTTTACTACAGTTCGGAGTCGCGGACCTTCAGTAATAAATCACACAGCAATAGTACATTCACGTTGTTGTAAAAAGCATGATAATATATTAAGTAATCCCAAGTATTCAGAATACGTTACTCTCATTGAGTAACGTAACGGAATACGTTACAGAATACATTTTGGGGCATGTATTCTGTATTCTGTAACGGAATACATTTTAAAAGTAACCTTCCCAACACTGCTCACTGCAGACCCTAACAATTATTCAAGGAGCTATTATAAATGCTATATAACTGCACAGCACTACTCTTACATACTGCTGCTTTGGTTGTGAAGTCTGCATTTATGTGTCTAACCTCTTGGTATATATAGATTTTTTTTTCTAAAATATATCACTCTGCTGGCAGCTCACCTGTCCAAGTTTTATAATTGTTTGTCATGTACTGCCAACGACACTCTTTCATTCTCAGAGTTGACTCCTGGACTTCATTTGATTACTTGAACTGATGATTGATGTTAAATGAAACTGAACGATGGACAGATATCACGGCTACCTGAAACTTGCTTTATTATACAGTCCACAAAACTACATATAACTACAGATTCATTCTTTAAGGACACCTCCTCTGCCTAATAAAATTTGAACATCTTAAAAAAATTATGATCTCTTTTGTCTTTAAAAAAATACACAAATGGAGCTTGACATAAATATAAACACGATTTAAAATAAACAGCAATCGATGAAGCTTCAACCCTGTCATGATCAAGGGCAGATTTCTGCTCAGAAACTTTTGAAGCAACCAGGAATTAATTTTTAAGCTCTTTCCTTCAAATTCATTTTAATGGGATGAACTCCTCAACGTCTAAACAAACATTTGTACAGAACAATACAGAACACATAAAAGAACAAAGGCAGGTCATATATAACTAATTCAGAACAACAACAACTGATTCAGCTGCTAAAGACAAAAAGATTAAAGGTGACAAATTCCAATCATCAGGAACCTAAAACATAAAGGTTTTTCACAAACTTCTGTCAGTACAAAAGAGACCTTAATGAGGATCTCAACGGAACATTTTAGAGCACGACTTGAAACAGAAGGAACAAAAAAATTGTTTTAGACAATCAAGTTAAGAAAATCAAGTCAAAGTCACTACATTTAATGATGAATTGGTACGAGTGGTATATCACAAACTTATGTCTTAAACCAAGGTGAAGATGTAAGTCTGTAAGATGACAGAGTCTGTAAAACATAGTAAAAAGAACAGCCTAACAGAAATCTGCATATCAATATATATATGTATATATATATATATATATATATATATATATATATATATATATATATATATATATATATATATATACACAATATTAAGAAAATGAAGACAATCTTTATTTAATGTTGAATGAAAACAATGATCATCTCTGGTGAAGCGCAATAAGAGAAAGAGAAGACTGAAACCACATCAGTGCATGTTGGGAAAGACCAATAACACTAAGCTCATCTAAAGAAAGAAGGATGAACTTGTATTTATTATGTTGCTCTTTCTTGTTTGTTTTCTCTTCTGTTTTTTTAATCTCCATACAGGTGATCCAGGTGTTGTGTTTGTTTTTCCTTTTTTTTCTTCCCCCCTTTCTCACCGTCTCTTCTCCCCGCTCTATTTTTCTTTCTCTCCCTCTCTTTCATTCATTCTTTCTCTCTGTCCTTTCCCCCAGTCATGTCTGTCCTGTCTGTAACATCCGAAAACCAAATAAAATAAATACATGATTATAATAAAGGTCAATCAAATGGACCAATATGGCAAGGCCATGATGATCCAGTTGGTAAAGTAAAGCCGCTTGGCATCTTTCTTGGCCTTCAAACAACAATTCTGATGGCTAAAGATCAAAAAAAAAAAAAAGAAAGAAAGAAGAATGAACCAAGTCAAAAGCTTTTGTCAGACCTACAACTATCACCACTTTAAGATGACCACGATCGGCAGAGAACACGGGATTTTAAGAGAGCATTAGTTGGGAAGTATTTCAATCTGAAAACCAAGTTTATGCTGTGAGAGGATATGATTATTATTAAGGTACAGAAATAACTGATTATAATTTTTTTCAGTCACTAAATGAAAGAATGTGATTGTGGATAAAAGTGATAGAAATGAGATAAGTGAGATAAAGTGAGGACCACTCAGCAGGGGCTTGAAGTAGAGCCACTCCTCCTCCATGAAAGGAGCCACTGGGAGTTCTAATTGAAAAAGGGAAGGTAGGGAAGAAATTCCCTCTACTCGGGCCGCCCATATTCTTCTCTTCTCTTCACCGGCTCCAGTTAGTTCAAAACGCAGCTGTCAAATCATACTAGTTTTAGTCAACTTACACTGGCTCCCTGTTGAAGATCGTATCAATTTCAAAATTATCTTGCTTACCTTTTAAATTCTAAACAATTTGGCTCCCAGCTATCTGTCTGAACTCCTCCATTTGTATATTCCTAATAGAGCACTAAGATCTTCCAATCAGATGCTCCTGACGCAACCGAGGTCTCGTCTGAAGTCCAGAGGTGATCAGGCCTTTGCTATCGTAGCACCCTGACTCTAGAATAACCTCGCTCCTTATATTTGTTCCTTCGACTCCATCCAGTCATTTAAATTGCATCTTCAAACTTCTTGTTTTAGTCTGGCTTTTAATTCAAACTAGTTGGTAATTTCGTGGCTAGTTATGCTGTTTACCCATATTGTTTTCTCGCCCTCCTTCTTGACTGTTTTTATTCTAACTGTCTTATACTATTGGTCTGACCAACTGCAAAGCACTTTGATCAACTTTGTTGCATTATTATGTGCTATAGAAATAATTTTTGATTTTTGTTGATATCAAGAGTGACACTGTGGTTGTACAGCAGAGTAATGTGTGCACTTTTCCAGATAGATGACATTGAGTGATCGAAAGATAAAAATCAGGACTGTTTAGGATTTTTTAAATCATTGCTTAAATAATATTTACAGTAACCTGAATTTGACTTTTGCTAATGTTAGTTAGCTGAAACACATGCCTACACCCCAGCCCAGGCTGCCTGAGCCAACCCATGATGGGTTTAAACTTGAACAAGTCTAATCCCAAAGTCCAAACAGGCTGGTCAGCGGGAACGCCTGTTCAAACAAAGCAGCATCAAGTGTGCCTTGTATCACTGGGACTCTACCAGTTGATATCTAAGAGCTCAGTATGGATCAGTGTAAAAAGATCGCAAGTCCTCACATTAGTTGAGTGATTTAACACAGATGTAATGACCTGAATTCTTGGCCATGCAGGTTCTGTAATTTATACATTTCTAACAAGAGAAATGAACTCTAATTCCCGTTTTAGTTTTTTCCAGTCCTTTTGACTGTGGAGTACAAAGACTCCTCTGTAGGTCTGTGTAGCTGATTAACAGATGAGTTGGTCGGATGTTTGCTGAACGTCACAGCAGAATATTTGTAGGCAGAGGAGCTGGGTTTGACAGTCGGTGTCTCACCACCAGCTCTGTTAGACCTGCTTTGAAAGTTGATGGTAGAGTAATGCAGTGAGTCAGGCTGGTTTGGGGGATTCACAGTGAGATAAACTGTGTTTGTTGCAGTTTCTGAGTCTGGATACTCAAGGTGCTCCTGGAACTCTTCATAGATATTCTCCTGCAGGAAAGAATGAAAACACACCGTTGAACAGTTTATATTTGATCTAACAGGAAGCCTTTTCCATGCAAAGCGCAAATAAAATTCCTGGCCAACTCATTTCAATTGTGACTTTTCTTGTGATAACATTATCAAGCAAGATCCAGTTAGCCAGCTGGCTACAACTTAACATTGATGCACTGATCTGGCAATGGTTAGGTCATAATTTCTTGAGCATATTCACACAAGATCATTAAGAAACTGGTTTCCTCTAACAATCACATTTTCATTGGTAAAATGGGCTTCATCACATGAAAGCAAGAAGCAACCCAGCTGAAAAATCCCCACCCAAAAGTGCCAGAAACTTGAGCTTCTCTCCACCTGCACCTTAACCCAAAAGCAAGGTAATCTCCATAAACTACCACATTATAATGATCAACAATACAGGATTAAAACGCTTGAACAAAAAGTGGTTTTGGTCTCACTGTATAGTTTCTCCAAGTATGACAGCTCTATGGAGGTCCCCGCCTCTCCTCCAGTTGTGCACTGAGCAGTGGCTCCCCACGAGTGTGTGTGCTGAGCCCACTGCTCTACACCCTCTACGCTACAGACTGACCTGCTCACTCCAGCAACAAGTGTGACAAGTGCAATACCCATAGGTTGTGTTTTTATTGTTATCTATTCAAAATGCTGCAGCTGGGAGTTGCTTCTAATTTCGTTGAACATCTGATGTTTAATGACAATAAAAGAATAGTTATCCTGATTCTGACTTTTTACAATTCATCCATATAGATTTTATAGTTAGATCTGTGACAACTCTGACTTGTGTTCCATTTTAAATCAGGTATCTTGAACTGGCTCAAGTCAGACTTCCAGTTCATAAAGATATAGCAGTCCCACCAAGCCTGACTTAACACTCCACAGCTGTGAATGTAAATAGTAGTAAAACTGTAAGACATGTTTAAGAGCTTTATCCAGGCTCTGGATGTGAGTGCGCTGCAGCTGTGTTTTCAAACAAAAACAGCAAGCACTGATGAATTAAAGGTTCTACCTTTTCTAAAGAGAGAAAAATCCTTCATATCTCTGCTTTTCCAACTTAATGCTTAGTTATTGTTACTGTAACAAGCTCAACTGAGGAGTCACTCCCAGCTCAACCATCAGACTTCTGAGGCATTACATTAATAATACTAATACATTACAATGCAATACAGTGAACAGACATGACACATGACACAGCCTAAGTCACTCACCTCTTTTATATTCTGTACTGCTGCTTCATTTCCTGTGTTTTGTAATTTTGAAATTCCTGCCAAACAGAAAAGAAATAGTGCAAATTGATCAAATTTCTACAAATCTCATAAAAATAAATTCAATTTCTTCCACGAGCTCAATGACCTTTAAAGAAAGAACTGTAAGAGTTTCATTGATAATGTAGTATTTACATATTAAAATATCAATTTCAAAAAGCAAATAAAAATGAATAGAAGCTGCTAACATCATCCTGTCTGCTGTGGGATTTTAGACATCATATGTACAAAACACAGGGAAGGAAGTGATGGTCGTTCTGTGCTCCACAAATGAATAATAAAATGTACTTACGTTTGTAGATAAGGATCAAGACTATCACAAACACCAGCAGCAGCAGCAGCAGCAAAGTGACACAGACGATCACAACAATCCCTACATCTGAGGAAATGAAGGCAAACAAAAAGTCAGCATGGCTTTATCTCCCAGACTGTGGACGCTTGTGTAATTTTATTTGAGACTGTAGAGAAATTTAAATGAAACTGTTCTTTTTAAACCTCGTGAACATCTTCACCTCACTCGTGTTCAGCAACAGTTTTAAAACATTAAATGTATGGAATGGGTCTTGGTTGGAACTCAGTTTATCATGTTCGTAGTGACAACCAAGAATTAAAACATTAAGTGTAATCTCTTACCATGACTTTTAGAAGCTGCATCAGGTGCTGTGTTTGCATCTGTTCATGAGGAAAAACGTTTTATTTTCTTCATATAAGACAAACAAATCAAATATAAATGCATATGCAATGTTCAGTCGTGTTCGGGGAACAACCAACAAACTCTGAGCCTGGAACCAAAGACAACAGGCAGTGGTGTATTTTCAGAATCAGAATCAGAATCAGAAAGGGGTTTATTGCCAAATGTTGAGCAGGTTTACAACATCAGGAAATTGCTGCGGTGCTTCAGTGCAAACATAGTGTCATAAGTTGCGCTTAAATAGACATGAAAAAATAAAAGTAAGAATAAGAATTAAAAGTGCTACGTAGAAAGATATGTGCATGAGCTATACATGAGATATATACATGAGAATAAGAATTAAGAGTGTTACGTAGAAAGATATATACATGAGTGCAGGTGGTGATCAGTGCCAAACATGGAATGATGCAGTGACACAGCGTAGGGTCATGTGTTAGTGGCGGGAACAGTCATATGGTTATTGTTCATGTGTCCAACAGCAGAGGGGAAGAAACTGTTCTTATGGCGAGAGGTTCTGGTGCGAATGGACCGGAGCCTCCTACCTGAGGGGAGCAGGTCAAACAGACTGTGTCCAGGGTGAGAAGGGTCAGCTGAGATCCGGGCTGCACGCCGCAATGTCCTGGAGGTGTACAGGTCCTGCAGAGATGGGAGTCTGCAGCCAATCACCTTCTCAGCAGAGCGCACAACACGCTGCAGTCTCTGTTTGTCCCTGATAGTGGCTCCAGCGTACCACACGGTGATGGAGGAGGTGAGGATGGACTCGATGATTGCAGTGTAGAACTGCATCATCGTCCGTGTTGGCAGGTTGAATTTCTTCAGCTGCCTCAGGAAGTACATCCTCTGCTGGGCTTTCTTGATGACGGAGGTGATGGTGGGCTCCCACTTCAGGTCCTGGGTGATGGTGGTACCCAGGAAGCGGAATGAGTCCACAGAGGTGATGGGGGTGTCAGTCAGGATGATGGGGGGGAGTGGGGCTGTGTGCTTTTATAAGAAGCTTGGATAAATAATCTGGGGCATGGCCATTTAGTGCTCTATGTTAAAACAAGAATTTTAAAACGAATTCTAAAATCTATTTGGAGCCAATGTAAATAATATAAAATGGGGGTAATGTGAGCACGCTTGCTAGAGCATGGTAGTAGCCTGGCCGCTGCATTTTGTATAGCTTAGAGGCGAGAAAGAGATGATTTGTCCAAGCTGGTAAACAGGGCGCTACAATAATCTAAACACGATGACACAAATACATGAACAATGTTTTATAATTCAGCTGAGGAACCCATATGTTGGAGTTTAGAAATGTTCCTTAAATGAAAGAAGCAGGAAGGAGGTCCAGAGAAGAATCAAAGCTTACTCCAAGATTTCGAATATTTGACTTGGCAGAAGGAAAGAAAGAGGCAATAACTTGACTGATTTTAGACTGTAGTTCTTAAGGAGCTACAGTCATGGTCTCTGTTTTATTTTTGTTTAAAATAAGGTAATTGTTAGAAAGCCAATCAGAGATTTGAGTTAAACACTGGACTAAGGTGGACAGCCTACCCAGCTGGTGAGGCTTAAAGGACATATGCAGCAGAATGTCATCGGCATAGACATAATAAGATTGAATTATGCCAGCTAAAGGAAGAATATAAAAAGAAAATCATAATAGACCCAAAACTGAACCCTGTGGAACCCCACAGGTTAGGGGGGTGATGTTAGAGGTAAACCTGTCAGTCCTAACAGAAAAGGTCCTATCTGATAATTAGGAAGAAAACCAGGCAGATCCAGATAGGCCAGCCAAAACCTTCAACTTGTTAAGTAGAATTTTATGGTCAATGGTATCAAAGGCAGCATGGTGGTTAGCACTGTTACCTCACAGCGTGGGTTCTCCCCGGGTACTCCGGCTTCCTCCCACAGTCCAAAGACATGCACTTTGTGGGGATAGGTTAATTGAAAAATCTAAATTGCCTATAGGTGAAAATGCAGGAGCGAATGTGAGTGCGAATGATTGTCTATCCCTGTGTGTTAGCACTGCGACAGACATGCGAACTGTCCAGAGTGTACCCCGCCTCTCGCCCTATGACAGCTGGGATAGGCTCCAGCGCCCTGACAAGGATAAGTGGAAGCGAATGGATGGATGGATGGTATCAAAGGCTGCACTGAGGTCAAGCAAAATGATCACAGAACAATCCCCTGCATCAGAAGCCATTAATAAATCATTATAGACCCTTAAGAGAGCCGTCTCAGTGGAGTGATGCTTTTGAAAGCCAGACTGAAAAGGGTCAGCAATCTATAATCTGCATACTAAGGACCTGAACAGATTTTCTACATTTCTTTACAGTAATTTGCTTAAAAATGGCAATTTTGAAATAGGCTGGTAATTACTAGTAGAGCTGTTTTTTCAATAGAGGAGTTACCTCAGCATGTTTAAAATAGGATGGAACACAACCTTGCCTCAGTGTGCTGTTGATGACGGATAGCAATGTGGGACCAATGCTGCTGAGAGTCCCAGACAGGACAAAGGGAAGTAATGGTGAGGATTTCATTTTACCTATCACTGTAATTAAATCATTAAGTGTGATTGGAGAAAAGGAAGTACATGACCCAGGACACCGAGGGGCATCTTCATAAGGGGAGGCACTTTAGGAGATTTTGGATCTCAAGTCCATCACCTTATTTACAAAGTGATGGAGAAAAGTATTACAATCTTAATCAGAAAGTAACTGAGCATGCTGAGTTGGAGGAGAAACAATACTGTTGATGGTATCAAATAGAATTCTTGAGTTATTCTTATGACGATTTATAAGATTATTGAAATAAGAGGATCTAGCCTTTTTCACAGACTCGTTTTATAAGTGAAGAAGATCTTTGAATTGCTCACGATGGACAACCAGACCAGTGAACTTCCAGAGACGCTCTGCTTTCTGACAGGAGCGTCGAAGACCACAAGATTGATTATTTAACCAGGGTGTACGGGACCGAACAGAACAATGCCTAGTTTCAAAAGGAGCAACCTGATGGAGAATGGCAAGATAGTGTTCATTAAAAGAGTTAATGTGGAGCTCAACATCGTCAAAAGAAGTCTTAAAATCAAAAAAGGGAGAACATTTGGAAATAAAAGTCATCAATAAAACGCCTGCGCCTAATAAACCCTTGTGGAAGAGACTCTGAGTTGACAGATACATCAAAAGAGACTGTCTTATGATCGCTAAAAACGACGTCATTTAAATCCAACTGGTCAAGGGAAATGCCATAAGTGAAGACCAAGTCCAGAGTATGCCATGCAGTGTGAGTAGGGCCTGATACATGCTGAACAAAATTAAAAGAGTGCATGATGCTCAGGAATTCCTTAGTTGTACTATTTGATGAGTCCTCTGCATGAATGTTGAAGTCTCAAACAATGATGACCATGACCAGTTTAATAGTGGAAGTTAAAAGTTCTTGCAAGTCTGAAAGAAAAGCTGCAGCAGACCCAGGTGGACGATAAATTAAGATACCGTAGAGGGGCTAATCTCTTCCAATTTTTATCATGATCATCTCGAAAGAATTGTAACAGCTCAAAGAGATCATCTGGCATAAAAATGTCTTTTTAAAAATTACAGCTGTTCCACCTCCTCGTCCAGATATCAGAGGTGCACAGAGAAATGAACAGTCTGCGGGACAAAGCTCTAAAAGACGTGAGACTTCATTCTCACGTTGCCACGTCTCATAAACATGAAGTCAAGCTTCTTTGCACAGAACAAGTCATTTAAAATATAAGACTTGTTGGCAATTGAGCGGGCATCAATTCACTTTTTGCATCCCACCGGGACAGGGGTAGAGTCCGCACAATGTGGTAAGCCACACAGCAAATCAGGGTTCCTACTGCAATGAGCCGTGGCTTTCCATGCTTTCAGGTGACAGCCCGGATGGTAAACACAGGGAGTCGTGGGGATTAATCCAGCTCCAACAAGTTTCTGGCGTATCTTACCAGCAGCAGCCCAAGAGTAAGCCCCTGAAGACCAAGTTCTCTGCTTCCTCCAATGAGGCCTTGGAAGCAAAAAAGAGCTGACCAGCAAGAATGGAGGTAAACCGGGTGCTGCGCCGCGCTCAAGCGGCGGTGGGAAAACAACCTTGTTTCGTTGACTCTGAAAATTATCCATAGCAGATTTGATTGCCAATAACGCATGGAGATCATAAATGCGAAGTGCGCTGGACAAAAGTGTAGCAAAGACACTAGCACAACATGAAAAGTAAACAAACAGGGGCCATCTTGCTCATGACAAATGTATACACTTACTAACACAAAATAAACAAAATATAAAGGGCATCAAATACCCACTCAATTATGGAGTAGGAACATGTATGTAGTCAAAGGAGCTTGCAAAGAAAAGCATCTGGACTTCATCTTCACCAGTTTTTTGTCTGAGCAGCAAAAAAACTGGTTCACCCGAAAGATAAAACGCCAAAACACAGACTTAACAATGTGGTGTATGCTGTACAGTGCAGCGAGGAATGCCCAGACCTCTACATTGGAGAGACCAAACAGCCACTTCACAAGCGCATGGCACAACATAGAAGAGCCACCTCCACAGGACAAGACTCAGCAGTCCATCTGCATCTTAAGGATAAAGGACACTCTTTCGAGGATGCCAATGTTCACATTTTGGACAGAGAGGACAGATGGTTTGAAAGAGGAGTGAAAGAAGCCATCTATGTCCACTGTGAGCGACCATCTTTGAACAGAGGCGGGGTTTACGACACCAACTCTCTGCCATCTATAATCCAGTTTTGAGATCCTTCCCAGACGCCTTAACGCCCACTCACATCCTGGGCCATCTGACCTCAGGAATTCGCATGATAAGGTGGGGCCAGGTTTCACAATGAACCCACCCGAAACTCTGGCTGATTGGGACCCACACCCAATTCCACACCTTGGCTCAGGCGATTAGAGGATCATCAGGGGGTCCTTTTGTCCCTCTGTGGGGGGTTACTCCCACTAGGTTTAAATCTGGGACTCCCCACCATTTGACCTTAGAACTGAAGAAGCTTCTCGGATGAGAGGTGAAACGTCTTCAAGTAACTTAAAGAAGTCCAGACGCTTTTCTTTGCAAGCTCCTTTGACTACGATGACCTGGATGACTGAGAACCTTCACAGACAACATGTATGTACATACTTCCTACCCGATGTTGAACACGCTATCAATTCACCATATTCAGTATCCGATCCCGAACCAGCAGACTGAGAGAAAGCTTTTTCCATCAGGCAATCAGACTGCTGAACACTTCATAGACACCTCGCCTTCACTACTGGAACTTCAACATTATGCACTCCATACTGTACATTAATGCCACTTGTTTTGCTCAATATCCTACTACCAACCTCTGTGTATTTTATATATTTTATTTTATTGTTTACTCTATTTAATTTGTAAAATTACACACACACACACACACACACACACACACACACACACACACACACACACACACACACATATACAGACACGTAAATATACATATTTAGTATACACATTCAGTAAGGCATATACAGTCTTATATTGTACATATATTTATTCATATAACTCTCAGATTTAGCCATTCTTATATTTTGCTTGTTCTTATGTTATTGTATTTTTGCACACCTCTGTTGCTTGTGAAGCTCGCACACAAGAATTTCACTCACATGTACTGTACCAGTGTACCTGCACATGTGATGTGACACTAAAAGTGATTTAATTTGATTTGATATTCATCATTACCCCCACTTCCCCTCAGTGCTTGTAAACACTCACCCCACACACAAAATAAGAGGAAAAAGAAATGAAAAATCTATGTATAAATATAACGCTAGATAGGAATCTGATATGAATTTGCATAATAATGTATACAATCAGTCATCAATTTCATTAATTTCTTCTTTTTCTAAAAGCAGGTTTTAAAATAAAAAAAACCCAATGTTCCACAGTTTTACTCCACAAATGGACACACAACAGGTTTTAACTGTTAACATTAAGTCTTCAGATTTCGCCCCAGGTTATTCTCTGTGGAAAACAACATCCTCTGTACATAACAGAGTAACATAACATAACATATCATAATTATACATGTATATAATTTGGCAGTTTTATATTTTATGAATTCCATGAACTTCATGATTTTAGTCTTTAAAAGTAGAACATTAGTGTGGTCTCTAAATCCAGCTTGATTAATGATCCTGATTGCTTTTTTCTGAGGTTTACACAATAGTTACAAAAAAGTTGTGTGTGTGTGTGTTACCTCAGACTTCCACACAGCACTCTAGGTACAGCAACATGAATGACTACTAAAATGCACGGTGATTTATAATGCTAAAAAAGCTTTTGCTCAACTCAGTACAAAGATGCTTTGTGACAGTTTGTGTGCTTTTATGTTGTACCCTGAAATTTTGCATGAAAGACTCGCCTTGAACAACAAGAGACAGTCCTCGTCATTAAAGCCTTTTCTTTTCTATAAGTGAAACATATGAAATAAAAACCTATATCATTGAGTTCTACTGCTAAACATTTTTTTTGCTTTTAAAACTTTAAAAAAACAACTTTTAAATACATTTCAGATATTTGATTTGGCATGTCTTGAGTTATTATACCAGACACCCTTGCTGATGTAACCCTGCAGTTTGTGTCTCCTCCCACTCATGAACTGAGAATCTTTTGTGTTTTAGATGCATTTGTAAAGTATTGCACCATGGAGCCACTTAAAGAATCACCTTAAATTAAAAACAAAAGAAAGAAAACCCAATATCTTGGAAATTGTTGACTATCAGGGAGCCTACAATGTAATGAAAACCACTGAAGAAGTCCGCAAACTACACTGTGTCAAACCAGTGTCGCTGAAAAAATAGACAATGTTTTATGAATAGGAAGTGTCGTTGTCAGTGTTGCATTACCCTGAAAAATGTGAACTTGATGAGGTTAATTTAAACTACATTTTAAATGACAGAAGACAAAGATTTAAAAAAAGAATTTCAAAACTGAAGCGATGTCAGCGATTTCAGTTGTGGCTGATAATTTCCTGCTATTGCATTTCTGTGGGTTACAGGAGGTGCAGGAAATGAAAACAAAAACAGCAGCAGCTGTACATGCTACTGCTGAGCTGTGTTGCTGTTAGAGTTATGATAACAGAACTGACTTTTTACAGGAATGGGTCTTGGTTGGAAATCAGTTTATCATGTTCGTAGTGAGAACAAACAATTATTTATTTCAGTCACTCCACTTAGAGAACGACCATGTGGTTTAAAATCAAGACTAAGTGTGTTGATCAAGCAGCAAACTTTGGGGATAATAAATGATGCCAATGTGGAACTAACACAATCTATAGTTCCTCTAATAGACTATGTGCACCTTAGCATATGCTGCTTCCGGTGGGAAAACTGTATAGCGCTTTGTTTCCAGTGCGATATTCATGCCTTGTTTACGGTCAGGTTTCCCAAAACAAGTCAACCAAATGAATGAATCAACAGCAATTTACATTTCTCTCAAGGTTCAAACCTTTGTAGAAAGATAAGTCCAGTATTATTGAATGAAACCAAAGATCAAACCCAGTTTTCAGGTCCAGAGCATGGGAATAGAGCAGCTGCGAGAGAATTCAACACTAATGAATCAGAAGTCCAACTTTTTGCGCTTCCTCTGCCTTTTGGATGCTACCGCAGGTGCCTTTGAAAAACGTTTCGTCGGCATTGTGTTTATTGGGGGGAAACTTACAAACATACAGTATTGCACTTCAGAGTCACACTGCTAGCGATCGATGTAGCGATTCTGTACAGGAGAGACGGCACGGAGGAGATCGACAATGATCTACAACTGATTAGGAAGCAGAACACAATGCACTGTAAAAAAAATAAAAATGCAAAAGTGCACTAATAAAAATCAGCGAAATAGCGAGGCCGCAAAAGGTGAACCATGTTATAGTGAAGGACCGCTGTAATTTTGAAGGTAAGTCACAACATACCCTTTGTAAATACTAATGTGTAAAACCCTTACCAGCAATCGTTCATTTTTTGTGTGGCTTTTTTTCACGGTTTGTTAACATGCTGTGTAGGTGTGTACTTGACTAGCTGATATCGACATAACGGGGGAAACATCTGGTTTGACTATTGTTCACCTGTAGTTTGAATGCTGAACATTTGCCTGTTTAAATCATAATAACTGTCACTATACAGAGATGTGCTTCTGAATGTGGACGATGTGTCTTCTGATTCTGTAATGCAGTTCTGCTTTTGTTGAGTGGTGTAAACAAACAATCGATTGCACACTCTTCAAACATCAAAATTGATCATTAGATTTTTTATGACACAGCAATGGTGATTGTTCCCACCTTCTGCTCTTTGTATTTTGGACATGATTTTGGAGTCCGTCTTCACAGTAGCAGCTGACTGCAAAATAAAGTTACGGGAAATGTACAACTGTACATCCGGTCTTAAAACAGGGACGGCTGCTACTAAAAATCCCTTTCTTCACATCAGCTGTATGCGGGTAACTCTTTTTAAAATAATAATTGGATTTCTCACAGTTAGCAGCTGCTGTGACTGCAGCACCTTTTGTGTGGTGCAGATCATCCACATTTGCGCTATTTCATTAGTACATTTATAGCATTATAGTCCTTCTCAGCATTGATGAACAGATATTTGTGTGTTGCAGTCATATAGTTCAAAATTGCAGCTTGCTAGAATTAACTAATAATTTTGCACTCCATCATATTATGTAAGTATGATCACCTCTGGTTCCAAAAAACAACCTGACGGTGTCCAAAATCCAAACATTCAGACTTTTAAAAAGTTTAGAAAGAAACAGATGACAGGTCAGTGGACACATCCATCTTTCATGTTTGGGCAAACTTTAGCTTTTTACGTTAGAAACTAAGTTTAAATATGTTTTAAGAATTCCTGTCATGGAACTCCTTTTGTGGTTTACTGTACATCTCAAAGTGACTCATTTTGTTGATAGTCCTTACGGAATTATTATAATTTGAAATAATATAAAAATCGTGACTCACCTACAGTCAGGAACAATCTGCCAAAGAAAACGTTGCTTGTTTGGTTGTCGGGTCTTTCTGCTCCACACCAGTATGTCCCACTGTCATCTAATGTTATTTCTCTCATTGTTATAGTAAGGTTATTCTTTCTATGGTTATCATTCATAGAAAACCTGTTTATGTTGTTTATGAGAGGCTTACATATAGATGGCTCGTCTCCCTTACAGAAAATTTTTTTAAGTGAGGAGATATCCTGTTTGTATTTACACCAATAGGTGACGGTCTGTCCAACAGTGGCTGATTTCTTTATTGCATCTATAGGAGTAGAAAATAGAAAAAAAGAAAAACATGATATATTTGAGACTTGTTTTTGTGTATTTGAAACTCAGAAGCTGAAAATGCGTAATACTCACATAGGGGCGCTGGGGTTAAGAGGTTAATTTTTACTTGTTTGAGTGAAAATCTTCCCTTATTTGATACCACTGCGCACCAGTAGACACCAGTATCCCATCGGGACACATGACTGATAGAGGCGCTAAAGCCATGGCTGGTGAGAATAATTAATCCTTTCGACTTTTGAGGATGATTTGTTAATAAAATATCTTCACAGGTGAAATTGTTCTTTCTGCAGAAAAACGTGAACCCAGACATGTAATCATCTCCAGGAGAGTCACATGTTTTTTTGTACAAAATGAGATTCAGTGTTCGTTGGCAGCTCTCAAGCTCTGTAAACAAAACAGTGAAATCAAATATTTGTCATCTTATGAGGACTTGGAATGCTTCTTTCATGTTCAAATTAATTTTCCTAAGTCTTTTGGCAATGATTTGAAATACATGGGGAATAGATCTCTTAGGTCTCTCATGATCCAGTTCATTTTTATAATAATACTACTACTACTACTAATAATAATAATGATAGACGTGCTACATTTCTTACCAGGTTCTGGTTCCTCGTCTTTTCTGTCAGTCGAGTTTGATCTTCGGTTTAATTTACACTTATCTTTAAGGTCTTTAATGGCTGCCTGGGGATTTTTCCTATTTGTATCATGGTAAAATCTGCCTTCAGTTTCCCACACATCTTTCTCAGAGCTTTGAATGGTTGTTTCATTGGAATCGACTATATCATTGTCTTGATGTGATTTATTTATTTCAGGATATTTGCAGGTGTCTTGAAACCATCCTTGGTGACATGCTTTCATTCCAAAGCTGACCTCACAACCTGCAAATCAAAGAAACTGTTATATTACATCATGTTCTCCAAAAGGAATCTCATTCTCATTTTACACTGTCAGCCACACGCAGTCCGGTTTGATCTTAACCTCTATAGTGTCTCACGTTTGATATGTGAGATTTTGTGACTTCTATATCATCAGTGTGAGTCCTCTTGAAAAATCTAAAACAAAAAAATGTGCATAATACATTTTTAAGTAATAAACAGAAAAAAATGCCAGAATTAGCAAATATACAAATTAAAGTATTTCTTCAATTGTCAGAAAGTTTAATAAATGCTCCAGTTAAAAAAAATATTCTGGTAATCATTTCATGGTTCAGACATAAGTGAAACTGCCCTTCCAGTCCAGCACGTCTCAGTTTTTCTGGACCTAATAAAGAAATGCTGTCAGCACAAATATTTGAGCTTATATTGTAAGAAATAATTAATAATAATAATAAAAAAGTGACAGAAAAATGTACGTCCTATAATTATAAAACAGAAATGGTTTGTTAATGCAGAGATTGTTTTCTTTTACTGTGAACCCATTTTTTTCACATAAAAAAAACTAAAGATAGACATTTGTGTCACAGAAATTACTAGATTTTTACTAGATAGTAGATGAAGTGAAGAAGAAGAATGAAAGGCATTATTTAGTATTTCTTATCCCACAGAAATAATATATTTGCACCACAGTGATATGTTTAACATGATGACTTTTATAAAATTTGCACATATTAAGAATTGTCCCTGCACCACATGTAAATGTTTAAATTCATCATTAATTGTGTGTTTATGATTATCACAACTGTGTGTATGTGACAGCAAACTTTTAAGTAAATTAAAATATTGTACACTGTCTTTTCAAAATTATTGTTCAGTTTGTGAGTCTGAGTATTTTATTATTTGCAGCTGGATTTCCTTCAGGTTCACTGTCAGACTGTTTCTACATACAGTTTGCATCCCTTTAGTGTTAAGCGGTCTTAAAAAAGATTACACCACATCAAAAATATGTTTGTTATATATAATATTATACATTCAGATA
The DNA here is from genome assembly GCF_963969265.1 of Rhamphochromis sp. 'chilingali'. Classification (NCBI taxonomy): domain Eukaryota; kingdom Metazoa; phylum Chordata; class Actinopteri; order Cichliformes; family Cichlidae; genus Rhamphochromis; species Rhamphochromis sp. 'chilingali'. Next base: position 37,153,881 of record NC_137936.1, read on the forward strand.
AACTCTGAGTGTTAATGTGTTAGCAAATGAATGTTTGTACCTGTTGTTATTGAGAGGACGAGTAGCAGCAGAAACTTCATTATCTGGTTTTGGATGTTTGTTTAAGCTCTTGAAGTCTGAATTATTTATCTGCAGTTTGTTTCCTGATGTCTTTTTCCCTCCTCGGTCTGTTGGTCTGCAGTGATCTTTCATTAATTTCGGTTTTAAGTTACCTAAAATCTTCCTGCCCCACTTTTCAATCTGTCCATTTTTTTTGTCTTAAACAGCTCCTTCCGCTTTGTATGTTGCTTCCTCTAATTGGTGGTAAACAGGAAATAAATGGCGTGTGTGGTGGAGAATCATATCACGCTTTGATTAACAGGAAGTCTTGAAACTGCGTGACAAAAATAGCAGTTTGTAGGTATTATAGAAAACTGCTTTTATCAGTTAGAAGGAGACGGGTTTCTTTTGTTTGCACAGTTCAGTAATGTAAACTGAGCCTCATGGATTTCAACATATAAAGGCGGCTCCTGTTTGACAGTACTAAGCTAACTTTATGGGGGAAATAAAAGTCTGCAACTATACTACTATACTATAAATATAGTAGTAGTAAAGCTGTAGTAATATTAATATTATGATGAATTGTACGTATGATTAATATAAATGTATCTATGATGGTTCTGCTGGTTTCCCAATCTACCAGCTTGCATCGTTCATTAAATTTTCAAACTAATTTTGAAGAACTTTTTTCCGTCTAGATCGACAAATGACATGTTAATTTAACTGCTGATTGCTGTGCAACTGCTGTGCAACTGCTGTGCAACTCCGACATGGCAAAAAAGAAACCAGCCCTGGCATTTTTGGTCCAGACAGCCCATCATACTTATATATGTCATGTATATATCATTTTGTTTGATTACAGATATTAAAAACAGGTTTGAATCAGGTTGGTACAGTTGATGTTAGTTGGGTTAGTTCTTGCTTGTACCACCAAGTAAGAACTAAGAACCAAATGATAGGAGTTATGATTTCTAAAGCTCAAGGTGTATAAACAGACATGTGTTTTCTCATTGGTGTCAGCTCAAAATAAATACACAACAACATTTTATTTAGGTAATAGTTTACTTACAAGAAGCAGGAACAGAAAAGTGTTCAAAGTTTCAGATGTATTGTACATGAAGTGGGATTTAAAATCTGATCAGTAAGCCAAGTAAAGATGTGTCGGAAGTTAATCTGGTTCTAGATAATGGCTCTTTACTGCAGGTGGCATTAGTGGACTGGACTTCACTCCATCTCAGTACAGATAATGTACACTGTATGCTTTAGCTGCAAGGTTGGCGACCCTCAAATAACACTGGAGTGAGAACAATATGATGGGAAAAATGAGACAAGAACATTTTCTCACTGCTTTGTCTAAACGTGCCTGCTGCCACTTCCCCATCAACCTTATGCATGGAAATATCACCAGTTAAACAAAGACAGTGTTTTTAAGTAATTAATTTTTGCTCTAAACAGTGATCTTGTTGTGTTAAACTAACCTCAGATGTTGTAAAAAGTAGCACCCACAGCACATCTGTCTCATTCTCCCCAGTAAAACATACCAAGTAATCTGAACCTCTAGCTGAGGTTTTTCTGTGATCCCTGTAAAATGCAAATCATTCAACATTGGCACAAGTGACTTAGAAGACAAATGCTGAAATCGTTTGTGAATTGTTCATATGTACAGTCTGTCAGTGTTGGGCAAGTTACTTTGAAAAAGTAATTAATTATAGTTACTAGTTACTTCTTCAAAAAGTAACTGAGTTAGTAACTGAGTTACAATATTCTAAAAGTAACTAATTCCCTGAAAAGTAACTATTGCGGTACTTAAAAATGTTTAACCCTCTGGGTTCCAGGGTATAATTGGCCATTTTTAACTACTTTTGATGTTTCCTCCACATTTCACCTTTAAAAACTATTTACTTTGTCTTGTTTGGTATCATTCTACTCAGCACAACCTCACGTGTCTGAATTTACAGTCATGTTTTCATTTTGACTGACTGTATTAACACAATTGATCTAAAGTCAGACAAAAAAACATAAAAACAGAGTAGAAAAACTTATATTTTTTACTGTAACAACCACAAACATGTTTATTGAATCATATTTCATAACTTTAAATGCAAATATAAATTGTCAATTTTAAAATCCTATGTACAAGTTTTGCAAACAACAAAGTTATTTGCAGCCATTTACCTTTTACCTTGATTTTTTAAATAACCATTTCAAACTATTTACACAACAATCAGCTGTTCTACATTCAATAAGATGTCACACAAATTATTTGTGCCACTCCAAAAAAATTATTTCTGTCCACTATAAAGGAGAACATCACAGCCTGATACCTGCAGGTCTGACAGCAGCAGGTGTATCACTCCTGTTTCTACCTGGAGACAGCATTGTTCTGACACACAACACAAAACTATCCACAACACTACACACTAACTACACAAGACAACACATTAACTACACACTCCAAACACGCTAATCTCTCAAATCTCTCACATCTCAAAACTCTCTCTCTCTCGCGTCACTCCTAAAACTTTGGGTGTTTTTTGTTTGTTTTTTTGCTCATAAGCAGAGAGGTCTCGCTGCGCTTTCCTTAGACAGTAAACGTGACGAAACTATTGAGGAAAAAACGCTGCTAATATATTTTTTATCATGACTCTGGTTTTACTGGCCTATCAACACAGTTTATAGACTGGTATATATCACCTTGTTGCTTTGTCTTGAAGTGGTCATGTGATTGGCTTACCACGACTACTTTATTCTTCCTCAGTCAAACAGCAGCACTCATGTGATTGTTTTGCCCCCTGAGCTCCAGGTGTTGTGCGAGACAGTGATCGTGATTACCGTCCGCGGGAGCGCGCGCAGCTGCTTGAAAAAGTAACGCCGTTATTCCCATCACTGCAGTCTGTGGGGTTGTTAAAAGGACACCAGGGATGTGTCTCAAAAGTGTTTCAATAAGGAGAGTTCACTTAAAAGAACATGATTTACTGACATAGAGAAATGATTGTATTTGGCAGTCAGACTCCAGCAGCTCATCATGGCAGAACACAATCCCAGCAGTTTTAGGACAGGACCCACCAGAGTCTAGGTGGTGGTGGTGAGGATGTAGACTGAGGTTTGGATGTTTCCAGCTGAGGTGGGTTTGAGGTTGACAGGGGTGGATTGCATCAGGGAGAGTCTAAAAGGGAGAATGATGGAGAGTGCAGATTTAAACCAGTGGAGGCTCAGCATCCTGATATCATTTTATTAAAAATGATGCTGCTATGTGTATTTAAATAAACTTTTCTGTAATTTTTATTTAATTCAGTTTGAGGTAAAGGCTTACTCTGACTTACTGCAGCATGAACATGATCAAGGCTTTTTTGCTGAATATGGAGTCTTTTAAGTTAAACATAACCACGCCAAGAGATTAAAGACATTTTCAGTTTAATTTGAAAATAGATTTCAAATCTTGGATTTAACCTATTTTTATCATTTCCAAATATCACAAGATTCCACTAAGAAATGTGGAAACTGTGACCATAAAAATATTACAGTATTGTGTGAATCCTACCAGCATTCATGAAAGCACAAGGACAAACAAGAAACGCATGCAAGAAGATTCATATTTTGTAACTAAAAACACCTCAAGGAAGGAAATGTAGACAGAATTTATCTACGCAACAGAACACCGCAAGTTTCACCTTATCAGACTGGTTTCAAAACATGTCACGCTCTACGTCAGCGCACTTCCTTTTCAGTTTGGGAGCATGTTGCCAACATTTTGATACACTTGTTTTGCACCTCTTTGTTTTTTTTTTAATTACTATACACGATTTGACATAAATCAGTCAATGTATTTCATATTTCTTCACAGACCTTATTTCTGTCTTGGCTTCAACTTGTTGACTTTTGAGTAGAGAGGCTCCTGTGGAGGTCTGGGTGGGTGTGTGGCAGTCGACGTCGTCAGACTCGTGCTGTGCTTCACAGTCGAATATTTGCAGGTCGATGAGCTGGGTGTGAGGATCAGTGTCTCAGCAGCAGCTATGTCAGAGCTGATCGGAAAGTTGATGGTGGAGTAATGGAGTGAGGCAGGATGGTTTGTAGGATGATCGACGGTGAGATAAACTGTGTTTGTGGCATATTCTGAGCCTGGACTCTGGAAATGCTCCTCTATTTCTTCATAGATATTGTCCTTGCCAGAAAGAGGAGAAGAAAATACAGTTTGAACTGTTTATATTTGATCTGATGAGGTTTACCATCAATCATTATCTGTACATCTTGAAATTCAAATTGGTGTTGCTAAAACTGTTAAGCAATGCTTAGTTCAGAACGCTGGCAAATAAAATGATATGAAAATGGCCAAAAAAGCTAAACCAGGGATTATTAATCATGCATCCATTAAATCAGTTCACTATTTTTTTTTTACTTGGGAGAGCTTTCAATCAGTCAGTGTTAGCAGGTACTATAAGGTCAGGCCTCGGCCGCACAGGTCTAGAGACTGGCGAGTGATGATGTGGCAGTGACTCTACTTTCATGTGTATTCTCTGACTGGTTGCTGTTGGTGCTGGCAGTTGCCAGGAAACTGCTAATTCCCTGGACACAGTGGACTAGAGAGGTGTCAGTGACCCCCCTGGCAACCACAGGTCTTTAGGAAAAAAATATGCATTGACTGATTGGTTGGCATGTGGTTGCTGGCAGCCAAGTATATGGTACTGCATCAGAAACCTCCCTGTGATTGCATGGATCATAGCACACTGCCACAGTCACACATAGAGCACCATTCACTCACCTCTTTGATATACTGTGCTGTTGCTTCACTTCCTGTATCCTTTGAAGATGAAAGGCCTGAGAAATCGAAAAGAAACAGAACAACGTAGATTCATTTCGACACGTCACTGAACTGAGACTTAACTAGCTCTTCATTTGACATCTGTCAGGATCCAGTGTGTGTGTTGCTGTTTGGCATATTTTTCCACAATGCACTCCGGAAGCTCCGATTCTCACATCCAGCTTCCCTCAACTACGGCTCATCTCTAGTAATAACCTGTCAGTATTTAAGGACCGGCTGAGACCTTCACTTTCCGCCAGATTGTTAGTACCACTGTAGTGCTGTTCGGCCTCCTCTGTCACTGGTCCTTCTCGCCAACTTTTTACCTGCTAGAAACTAACCACCGCCTTCTGCTGCTAACTCCGTCTTGACATCTTAGATCTGGAAATCTCACCTGTCTGCCCCCCTGCTCACGGCAACTTTCTGCCAGATGTATGATTAGATATAGATGTAAAAATGAAGGTAAGTGATAAATGAACTTACGTTTGTAAATAAGGATCAAAACTATCACAACCATCAGCAGCACTGGCAGCAGAAAAGCCATACAGACGGTCAACACAACGACTGCCTCAGAAAAAACAAAGAGTCAGGATGACTGGAAACTGATTCACATGCAATCATCACACAACACTGTCCGAGGATGTCGTGAAAATGTCTGTTTGTTTTCTGCGAGATAGTAAATGTACACTCTCACCAAAATTCTTATTCTCATGTGGATGGAGAATACTTCCTTGGTTCAGACCTTGAAGAAAAGGAGAGTGTTCAGAAAGTCGTATGTCTTATATAACTGAAACAACTGACGTTAATATGCAAAACACACAATTTTGAATATTAAGTCTTATTCCTTTAAGAAAAAGATCAAACGATGAGAATCTGTTTGGGGTTTTTTGTTTGTTTTGAGACAGAAATATTTTGAAATCATTTTTCACATCCTGCACAGCAACATATCGTCAAAGGTTCAGCAGTACAGACACTAGACATTATAATAACATCTCTAAACTAAATTCTTCTGTTGCAGTAAAGCTAGTTACAGAGAGTTTCAGATATCGTGCAGATTAAACTGTGCTAAGTAAAGATGTTTAAGGCTGATGGACTCTAGGACTAGTGCCCTCCCAGGTGAAAACACTGACGCTGTGAACGTGTTATATGTTTTCCTTGAATATCAAGAAGACTGCACTGTGAGGGAAAAGTTTTTCTAAAAAGTATTGTGTTCTGAGATTTCCCCTTCATATTAAATATATATAGGAAAATGAATGTTCATCAAGATAAACCTGTAAATATTCACGTCACACCTCTGCAGGTGGTGAAGGTGGTGCAGGAAGACTGAAGCATAAACAGCAACAGCCTCAGAGGTTATTACATTCATACAGTGAACTTTGTCAAGTGCTTTTGCAGAATATACTTTTGCAGACTTTGTAACCGATGCAAATAATGCACCTATTAATTAATCCCTTGACCTGACTTTCACTAGTTCTGATCCAGACCTTTCAGTAGCATTTGAGGTGTGCGTGACTGAACAGATTTGTACAGCCTGCTATGTGGTGCACGCCATGCAGGTAATAGAATGCTAGCATTAGCAGTCTAATAAGCAGATGTGTTTCTGTGTGTTTCATTGTTACAGTGTATGGAACACACAACATGGTGGCACCCAAAACCTTATCAGTCAGACTTCAAAAGTCTAGAAACCAATGTATGTTTTTAATACACAGTTTCTGGTGTAGATCATTATCGATAATATTGATGTTAAATAATTAACTAAAGGTCTTGACTGCACTTTTAAGTATAAGTTAGTAGGGGTGGGAGATCAACCTTTTAAAATGATGTCATATTTTAAGGAAATTTGGGATATTTCTGATGATATGTTAGAGAAAATTTCATCATCTGCTTGCAGCTTGCAGGCTGCATATTAGGGCAAATATAATTAGGGCATTTTTCACTTTTCCCAAGGATTTGCTATCACTGATGACACAATATTGGGAAAGGAGGACTTATGTGGTGATGCAACATAAGACAAATGCAAAGACAAAAGTGTCCTAGCTTAAGTATAACATTTAAAATGCTGGTATTTTGTTACTAAACCTTGTAACTCTACAGGTTAAGCCTGCACAGGACTGTCACACAGTAAAATTTAAAAGAAACTTTTATTTATGATGTTGTATCCTGGGTCAAGTTTTTTAACCAGTACCTTAAAGCCTTTCTTAATTTCCATCCATTCTTATGTGCACTAGGGAAACTAAAGACACGATGTTGTTATATCACAAAATATTACACTGCTATTGCTGTTAATTATGATTGTAGCATAGCCCAAATATTCCACTTATAGTCCAGGAGAAAACAGTCTGTGTTACCTCACATTTCCTTTTGATTTCTGACTGACTACAAGCAAATGTCTTAAAAAGTGACATATATTTTCTTTGAAGGGTTGATCTTGACAGTCACCCACACAACAAACAGCACAACTTACCTACAGTCAAATTAAATCCATCAAAGAAGTCGTCATGTGTTTGATTGTGTTTGTGAGGGACTCTTGCTCCACACCAGTATATCCCACTATCGTTTGCTGTTACTTCTCTCACTGTAATGGTGATACTCCCGTTGTTCTCTTTCATTATAAATCTCTGGTTCACGTCAGGCTCTGTGCTGGTTACTAGCTGTTTGCATACAGTTGAATCTTCTCCTTTGCAGATGAATTTTATACATGAGGAGGCATCCTGGTTGTACTTACACTGGTATGTGAAGTTCTGTCCAATAGTTGATGTCAAAGGTTCAATATCTGAAGACAAAAAGACAAATATTTGCCTTCAGCTTATCAGCCAGCTTTTATCATTTAAACCTGTGATACTGAACATGTGGAATACTCACCTATAACTTTCAGGTGTACTTGTGTGTGTGATAATCTGTAACTTCCATCATTTGATTTTACTCCACACCAGTAATCACCAGCATCCTGTGAGTTCACATGACTGATGGAAATGTTCAAGGCACGGCTGCTGCCTGTGAGAGTAAACTTCCCTTTTGACGTTGATAAAATGTCCTCACAGGCAAAATGTTTCTTTTTACAGAAGAACTTTATGTGGGACTCGTAAACATCTGGATAATCACATGTGAAGGTGCTGTTAGCTGTTCTGTACACGCTGAGAAATGTTCGCGGGCAGTTTACATGCTCTGTAAACAAATCAGAGAATTAAAGCAGTTTATTTTAAGGACTTGTCTAGTTTCTTTTATGTTCAGGTGACTTTTCGAAATGTCCTTTGCTCCATTACTTTGAATAGATGGGGACTCACTAACTGTGGAAATGTTTTAGAAAAGTTCGTACTGCAGCTCAGGACTGCTCATGAGCCAGAAAAAAAGTTCCCAGTGTTTCCGAAACTCCTGTTTTATTCTGTATCGATTTTTTAAATCAAATATTCTGATTTCCTGTGTGTGCCTCGTCTGGTGTCTGACACAAGGATGATGGTGATGATGATGATATTTCTTACCAGTCTCCAGTTTTCCTTCCTGTATGTCAGATAAGTTCGATCTTTGAAAAAACCTGCACCTGTACTTCCCAAACTCTTGCTCTTTAACATGTTTTATTGCAACCTTGAGATTTTTATTTTTTGTATCATGGTAGAGGCAAAATCTGCCATTTTCTTCCCACACGTCCTTCTTAGAGGTTTGTACAGGTGTTCCATTGGAAAGAACTACATCAGTGTACTGATATATGTTATTTGTTTCAGGATATTTGCAGGTGATTTCAGCCCATCGATGGTGACATGCTCTCACTTCAGATTCACAACCTGAAAATGAAAAAAATCTCTTTGTAAGAATCTGGAGCTGCAGCCACGTAGTCAAAGTCAACATTAATTTCATGCACGCATGTTTGTTCTTGAAATGTATGAGAGAAATACAATTTTTAGCACTTCTTATACCACAAAGATATTTGTACACTAAGACCTGTTTTTGATTTGTTGCCTGGTTCATGATGTCTCATCCATGTAACTATTTAAATTCAGTGTTTGTTGTAGCGATAGACTCAGGGTGCTATGTTCAGATGGTACGACCCGAGATTATCCAATCAGACGTTTTACTTCCTAAAAGCTTTAATAAACAAGGTGAAGATGTGTTATGTAAAAGAAAAGAAATGGTGCACATAATTAATGTTAACATTTTTAAGATGGTATATTTTATTAAAGTGCATGAGCACAATTTTAGTTTTTCTATTTATATATTATATATGATTAAAATGTGATTGTTTGCTTGAGTTGTAAAAACCTTTTTGCCATTTTTAAAATATATGAACAGACTTAAAAAGTAAGAAATTGAAAAAAAAAAAAAATCTTAAACCAATCCAAAACACATAATCACCAGCAGCATATGTATTGTAATGTAACATTCAGTAGTCTGTTGTATTAACAAGTGTTAGTTATCTTTTTACCTGTCAGTGAGAAGATGAGTAGTAGCAGTAACATCACCGTGCTGCGTGCTGATGCTTCTTTAAGAGTCTGATGTATCCTCGGCTTGTTTGCTTTCACTGGTTTGTCTGAGACTCTCCAGGGTTGTTTCTTGAATTCCACCCGTATGTGATTTTAAACTTTCTTGCCCCACCTTCCTGTCTGTCCTTTTTAATTTTTTTCCTTAAACACAGCTCCTCCCTCTGTGTAACTTACTTCTTTTGATTGCCAGTAAACAGGAAATAAATGCTGTGTGCGTCAGGGTGAATGAGTTGGTGAAAATTTCCCTGGTTGAACTGGAAAGCTGTGACAGCGTGGCAGTCATGTCCAACAGTTGTGGCAGTAGCATTTATTATATCGACTTTCTTTTTCATACTTTAGATACGTTTTACATGTTTTTATGGGCAGCATGAAAAATCATTTCACATATTTAAGATTTTGTCAATTACTGGCAAATCCTTTCAGTGTCTAAAAAAGTACAATTATGTTCTGTAAACAACTAATGAGCCATTTAAAGATACATTAAAATCAGTTCCAGTGTCTTATTATGTGTGCATTACAATTTAAAGTGCATTTACAAAAAATGTAACTAAATTGAATATTTTTTCATGACCAAAACAAGAATTCAGTGTTGGGATGATTCAGACACTTAATGTTTTGTAAAATGTCACTCCTGGGATCATTCGATTGCACATTTGATTTAAAAAGAGAGAGAGAAACTGCAGGTTTGGACCATTTTAGTGATCCAGGTTTGCAGATTTAAGACCTCTAGTTTTAAAAGCTGTTTTTAACTAAACTAAAAGAGTAGCTGGTTTTGCTTATTGGGAAATGATAGCTTACATCAACAGCTTCAGCTAACTGTAATCTCAGAGATAATTTTGTACAAAAATAAAAACCTGCTTAGTTTCCCTTCATATCACAGACCCACTGGGGCTAAGACAAGAGTTTTTTTAATACTTCTTTTTTGAGATAATTTATACTCTACTCATATTCTACTCTTTTGTATTCTACTCTAAAAATCTGCCCTTTTTTATGTTACGAAATTTATCCCTTTAGTCAGTTCACTATTCCTGTGGTTTATACTACACAGTACGTATATACTTTATTTATATATCTCATTACAATAGGTAGTCTCATTAGAGTTCAAAATCTCTTTGCAGGTAGTAATTTATCTCAAACACACAAAATTAGCCACCACCCTTCAGTATCAAACCACTTCCTCTGATGTTTTCTGTGGTTTACAAGAATGTTTCCTTTTACACGTGCAGGTTCAAGGGTTGTTGGTTCTATGGCTAAAAGCATATTAAGTTAAAAGCAAAGATAAAACGTGCATGGTCACCATCGTTTCATTTTTTTTTTCTTTTTTTTTTTCTTTCTTCTTCAATATTGATACGTTTGTTCTGTTTTCTGTCTAGTTTGCAGACTGGACAAAGTGTGACCACACAAATACATTTGCATGAAATCATTTGTTTTTATTCATCTCTGGCTCTTCCTGTTAAAAGGGAGTTCTTCCCTCTCACTGTCGCCAAATGCTTGCTCACAGCGGGGTTGCAGGGTCTTTACTTTAAAATAAAAAGCACCTTGAGGCAACTATTGTTGTGATTTGGCACTATATAAATAAAATTGGAATGTATTGAACACAACTAGCATCTTAATCACTGCCTACACCCGATATCACAACAAAGCGTGTAACAGACACGCCTGTCATGCAGAAGTTGCAGTAATCTGCACTAATAACAAGGGGTATTTTATTTTATATAAAAGTATTTTATTTCCAGCCAACATGAAAATAATCATGGGAAAGCATTTAAACCGACATTATTAACACATTTACATGGCTATACATATTAGCCACCTAGCTTAATCGATTCTTTTTTTTTTTTTTTTTTTTTTTTTTTGCCTGTCCCATTTGGTTCTTTAACCGTCAGAATTGTTGTCTGAAGACCAACAAGGATACCCAATGGATTTACTTTGCCAAATGGATCATCGTGGCATTGCCGTATTGGTCCATTTGGTCGATCTTTGTTTTTATTATTTATTATATTTTATTTTCAGATGTTACAGACGGGACAGACATGAGTGAGGGATAGGAAAGGGAGAAAGAAAGAGGAAGGAAAGGAAAAACAGAAGGGGAGAGGGACAGTGAGAAAGGGGGGGAGAAAAAAAATAAAAAATCTCCTGGATCACCTGTTGAGAGAAGAATAGAAAACAAGCAGAAAAAAAAACAAAGCAACATACTAAACACAACACCATCGCATTAATCTAGCTAAGTGTAAACAGCAGTAAATACTAAATATTCAATGTTGTTGTGCAGCACGCAGGACAGATGTGCTTCGAAGTAGCAGCCAAGAAAGGTGTAATTTGGGTCTACGAGCAGTGAACACCCGTGTGCATACCTGTGTGGATCCGCGCGCTTGCATTCCAAAGGTTTCTCCATGTAATGATCTGCTAGGGAGTGTGTGGGGGGGCCACAGCCCCGTCCTCCGGGGTGTGAAGCGGGTATGGAGGAGATCAAAACTCCAGACATCCAGAGGCCCCCAGAACACAAGAGACCAAGGAAGACCAACAGAGGGGCAGCCGCGCCACTGTTCCAGTAAGAGCTGAGGAGAGTCCCAGATGAGGGCTCACTCAGCAGCCGCGGAGCAGAAGCCAGGGGGAGTTGCAGTGACGCGCCCATGAGCTCCGCCGGCCCCCAGCTGTGCCTGAGTGACCGAGCCCCAGGCCGAGAGGCCGGGGGCACCCCACCTCCGAAGTGGCCCGAGCGAGCCCCAGGCTCCAGGCCCCGATAAGCGGCCGCCAAGGAGTGAGCCGGTGTGTACCTGGATGCCCACCCCCAGACACAAAGAACCACCAACGCACCGATGTCTGAGGGAGTCCGCCACTGGCAGGGGAAGTGGTGGTGGGCGGAGATAGGCCTCCAAACCTTGGAGGGCCTGAGGTGTCCCCAGAGAGGTGGCGTCTGATACCCAACCTGACATATAGACACAGACATACAGGCACACACAGACACAAACATCCATTCCCACCCTCATGCTCTCATATGCACTTACTCCACACTCAACCAACGTGGAGACAGACATAAAGAGATGCTGTACACATGATCACACTCCCCAAGCGTACTCTACAAACCGGGTCTAGGTACCCTTGCCCCTGGAGGGGGGAACTGCACCCAGACCCAGGTGGTGTTACCCTTTTCCCTGCGGTGGGGAGAGGCAGACCACCATCGTTTCATTTAATGTACATCTCGCACCCGGGTCACATGAAGTTTGCTGAGGCCACAGCGCATAACAGCGACTAACATTACTGACTCAGTGGCTGCAGACTTCCACACCTCTTCTCTCATTATCATCAGCAAACACCATCAGTAAAAAACTGCACCTGGAGCTTTGTGGTATTTCCGTAGCTGAACAGCTCCTGTAGGTGTAATGTGCACAAGACTTGTATTTGTTGTCCATATCGGTTAGCTCTCATGTTTTTGCAAAAATTGTTACTATCACAGTCTCTTAAAATATGTTTGTTTGTTGTCTTAAAGGAATATAACATGAAAGACAAAACAGTTCATTTATTTTTATTCATTTAATGCTATTTAATATCCACTCTCATGTCATCAACTTACAATAAAACCAGCAAACATTAATGAAACTTTAACACTACATGATCACAACTTTAGAAAAGCAAACAACAAAAACTGCACAGTAGAGAGTTCCAGTCTCTAACATCCCAACAAATGTGTTTTTTACCAGTATACATTCAAAAATCGCCCCTCCACCCCTGACCCCGTGGTACTACTCACTGTGGTAATGAGTTGGCCTAAAATAAAAAAAAGTCCAGTGGATAACAGTGTGATGATGGCATAACACAAGATGATTGTCACAAACAGGTCAAAGCAGGTAACAAGGAGGCAGATTCTTATTTCAGCAGAGCACACGGAGCGATTTACGTATCGTTTTTTATAGCTTTTTTTTTTTATAGTCGCCTATAGCTTGCCCAGGTAACATCAAGGTGTTTCCAGGCCAGTCGAGAGATATAATCTCTACAGCATGTCCTCCTCCTGGTGGGACATGCCCAGACCACCTGACTTAGGAGGTGCCCAGTAGGCATCCTAGTCAGAAGCCCGAATCACCTCAACAACTGGCTCCTTTCAATGTGAAGGAGCCAGCCACCCATCCTGATGGCTGACCTCTTCACCCTATCACTAAGGGAGAGGCCAACCGCCCTTCAGAGTGAGCTCATATCCGCTGCTTGCATCCACAATCTCATTCTTTCGGTCACCAGCCAAAGCTCGTGACCAGAGGTGAGGGTGGGGACGTAGATCAACCAGTAAATCGAGAGTCGCTTTTACGATCAGGTCACTCTTCACCACGATGAAACAGAGACATGTTTTTAGACTTCTCTCTGTTGAAACCATACATGTCACAGTGAAATGTTTGTCAAATGGTGTTAATGTGATTGAACCAGTGTGTCAGACTGAAGTGTACATTTATACTTGTGGCATAGTAACAGTATCTTCATTAAGACATGGGCGCACTGGGCTTTGACACTGAATATATGATACAGGTGAGCTGCTATGTGCCAGTTTTTGTATGGTTATATGTCATATTGTATTATTTAATTGCTATTGAATTATCTTCTGCCAAAACAGTTTGGTTTAATGTGGGAAGTGGAGAAGCAGGACCTGAGTTTGGTTTCTGTTTTATAATAAAATGATAATAAAAGGCATCCCGCTTCTGAAGATCATCTTGAGTGTTTTCATTTTTATTACAGGAATAACTACACGAGTCATCTGATATTTTACATATAAAATATCATCAAAACTACATCTTTTAAATTAAAGTTGTTATTTCACCCACCGTGCGACCACTACAATAAAAACGAATCCTTTCTGTCTGCAGATTCTGAAACTGACGATTATAACTACAAACTGTAAACATGAAATAGCTTTATGGCCTCTAAAACTGAAAAAGTTTTACAGAGTAATGACAGACCTGATAACAACACCAGTGATCATTATAAACAGGAATTATGATTAGATCTAACCACAGGATGAGTCCAACAATTTCCAAAATTATTTTGCCACCTCCACGGGACAAGAAACGGCAGTCCAAAGGACAAAGGTCACTCTTTCGAGGATGCCAATGTTCACATTTTGGACAGAGAGGACAGATGGTTTGAAAGAGGAGTGAAAGAAGCCATCTATGTCCACTGTGAGCGACCATCTTTGAACAGAGGTGGTGGTTTAAGACAACAACTGTCTGCCATCTATAATCCAGTTTTGAGTTCCCTCCCCAGACGCCTTAACACCCACTCACATCCTGGGCCATCTGACCTCAGGAAATCACATGATAGGGTGGGGCCAGGTTTCACAATGAACACACCTGAAACTCTGGCTGATTGTGACCTACACCCAGTTTCCCACCTTGGCTCAGGCGATTAGAGGATCATGAGGGGGTCCTTTTGTCCCTCTGTGGGGGGTCACTCCCACTAGGTTTATATCTGGGACTCTCCACCATTTGACCTTAGAACTGAAGAAGCTTCTCGGATGAGAGGTGAAACGTCTTCAAGCAACTTAAAGAAGTCCAGACTCTTTTCTTTGCAAGCTCCTGTGACCTACACCCATTTTCACACCTTGGCTCATGTGATTAGGTAGAGGATCATTAGGGGGGCCTTTGTCCCTCTCAGTGGGAAACTCCCACAGGGCTTAAATCTGGGACTCTCCACCATTTGACCTTAGAACTGAAGAAGCTTCTCGGATGAGAGGTGAAACGTCTTCAAGCGACTTACAGAAGTCCAGACGCTTTTCTTTCCAAGCTCCTTAGATCATACTGTGATGTTACTTATCATGTTTTTTCATTCGTCCATGATCATCGCTTATGGGTTTAAGTCATTTGCAAATCTTTTTTATTATTCTTGTTTACTCGGTTCTATTAATAATTTTATTCGTGTCCACTATGTTGTTTTTTGTCTTCTGTCCTAACTTTACTCTTTGACACTAATGTCCATCTTTCTGTTTAAATGTAGTATTTGTATTTGCTTGGTTGTCAAAACACTTTGCACCCAGTGTTTTTAAAGATTTTTAGATAAGTAGAGTAAATTATAGTAAGTTACTTTTATTAGTTTCATTATTGTCTTGTGATGGTCTCCATGTCTCCCTGGCTGACCTAGTTTCAGTCCATGTGTTTGTGTTGCTGTCTCTCCCTCTCTTCTGTCTGCCTGGCCCGAGCTCATCTTGGCAGTTCTCACCTCCCGCCCGTGGCCCAGGCACCTGGCCTCATCAACCACCTGCCGTTGATCTGTCTGATTGCCCGAGCCGCTATTTAAGATGGCGGCTCAGTGTTCCTTGTTGTCGTTTTGTCAACTAAAGCTCATTAATATCCTCCAGCACATCAAGCAGTGCTGATGTCATTAGTCAAATGTAATCACAGAGGGAGTGATGTCTGCATGCTCAATGAAAACATTCCCTTATGCAATCACTTGTAGCTCTTTTCAATCACATATTTGATTGTCACATTCTACAAATATCCTGTCACTGTAAACTAACATGAGATAATATCATTTGGTCGAAATAGTCCCACCTCGTTCAGAGTTATATGAGGTTAAATCATGACTCAACTTCCTCAAAGACGAATGATCTAATGATCTAGCCATTAAACTAAACCAATGAGGTGGTAATATTAATTTTAATAGAGAATCATTTTGGATATTCAGTTTTACGAGTCTGCACCCTAGAGGTATGAATGAGAATTTTTCTATCAATGAGTTTTTGTGAACTGTACCCTTTTTTTATTCTTTTTTACCAGTTACTTTGCTCTGTCAATCATTCTCACACGGGTAATGTTTGTCTATTTATCTATTTCTATTTATTTTTTCAGTAAAAGAGGGAGTAACATTCTAGATGTCTCGTTTTAAGTCTGAATTTGAGAGACATAAATGAGGACCTTTCCACAAATGTTTATCCATGTGATGATGTCCTCTTGTTTTTAAATCTAACTGCTGCACTGACTTCTTTTTTGAATTAAATGTTTTTCTTTGTTATCATTTTTTGTATATTTGTAATATTCCTTTTATGTATTTCATGCATGTATTTTAAGACAGGTGTGGATTATGTCTCCTCACCCCGTCTTCATCATTAATGACTTAGTCCAGTATTTACTTGGGCGTGACTTAACCAATTAACCAATACTAACCCGGTATATGTTAGCTGGTTCAAACCTTGAAAGTAGGTGAAGTTGTGCCAGAAATGTTTGCTGTGGTTAACTCATAACTCAAATATTTGAGGGTGTGATTTGAGAATGAGGAAGTGATGGAGTAGAAAAAGATGGTGGTGGTGATTAAAATAGCTGTGGTTTTAAAAGAAGCACATATAAGCAGTCCCATGACCAAACACACAACCTTTGAAAGTAAAGACAGAACATTTGTACACTTTCAAGACACAAAAATGATAGAAAGTGTGCGTTTATATCTGTTTACAATCTTTGTTTAGTGACTTTGTGCGGAACAGCTCACTTGTCTCACAAAAGTATTCATGTTGTACCATCTGTCTGACCCTCTCTTTGTGTTCATTATCAAAGCCAATTCATTAAAATTCAAGAACTGAATTATGAATCACATTTAATACACACAAACAGCTGGAAGAAATAAACACAACTCGATCTGCTGTTTGTCAAACCAGGATGACACTAATCTCGCATATTAACTCTTACAGACAAATGAAGCACATAAACAGTTTTCTCCAATATTTCTGCACCAGGGGAGAAAATTTGAAAGTAAAGACTAAAAACCATCACCAGGTTTGATCGTTTCCCTTATTTGGTTTGAGATTTCATCTTGAGTGTGGATGTACAAGTGTGTGTCAGAGTGTGGTCACAGTGGTTAGCACTGCCTCCTCACAACAAACTATATATCATCAAGTATACGAAACTAATTGTTGTCTACATTTATGGTTAAAATGTGTCTTAGTACTTAGAATGGTCGGTCAGACTAGTTTGCCTTTGGCTGTTTGTCTCTCGGGTGTTTGGCGTCCAGTGTTGTTTCTTGATTGTTTCTCTTCTCTGACCTAAAACTTTGTTCCCTCATCTCTCTCTGTCCTTCCCTTTTAAGTTTATTTTCTCACCAACCTTATTGCTTCTTGTTGATAAAGAGGAAATAAGTGGTTTAAGTATAAATAACAGGAAGTGTGTGGCACAGTGTGACAGAAATAGACGTTTAGTACTTTCATAGAAAATTCTTTTATTGCGAGGAGAATCAGTTGAGTCTACACCGTTCTCACATGCAGCCTGAAACTCTGACTTCCACAGAGACATGATGCAATTGATGACAAAAAGATAATAATGACACATCCCCCACAGTCTGTATTTATTTCCCAACTTTACATCATTAACAGCACTGTAAAAACAAACTGGTGCAACTGCTGATGATCTCAATCCTGAAAAGCTGGTTTGTGTGTCAAACTCACAACATCACTTTTGATTGTTTTCATGTTATGTGGGACTGCTGACCAGTTCACTCCCTGAGTAACCGCCCACTATTCTGACTGGTAGAGAACGGTGGATCGACCTGTCCATGTGGTGACACAGTTAGCTTCGTAAGTATTTGTGCATCACGTTTTTTGTACTTTTGTCTCTGTAAACCATCACATTCAACTGTAAATATAACAACAATTAAGATGTGATTGAAGAGCAGACTTTAATTTGACGAAATTTCCCCGTGTGCCTCATTTCCATTTTAGTATCAGCTTAAATTCACCTCCACTAACTGTGCTCTGAACTGGTTTAAACTCTGCATTGGGCTGAATGAACTGTGTTCAACTCTGTGCATGATACCACAGCATGGTATAACACATTATCTCAGGTCCATTGAGACACAATGCATTTCACTGCTGATGTGAACCGGTAGATAATCTGGCAGAAGTCTAAGACCCCCGAACAGACGAATACTGTCACAAAAATGTGAGACTTTCATCTAAATAGCTTGGTTTAAATCCCGAAACCCAAAAGTAATCACATGATTCCTTGCTAATTTTTAACAGTTTTACAACAAACATGTTCCTCACAGAGCTGATCTTTTTTTCATTTTCATTTTGCCTGATAAGTGGAGGATCTACTTCACCAGTCTGTGTGGTTCGGTCACGGTCAGGTCGTCTGGACACTTGCTGAACTTCACAGCAGAATACTCACAGGCAGAGGAGCTGGGTTGGAGTATCACACTGCCAGCTTTTTCAGACCTCACTTGAAAGTTGATGGCAGCGTAATGTGGCGAGGCAGTGTGGTTTATGGGATTATTGGCACTGATGGAAATCGAGTTCACTGCATTTTCTGGGTTCTGGAGGTTCTCCTGTCTCTCGTCACAGATACAGTCCTTCAACAATAAGCAGAAAATGAGTTTATGTCTAAACACTATCCATAAAAATTGTTCCTATGTTGCCAGAAACAAAAAATATGCTTTTTTTTTTTACAATTTTTTTCTACTATTCAGCCTTGAATAACCATCAGCTGACATTTTTTTGTCTTGTCGTGAAGTCTGAAATGATTCCAAAATTTACGTTTTGCAGACATTGGAGAGTTTACATTGTTGTCTAGACTCACGTCTTTATATTATGTTTATAATGAAAAAATAAAACAAACAGTTACAAGAAGAGTGAGAGATTATTGAAAGCTAAATCACTGGGGAGACTGAATCTCACAACCTTTTTCCACTACAACCTATTCCACTGACCTAACAGCACAGCAATTATAGGATTATAGTGTAACATGATGACTTGGAAAGTCCAAGTATACAAAGTTCACCATGTAATAAATAAGAATTTACAATAAACCTGCAGAAATGTCACAAACATTAAGAAACAACTTTAACATCCGTCTGTCGACTGTGTAGTTCTTGCTTCATAAGGAAGACGACAGAGCCTTTAGCTGTCAGGCCCCTCTTCTGTGAAACCAGATGAGGGCTGGATTAGGTGACCCTCAATCCTCTCCCAGTTATGCTGCAGTAGGTGTAGGCTGTGGGGGTGATTCCCATCATGCATTGAGTGTTTCTCCTTCAGTCAGCTTTCTCACTCACTATGTGTTTATACACTTCTTTGCACTGAATCATTACTTATTATTACTACTCATTGTAGTTCTCTTCCACAGCATGTCTTTTGTCCTGTCTCCCTCCCCTCACCCCCAACCAGCTGTAGCAGATGATCTCCTCTCCCTGACCATGGTTCTACTGGAAGTTTCTTCCTGTTAAAAGGGAGTTTGTCTTTCCTACTGTCGCCAAAGCGCTTGCTTATAAGGGGCCATCTCATTGTTGGGGTTTTCTCTCCATTACTGTAGGGCTTTATTTTAATATAAAGTGCCCTGAGGTGACTGCTGTTGTGATTTTCAATTCAACTCAGTTTTGATAAATAAAAGTAAAAAAAGAAATAATTTCATCACGAACCTCTTTGACATGACGTCCTGCTGCACCATTTCCTAAAATAGCAACCAAGCAGAATTATTTATTAGTAGTTCATAGTTTGGTTTTAATGTAAATCTGGTTTAACTACGAATTGCCAAAGACCATTAATTTAATGAAATAAAAAAGATATCTTGAAACTGCGAACATTCTTACGTTTGTAGATGAGGATCAGTGCTATCAGAAACAGCAGGAGCACAGCTACAGACACAGTAACACTGATGATAACCTCTAAGCCATCTGTAAAATAAAAGAAAGACCAAAGAGAAAATATTAACCCACAGGTTTGTTTTTTAACCATCCAGAAGGTCTCTGTTGAGGAATTTTACAAAAATAAAGTTTGAAAATATTAATAATGTAAAATACTCTAAAAAAAAATATTGAAAACACTGAAAACATTTCAGAGTGATACATTAAAAAAACAACATTTTTTCACAGCTTTTTATAAACTGGACCTCGACAAAATACTTAAAACATGTCTTACTTTATCCTTTAACGTCACAATAAAGTTATTTTAAAATGATCTTCAAATGTTTCTATTAAAAGAAAAATGTTTTGTTGCAAACATATTTATAATTTCTAGCATTCTAGCATGAGTGGAAAGGGGCTGTAGTTACTCCAGTCTTTAAAGGAGGCGAGCGTGACTTGATATGTAATTATCGTCCAGTTTCCATACTCTCTGTTCTTTCAAATGTGCTTGAGAAGGCTGTGGCAGCACAGTTAATTGATTACTTAGAGACTAATCAACTGCTTCATCCAATGCAGTTTGGTTTTAGACCAAAATTTTCCACAGAAATGGCAAATTGCTATTTTGTTGAAAATATTAAGTGTAATCTGGATAATGGTAAAGTTGTGGGTGCAGTGTTCCTTGACCAAAAATAGGCTTTTGACACTGTCAGCCACGACATACTTCTTTCCAAGTTGATAAAATTTGACTTTGCAAAGCAAGCAGTTGATTGGTTTGAGTCCTATCTTCACAAAAGAGAGCAGTGTGTGAGGGTTGATAAAGAAAAGTCATCCATGTTGGAAAACAGAATGGGTATTGTGATCCCAATGATCTGTACTTGGCCCATTGCTATTTAATCAATCAATCAATCAAAGCTTTATTTGCCACATGCAGGTTGTCCTGCAGTGAAATGCCCCCCCCCCCCCGACCTTACACAACACAGACATCACATGGGGATACAAGTCGGAGATCGGTAGCATTACAGAAAAACACTGAAATGTACACTACAATGGGAAAGTACAAGAGGGAAAAAAAGAGACCTCTACTCATGCTGTGCTTCCATGGTAGGACAGCACGAGAACAGGAAACAAAAAAACTCCTCTGCACAAAAAGCACATAATTGTCCACAGCACAACATTGTGAAAGACATGACAAGCCACAGGGGTGGGTGGGGGGTGAGGAGTAATCCGAAGCGAACACAGCAGCCGCCCTGCACTCGCTACCATTCCAGCGCGGCACACAGCCCCGCCGTGTTCCCCCGCAGGAATCAAGCATCAAAGGCGTTTGGAAAGGGAGGGGGATGAGTGTGTGCTTATCAGTGTAAGTGTATGTGTGCGTGTCCATAGTTCAGCTGAGACAGTGTCCTTCGCCCTGCCAGGCTAAGTAAACAGTCTACCAGCCAACCCAGGTGGCCTGCATGGAATGGGAAGGAACAAACTAAACACGGGGCCGACCGTGGCTCAGGGGGTTGGGAAGCGCATCTGTAACTGGAAGGTCGCTGGTTCGAGCTCTCTGTCCTGGTCGTTGTGTCCTTGGGCAAGACACTTTACCCTACCTCCTACTGGTGTTGGCCAGAGGGGCCGATGGCGCGATATGGCAGCCTTGGAGAGCCGCGAGCTTCGCCATACTTGCGTTCTGTGATGTTGTCATTTCTTGTGCTCAAGGAGCCGATTTCTGAGAACTCACGGCAGTGTGCCTCCCCGAGATGTCATCCAATTTGCGCCCAGAGATGTTATTCTGGGCTAGCCCTTTCGAGATGTATCCAGTCTGCAGTCAGAGATCTTATTCTGAGTATTCACAGCAGCCGTAGCCTCTCCAAGATCTTATCCGTGCTGCACTCAATGAGCCCATTTTGAGAAACTCATGCCTCTTCCCATCGTTCCAATCCCAGCGGGCAGCCCTGTGGGGGTTTGAACAGCCGGTTCCGCTTTCTTAATTCTTCGATAAGTCAGGGCCAAGCCAGCTCCGATCAGCAAGAACCCTGTTATCATGGTTCCGAATAGGTAGATATCTTCAGCACTCAGGCTCACCCGAGCCCAAACTTCTCGTTGAGAAAGGGGTGTCAATTGCATTTAGGGAGCAGTTGATCCAATCCATAATTCCTCTTTTAGGTTTTAGAGAACAGACTGTGAGAGAATGTTCCAGGGAAAAGTAGTAAAAAACACGAGACAAGACAAGGACATAAGCAGGGAAGATAAGGGAGAGGAGAGGAGAAAAGTGCGACCGCCTTCGCTGAGAGCCAAACGAGAAAGTTTGTTTATAAATGATTTGCCTGCCAGTTGTCCAAAAGCTAGCTGCCAACTTTATGCAGATGATGCAGTTATACACGTACCAGCTAAGTCACCTGGTGAAGCAGCAGACACCTTATCGGCACATCTAAATGATGTCCAACAATGGCTGGAACATAATCATCTTGTATTGAATAAAGAAAAAAACAGTTTCTATGTGTTTTTCTATTAGGAAACTAAGTTCATCTGATGATTTTAAAATCAAGTTAAGGAACAAAGAAATAAAAAAGGTCAAAGATTTTAAGTTTCTGGGAATAATTTTAGATTCACATCTTAAATTTGACAAGCATGTAAAGAAGATTTCTAAGACGGCCAACGCTAATCTGAATTGTTTTAAGTTGATTCGGCACTATATACCTAGTTCAGAGGCTCAGTTATTTATGCATTCTATGATATTCTCTCATTTTTCATATTGTATGACAGTTTGGACCCAGGCAACACCATCTATAATTCAGCCTGTGGTGTCCTTATATAACCAATCTTTAAAAATAATGGATAAAAACTCTGTTCGGTGGCATCACTGTCACATTTTAAAGAAATATAATCTACTTAGTTTTAAGAGTTTTAATCATTTGTGTTTTCTTAAATTAGTCTTTAAATGTATAAATAGGATGGATACATCCAGAGACAAGATAGTAATCGCAAGGTGAACGGCAACTGCAAGCTATTATATTGCAATATATTTACAGATAAAACCAGCAAGTGAAATAGACTGATTGACATTGCGTACAACACAGAGAGCCTCATTCTGACACTGTTGTGTCTCCCTTCCCAATTGAATGGCAAATGCAAGAGGGGATTCAAAGGATAAAACATGGACTAATATAAGATCTATTTGGTCAGTCAGCTTTTTCCATAAAGGCATTGCCATCTGTGGAACACACTTCCAACCAAAATCAAATTGATTACAGACATCAGATCCTTTACATTGAAGGTTAAAGTTTGGTTAAAAGGAAATCAGAGATGTAGCCATTTTAACTAATTTTAATATTATTTTAATTTATTGTCTATTAACTGTAATTGTATTTATGATGTCATTTGGTTTTATGAAAGTGTATGCTTTATTGTAAAATGTATCTATTTTGATTGTAAGCCCAACAAGGGACAATTGTTGACAATTAGCAATAGCTATAAACTTATGTGCGTTACATCAGCTTCATGTTTGTACTTGGACTATGTTAAACTGCACTGTCCCTTTTAAATAAATAAATTCAAATTCAAGTTCATTTTTGCAGTATCGGGAGTAAAGTCCCTGCCTTCTGTGTTCTTATCGTAAAGCTCTTCAGTAACATGGAACTTCTTCATTTACATCTGCACTATAACATGTAGTATTTTAGTCATGCCCTGATATAAAATTGAAACATAAGAGGGTGAAGATGTGAATTACTCACCTTTAACCTCTAGATGTATTTGTTGAAGAGAAAACTCTTTGTCACCTGATTTCACTCCACACCAGTAGACTCCAGCATCCTGTGAGGACACATGACTGATGGAAATGCTGCTGCTGGTGTTTGTTGACATGATTCTCCAGTTTGGCTGCGGAGAAGGGCTTTTTGGTAAAACGTTCTGACAAGTGGAGTTATCCTCTTTGCAGAAAAAAGCGGGCTTGTATTTTCCATCAGGAGAATCACAGGTGATGGTGGTGTTATTATTTCTGTATGCAGTTTGATTAAATGGTTTGGGGCACCCATCTTTATCTAAAGGGAAAAAAGAAAACCAAGATAAAACACAGTAAAGTGTGTATCAGATATTTTACTCTTCATTACATTTATCTTATTTAACATTGCAAATAAAGTTTCTTTTATGGGACCAAAAAACCCACAACTTCGTACCAACTTCAAATTCTGTGTCTTTGGATTGTTTTCCGTTGCTGTCGGCATTATTAAGCTCCTTGACGATCAACTTGCCAGGGTTTATTTGGTTTTTTTGAGGAAGATTAACAACTTTTTCCATTTGAAATCTTCCATTTGTTTTTTGATTGAAGATGAATTTAACCCACTCTCCTTCGCAGGGTGCTGCTTCTGACATCCGCTCACAACCTAAAGACAAATATTCACATCATGTCAGATGTCAAAAGTCACACACAGTTATTTATTTTAATGTCTCTTATTACATTTGTTTTAAATGGCCAGTTTGATCTAAATTAGTTAGATTAATATGAATGCATAATTATGGTGTATGACAAAACATACAAGTGTTTTATTTCTTCTTGTTCAGTTTCATTCTTTGTGAACAATTTTGAAATGTTGTGTTTTTGTGTTGTAGCCGTGCCTTTTAGCTCGATATATAACAAATGAATTGCAAAATGTCTGTCAAGGTTCTCAGTCATCCAGGTCATTGTAGTATAAGGAGTTTGGAAAGAAAAGCGTCTGGACTTTTCTTGAAGATGTTTCATCCGAGAAGCTTCTTCAGTTCTAAGCCAAGCTTCATTTGAAAGCCTGATGCTTAGCCTCGTCCACCCCAACTGTAAAACTCAGAAACCAGTCTTACTTGTTATCATCTATCGTCCACCTGGGCCTAACACAGAGTTTCTGTCTGATTTCTCAGACTTTTTATCTGATTTAGTTCTGAGCTCAGATAAAATAATTATTGTGGGTGATTTCAACATCCATGTAGATGCTAAAAATGACAGCCTCAACATGGCAACATTTGGTTTCTCTTCATTGGCTTTCTGTTAAATCCAGAATTTAATTCAAAATCCTGCTCCTCACATACAAGGTCTTAAATAATCAGGCCCCATCTTATCTTAATGACCTTGTAGTACCATATCACCCTATTAGAGCACTTTGCTCTCGCTCTGCAGGCCTACTTGTTGTTCCTAGAATATTTAAAAGTAGAATGGGAGGCAGAGCCTTCAGTTTTCAGGCCCCTCTTCTGTGGAACCAGCTTCCAGTTTGGATTCAGGAGACAGACACTATCTCTACTTTTAAGATTAGGCTTCAAACTTTCCTTTTTGCTAAAGCATATAGTTAGGGCTGGACCAGGTGACCCTGAATCCTCCCTTAGTTATGCTGCAATAGACATAGGCTGCTGGGGATTCCCATGATGCATTGAGTTTTTCCTTTCCAGTCACCTTTCTCACTCACTATGTGTTAACAGACCTCTCTGCATTGAATCATATCTGTTATTAACCTCTGTCTCTCTTCCACAGCATGTCTTTATCCTGTCTTCCTTCTCTCACTCCAGCCGGTCACAGCAGATGGCCCCGCCCCTCCCTGAGCCTGGTTCTGCCGGAGGTTTCTTCCTGTTAAAAGGAAGTTTTTCCTTCCCACTGTCGCCAAAGTGCTTGCTCATAGGGGGGTCATATGATTGTTGGGTTTTTCTCTGTATCTATTATTATAGGATATACTGTACAATATAAATATATATTTGAGGCGATTGTTGTTGTGATTTGGTATAAATAAATTTGAATTGAATTGAATTGAGTTCTAAGAGCAAATGGTGGAGTCCCAGATTTTAAGCCCTATGGGAGTGTCCGCAAGAAGGTCACGGACACCTTATTGATCCTCTACCTAATCACGTGAGCCAAGGTGTGAAAATGAGTGTGGGTCAAACTCCAGACGCTTTTCTTTCTAAGCTTCTTAGACTATTCTCTGCAAAATGATTTAATAAATTAATTTATGATACTGAAAATTTGCTTTGAAGATTCACAGTTACTGTTTTATATTTCCGAAACAAAGCACAATAATAAAAGTTTTATTGTCTAACACATAAAAACAACTGAACTGTCTCTTTACTGAGAGGGATTTTATTCTCTCAGTATTTTAATCTGTCTGCATGAACGCATGCTTCTGTAAACTCATATAGTTATCAGTTATAAACACAGTACAGAAGCACATCACTGAAACTGTACTGACTATATAGAAAACTGTACTGGAGGCAAAAATGTATGTTGTAATAAATGTTTCCATAACATGATGTCATAACAGTATAGCAGCGACTAGCATGTAATACCAGATATGATGTGGTAGAAACCTTTTACCTGCCATCAGTGAGAGGATGAATAGCAGCAACTTCATCTGTTGTTTTTGGATGCTCATCTTCAAATCTTGATTGTCTCCTGAGCTCGACTGATGTTAGTGAATTTCTGTCTGTCCTCACCCTGTTTTACTTTTAAAAAGAACTCCTTCCACCTTCATATCTCATTACTTTGCGTCAGTAAACTAGATGTGGTTTGAGTTTAAATTAACAGGAAGTCCACAAAACAGGAATAGCAGTTCAGAAAATGACTTTATGAGTTGTAACATGAAGTAAAGGCTTTTTTTGTTTGTTTTGGGGGATTTTTTAAGTTGAAATCTTTATTTAGTTTTTAACTGATACAGTTTTTACTGGGGCGTGGGAGAAATGAAGACAGTGGTGGTGATGACTAAATAGAAATTAGGAAAAGAAGCTGACTCATGCTTCGCTGTCTTTATATATTTTTAATAGTGTTGCATCATAAATAACAGGATATGACTCACATGATTTTGCAGTACAGTCTATACTAGAATGACTCTGAAATATTTGTGTTGTAAATATGCTTTTAAAAACAGAATTCAGTGATTTTCATAGCTGTTTAAAACCTGTGTTGCATCACATCTTTTCATGTTCAGCAGGCAGGATAGGACCCAAACACAAGAGGGGAAAACTGAGAGAGGCAACTTTACTGCTGTAGGTATTTCAACACTAAAAAAATCAGAAAGCATAACCAAAAACTAGGAACAGACTCTGAACTAGCATTGAGAAAACACAGACAGCATACGTGTTGGGAATAACGCCGTTACTTTTTTCAGTAATGAGTAATCTAACTAATTACTTGTCAGGGTTCCTGGGTCGGTGACCCAGTGTTTTCAGTTCACACTCACTGTTTATCTACTGCCTGTTCCACTTCCTGTTTTATTGTGTTAGCCTTGGTCTGTGTGTATTATGTTCAGTCCTCTTCCCATTATCATTAGTTCATTATGTTCAGCTGTGTACTCACCGGTCCCTCATTATCATCATTATCACCAGCCTGTGTATTTAAGCCCTCTGTTCTACCCATTCAGTGTCGGGTCATTGATGATGTAAGTCTGATGTCGTCTGTATGTTCAGTCAGTCAGTCAGTCAGTCAGTCTGTCTTTTGGTCATTCATTCATTCATTCATTCATTCAGCCAGCCAGCCAGCCATTTCCTCCCTCTGTACTGTTTGCTCGCTCCTTCGGCAATAAACATCCACCTTCACCTACCTGCCTGTGAGTCCAGCGTTTGGGTCCTCCTTCTCTCATCCACGACACTACCGCTGACAGAATGACCCGACCCCGCGTTGTGGACCCAGCGGACTCGGACCTTTTCGAGCGGCAGGACGCAGCGCTCTCCATTTGGGC
Organism: Rhamphochromis sp. 'chilingali'; assembly: GCF_963969265.1. Lineage (NCBI taxonomy): Eukaryota > Metazoa > Chordata > Actinopteri > Cichliformes > Cichlidae > Rhamphochromis > Rhamphochromis sp. 'chilingali'. Next base: position 37,181,438 of record NC_137936.1, read on the forward strand.
GGAGAAGCTCAGGTGGAAACAGCGGCTCTTCTCAGAGAGGGAGCACGTCTTTGAGGGGACTCGCCTGGCTCTGGGCGGGCCTCGGAGACGCCGCGGTCCTCCACCTGCTGCCTCACCTGCATCGGAGCATTCGCCGCGGAGAGTGGGCGTCACAGGCCAGGCTTCGGCCGCTCGCTCTTCCGCTGCTACGCTCCTCGCTCGCCCGCCAGCCATTTTACTCACCGGACCTTCAACCTCGCCATGGCACGGTGGCTCCGCCTCCCACCTCGGCTCAATGGAGGCTCCCGTGCCAGAGGCTCGGCTGTGTACCCCGCCCATTGCCTCTTCCCGGAGAAAGCGGCGCACACGTCGCCATAACAAGGACTATTTCCAGCATCTCCCGATGGTGAGCTCCAGTGACTGTTTTTCGCACTCACCGTCTGATTATCCACTTAAAACACACAATAGACCCTTTTCTGATTCATGGGATGTTTCCCTCCTAGAGGATGAAGTGGACTGGGAAGATTTTTTCTGCTCTGCTCCCCCAAAGACTGTTCAGTCAAAGACTGTAAATAGTGGTGGCAGAAGGACCAGAATAAAGCCAGATACACCTGTCAGTATTACTCACCCAGTCATCATTTCCACTCCTGTCAGTCAGCCGACACCCACACCTGTGCCCGCACCCAGGACGAGGGCAGCTGTGACCCCGTATACCTCCACACCCACCTCTGTTCCTCGGGTGGGGGTGACTGGTGTCCAGCCACCTCCCGTGCCTGTCCCAGCGCCTAGGCTGAGGGCGGCCAGGATCTGGCCTGACCCCCCTAGAGACTCAGCTGAGGCTCTCCAGCCAGTGCCCTCACGCTCTGGAGGCACGGAAGAGCCAATCAGTCCACCACTTCATCCACCACCTGATCCAGCCTTTCACGCACTAGCTTTATCCCTGGTTAGGCTGGCTGAAGTGTCCCCTGCTCAGGCACCAGCTTTACTAGCCCAGGCCGTAGCCTTATCTCCCCGTCTAGCCCAGTCTGTAGCTCAGCCATCAGCCACACCAACCTCAGCTCCGTCGTCAGCCACGCCTGCCTCTGTTCCTCCCTTAGCATCTCCACTCCAGTCAGTTCCCTCACCTGCTGTTCAGCTTTCCCTCCAGTCAGTTCACTCACCTCTAGTCCAGTCTCCTGCTGCCCTCCAGTCAGTTCACTCACCTCTAGTCCAGTCTCCTGCTGCCCTCCAGTCAGTTCACTCACCTCTAGTCCAGTCTCCTGCTGCCCTCCAGTCAGTTCACTCACCTCTAGTCCAGTCTCCTCCTGTCCCCCAGTCTCCTCCTGTCCCCCAGTCTCCTCCTGTCCCCCAGTCTCCTCCTGTCCCCCAGTCTCCTCCTGTCCCCCAGTCTCCTCCTGTCCCCCAGTCCCCTGTCCACCATCCTGTTCGGTTCCCGGACCTGCAGCCACAGCACCCAGAGCCAGCTGTGAGCTCTCCTGCTTCTCAGCCAGAGGCTTCAGCTTCGCCCGGTCCGGCCTCTGCCTCGGCTGCACCCACGCCCGGCCCGGCCTCTGCCTCGGCTGCACCCACGCCCGGCCCGGCCTCAGAGCCTTCGTCCTCGTCTGGCCCAGCCTCAGAGCCTTCGGCCTCGTCTGGTCCTGTGCCCACCGGGCCATGGCCAGCACGCCTAACACTGGAGAGCCGCCGCCGCCGCTGCCTTCCGCGCGGCCGGCCCCCTGAACTGCTCCGTCGTCTCCTTCGCCGCCGCCGCTGCCTTCCGCGCGGCCGGCCCCCGGACCGCCTTCGCCTGAGTGGCCGCCGTTGCCTTCCGCACGGTCGGTCCACCGGAACTGTCTCGTCTCGGCCTCGGGCCACGTGGCCACCCACCCGAACTGTCTCTGTGTGGCCTCCGTCCTGGGCCCCCTCCGCCCGCCCTGTTCTGGTTCTTTTTCGTTTGGCCGTCGGGTGCCGGCCTTTGGAGGGGGGGGGTCCTGTCAAGGTTCCTGGGTCGGTGACCCAGTGTTTTCAGTTCACACTCACTGTTTATCTACTGCCTGTTCCACTTCCTGTTTTATTGTGTTAGCCTTGGTCTGTGTGTATTATGTTCAGTCCTCTTCCCATTATCATTAGTTCATTATGTTCAGCTGTGTACTCACCGGTCCCTCATTATCATCATTATCACCAGCCTGTGTATTTAAGCCCTCTGTTCTACCCATTCAGTGTCGGGTCATTGATGATGTAAGTCTGATGTCGTCTGTATGTTCAGTCAGTCAGTCTGTCTTTTGGTCATTCATTCATTCATTCAGCCAGCCAGCCATTTCCTCCCTCTGTACTGTTTGCTCGCTCCTTCGGCAATAAACATCCACCTTCACCTACCTGCCTGTGAGTCCAGCGTTTGGGTCCTCCTTCTCTCATCCACGACACTACCGCTGACATTACTATTCCTATCATTACAACGCCGTTACCGTTACTAACAAGAAAATGCGGTCGCGTTACTATTGTGATCAGTTTACGGCACCTTATATCAGATGTAGCTGTAAGTAATCTGGGCGCTACAGCTTTAAGCAGCTGTGCGTGCTCCGGATGGCAATCACTTTCTGGCAGGGATCTCTTTTTGGCACAACACCTGGAGCTAAGAGGGCAAAACAATCGCATGAGTGCTGCTGCTTGGCTGAGGAAGAATAAAGTAGTCAGTGTAGTTCATGTGTTGTCTTGTGTAATTAGTGTGTAGTGTTGTGGATAGTTTTGTGTTGTGTGTCCGAACAATGAGGCGACTGCTGTCTCCAGGTAGAAACAGGAATGATAGATCTGCAGGTATCAGGCTGTGATGTTCTCCTTTAGTGGACATAAATTTTTGGAGTGGCACAAATAATTTGTGTGGCATCTTATTGAATGTAGAACAGCTGATTGTTATGTAAATAGTTTGAAATGGTTATAAAAAAAGGGTAAAAGGTAAATGGCTGCAAATAACTTTGTGGTTTGCAAAACTTGTGCATATGATTTTAAAATTGACCATTTATATTTGCATTTAAAGTTATGAAATGTGATTCATTAAACATGTTTGTGGTTGTTACAGTAAAAAATATAAGTTTCTACTCTGATTTTTTTTATGGCAGCAGTTACTAAGTTTTAATATTACTCTTACTCTTTTTGTGTCACAAAATAAACTTTTAAGATATTTTCAGGCAAGAATGCAGCTGTGTAAACTTCAAATATCTTCTCGGTTTATCAAGATATCACATATTTGCAAAAGTGCTCCGAAGTGCTCCTTGATAGCTAGCCGGGAGCTCGAGGGTCACTAGAGCTGTAGGGAACAGCGAACTCCCTGCACATCGTTTTCAGGCCCCACGCGGTCTTTCGCTACTCAGTGTTTCCCCCTCTTGGTGTCCTCTGCCTTGTTTAGTTATGAACCAGTAGTTTTGCCCTTCTGCATTCTGTTGTGTCTGAAATAAGTCAAATCACCAAATACATTAATTATTTTGTCTCAATAAACAATGTTCAGTTCTTCCAAGCGATCTCTTTTTTTTTTTTTTTTTTGAAGTGTATATAGTCTTGTCTCCCCTTTGACCTCCTGTTAGACTCTAATGTTGATTTCATTGCTGGGATCTCTAAAACCTGCTTTATGGAATTGCTTGTTTTTCTGTTTTGCCACAGATTTTTAGGTTGTGTTTTCTGAGGCAACCAAGAGCTCAATGCTGCCATCTACTGTATCTGCTGCTCATTAAAAACCTCATTAAAAGGAGAATAGTAACAAACTGACAAATTGATTCTAATATCACAGACAGAATACTCGTGCAGTTCGTGTTTTCTTAATGAAATGTATGACAAATATAAAACTGACAAACAGTTGTTGAATAAACATGATAAATTATCCCCCCGATTAAAACTGGTCACATTATAACTCATAAAACTGCACCGTAGACAGACGGACAGCTTCCAGGCGGTTTCTATGTACAGCAGGGGTAAATTATCTCTTACAAAGCAAAAACACTGATGTAAACAATATGTCCGATACACACAGCACCGTGGATATATTTAAGCATGAAAATATTGAAGTCAAGCAAACTGTTTAACTACTACTGCACACATTTTCGTGGTACATGCTGGAAATGATTTAACATCATTTACTGACTGATACAAAAAATGTATTCCAGACAACCTCTTCAAGATATTTTTCATTGCTTAGAGGAAACATTGTGCAACAACAGTATATATATAAACATAACTCATAGATCATAACACAACTGAAAGCAATAAAAACAATAGAAAGTGTTGAAGAGAGAGTTCTGTGCTGTAAAACAGAGGTGCACATTGCACTTCAGACACATCACTTTTTTGTTTCTGTGCACCAGTGTTGGGTAAGTTACTTTAAAATAGTAACTTAGTTACATTACTAGTTACTTCTCTCAAAAGTAACTCAGTTACTTCAAGTTACTCGTTACTTTCAAAGTAACTAGTTACTAGGGAAAGTAACTTTGGTTTTACTCAGAGTTCTCTTGTTAATGTGTTTCTTCCATAACTTTGCCAGTCTTCTAGCTTGCTTACTTGCCACAAGTGCACTGTGCCACCTACCAATAGAAGGGAAAATATAATGTATAATGTATAATGCATATTTCCACGAGAGAAATCCCACGCCTGGACCGTCATTGACTGCTGCCATGATTCTAGCCTACGTCACAGAGTCATGTGCGCCTTTTACATCCAACACAAAAACCACAGTCATGGTGCTTTCGATTGTACTCAGAACTCAGAAATTCTGCCTTCTGAATAGGAAGATGTAGGCAACACCAGACTGCAGATGAGCTGCATACAGGGCTGGACTGGGACTGGGAAAATTGGCCCGGGCATTTTGACTAGAGACTGGCCCACCATTATAGGAAAAATCATAAAGCCTTTGAATGAAAACAAACACTGCTGTGACAGTGATGTTCACTGTTTTGATGGTATATATGCATCAATCTATCAATCGTTTGTTGTAAGATTCAGATAATTATTTTTTAAAAGCGAGACATTTTAAATGAGAATAAGAAAGAAAAGTATTTCTTTGTGCCCCCCTTTCCCTGTTAATGCCCTACCTGGCCCCCTGGCAACACTTTGCTAGACCCGCCCCTGCACAGTTACCAGCTGTCAGCTGCTTAGAAAAGGATCCTGGTGTTATTTGTCTCTCAGAAACAGTTCATAACTTCCCTTCAACTCATTCATGTCACCTAAAAGGTAAACCTGTTTCTCCATCACCTGTTCAGCTCTGATGATCCAGTAAGGACGTCTCCTGGTTTCATCTTCATGTTTCCCTCTCACCAGATAACCAAACCATATCATGACCAGCAGGTTTACAGCTGTGGCTCCAGCAAACATCAGCTGATACTAGAAATTAATATTAAATAAATTCTAACAACAGCTGATCAAGCTTAAACGTGCTGCTGTTGTTTAGCGCGACATCCGCTGGTTTCCTCTTTCGGCGCAAAGTGAGCGATAAACAAACAAGAGAGCCGATCAGCTGATCATTGATCAGTTTCATGATTGAAGTAGAAACAGGAGAGGGAGGGGAGAGGATGAAAGGAGAAGAGGCAGCTGTGCAGCAAAGACACAGAATAACTCCAGCTTTGTGTCTTTTTCATTGTAGCTGAATTACGGGACAAACTGTTCCTTTTCACCTCAATAAGAAACGCGTAATATTTTCTCTGAATACCAGACGGGATGGTTGGCAACTCTAATAACTTATGAACAAAATAAAGTTTAACATCATTAACATCATAGCACCCACCCAGCTGTATAGAAACTCCGTCATGCTAGCTAGCACGCAGTACGGAAAAAGTCAGAATAACGAAAATAAACTCCACCTAAACTTGGTTCATATCTGACCCAGAGAGACTGCAGGTCATAACTTCTTACCTGAAGTTCAGTTCACACTTGGGTCTCTTTTCCTTCTGCGTCCCCTTTCCTTCATCCACCTGCTGGCCTCCACCACTTGCTAATGTTACTGAATCTGTGGAAGCTCCGCGATAGCCACCACACGAAGTAACGAGTAACGACCCTATCTAAATCCCAGTAACGACTAACGCGTTCCTGATTTTGGCATAATAACTAGTTACCGTGCTCGTTACCACAATAATAACGTAGTTACTGTAACGCGTTACTTAATAACGCGTTAGTCCCAACACTGCTGTGCACACAGGAATCCTCATCTTTACTCTTGATTCAATTCACTTTGACTTTTATAGTCCAAGGGCGTAGATTTGGTTTTGGCATTGGTGGGGACGGATGATTCAACCACCAAACCCTGCCCTGTTTGTTCTTTTTTTCCCCTTTCTGTCTTTGCTTCTTGATAACAAAAGGAGAAATATACTTGCCTACATATGCTATTCTATACTTTTAAACCATTTAAAATTACAATTCATAGTTTTGGTTACATGGTTACAGACGATCTTAGACTGAAGTGGGACAAAGAACATAGGAGTGGTATATACATACATGCATATATATATATATCTGTGTGTGTGTGTGTGTGTGTGTGTGTGTGTGTGTGTGTGTGTATTACATATGGCTCCCTTAAAAAGTTCCCTTTATCACACAAGGGCAATGGAAAGAAGGAAAAAACATTTTTTTTAACATTCAAAATGAAAACACAGCATGAAACATGAAAAAAACCCCTCTATATCTTCTTACACTCACATGTACTCTTTTATTTACAGTTTGTCATTTTAATTACACTTACAATGGCAGCTTCACACATCATCTGGTCCTGTGACCATGTGTCAGAACAGGATGCCCCACCGTACTAATACTGCTCGACAGTGACTCAAACATCTTATAGGACTGAAATTTGATACTTTTTCCAACACTCTGATTGGTTGGCTCAGTTCATTTCACATGTACTGGGCATGTTGTTGCCCAGCAGCAATGCTGTGCTGTAGAGAGTTAAGTTATAAATAACAGCTAATTCTTTTGATATATTATTATTCAATCCAGATGCTTAGGATACTTTCACATTCCTTGTGGTTAAAGTCAGTGGCTCTAAGTGTGGATGTTGTGTATCGTACCACAGTGTGGTACAAAAGCACTTGACCTCTTTGTTGGCTTCTCCTCCTGTGAAAGAGGCAGGTCCGTATCTTCCTGATAGGCTTTAATAATTATCTTCACAGGGAAATAAAATCTAAGATCTCAGAACAGATCAGCACCAAAACACCATCACAAAATCACTGTGACTCAAACACTAAATACATTATTTTTATTCATAAATCTGTTATATTCTTTAAATAAATGATCTCATTTTCTTAGCTTGTTGACTGTTGAGTAGAGCGGCTCCTCAGTCGGCGGGTACAGTTGGGTGTCACTCGAGTCAGTTCGACATTTGGGAAACTTCACAGTAGAATATTCACAGGCAGAGTAGCCGAGTCTGACTGTCTCAGCAGCAGCTTTATCGGAGTTTTGAAAGTTAATGGTAGCATAATGTGTTGAGGGCACAGGGTTTGGAGAGCTGACGGTGGCATAAATTGTGTTTGTTGCATTTTCTGAGTCTGGCAGCTGGAGGCGCTCCTGTATCTCCTCATAGGTACAGTCCTTCACGGGAAGAATGAGAAATTATTATTTTTTTAAAGCAGTGTATTTGATTTCTTTACTGAAGTAATATGATCATTATTTTTGGTCATGTGAGAGAACTCTGACTACACAACTGTTGTGTGTGGAAATAACATTTACATGTCTGTTTATGGTGAAGTCTTTGCTTTCTTTAAATCCATAAACTTCATTTCACTTCTCAAATATCACGTTGTGTGTCTCCTATATGATATATTTAACTGACATTTGTTATTGTAACAACCATCGATTTATACAGGAAAACAATGACTATTAACAAGGTTGGCCAAACTTTTGCATCCCACTGTAGATTTCGGGACATGTATTCTGTAATCTGTAGTGGAATACATTTTAAAAGTAACCTTCCCAACACTGGTTATGCTGAGTTGGTTATGTCTAAGGTAAGACAGTAAACTAAAAACTAATGACCATGAGCTGTGATTGCAGATGAAAGAACGAGGTTAAAACTGTTCCTGATCAGTGACATGCTGCCAACAGCGCCTCCTTCATGTGAACATGCTGACACCTATTCTGGGAAAGTGAAGCCAGATAAAGAAAAGAGATCCTGTGCACGGTGAACTTCGGATGAACACACTGGGAAGAAAACGAGGTTTTGATCTTGTTTGCCGCAGAAGTGTTGCACAGTAAAACTACACCGCACACCAGCAAGACAAAAAAAGCAACATTTCCACACAAACCTCTTTGGTACGGCATGCTGCTGCACCATTTCCTGTGTTTTTTGAACGTGAAAATCCTGTTAAACAGAAAACAAAGACAGCAAAACATAAATGAGCAGTTTATGTTTTGGATTTAAGTGGACATTTACAAAGATTATCAGCTTTAATGAAGTAATGTCTGGATACTTTTGCTGCTGTGTTTTTAGACGGTGTGAGATAAGGAAGTACATGAATGTGGTTTGTGGGTACAAATTAACATATCTAGTAATGTTGTGCAAACAAACAGTAACTTACGTTTATAGATTAGGATCATCAGTATCACAAAAAGCAGCACAGCCACACAGACGATCACAGAAATGATGGCCTCAGAGACGCCTCACAAATAAAACAGAAACATATTCAGCATCAGTTAAAAAGAAAACATTTGCGACGCACACATTTCTATGCTGAGGAATTTAAAGTGAATTTTACTTAAATGAAAAAGTAAAAACTAAAACAAACTAAAAGTCCTCTCTCACCACGTGTCCCAGCAGCTGCAGCTGCAGCTGTAGTCGTCGCTGTAGTCGTCGCTGTAGTTGATGAAATGGTAAACGTGGATGTTGTTGGTGATCCTGAAAGAAAAATGAAGGTCAAGGAAGTTCTACTTATGAAAATGTTTGAAATTTTTATTGATTTTTATTTTAATTAATTTGATAAATAAGACAAAATGTGTCGGTTTAAAGGTTTATTTTCTTCTTTTTTGATCCTTCTGTTAAAACAAGGACCTTAATAATACATTCTAATCCCAAATTTGTGTCAGTAGTTATTAAAATTGACCTGATCCAACTTTTACCTATGGTTTATTGTCACAGAGACAAAAACACACAATTAATGCAGCAGAAATTAACTGCATGAATATAACCGATTAATGCTGCATTTATTTGAATTTAGCATCCTGCTAATGTTCATAGCTTGACATCACACTTTCATAGCTCATTGGGACACTTAGAACCGTTGATAATGATTCTTCACACTTGTGTAAATGTCTATCTTTCTTTTAAGCCCTGATCTCGAAGCTGGAACCGCAGATTTTTAGCTTTGGTTGATAATTTTCAGACATCACAACTCAAAGGGAGGAGCAGGAAATGAAAACAAATGCAGCAGCATTGCTGTAGGTACTCTGTATGCTTGGTAGTCTGTTTTAGAGTAATGGGACTGACTTCTAAAAGTGGCTGATGAAACCATACAGAGCCAGTTAAACTGATTCTTTCGCAGCATATACAGGACTCACTGCAGGTCTCACAGGTCTGCAATCAGAGCAGACTGAAAGTTGTGGAAGCACACAGATTTAAGATTCTGTGTAGTTATTTTAAAGTTAATGTTAAATCATTTTAGTTGTACAATCTCAGTCCTTAATGACACAAAAGGTTATCAGCTGAACACGCCCACGTTACTGTCTTAAAGCTCTTTCTGTATCAAACCACTTCCTCTCATGTAACGTTTTCCTGGTTTGCTTCTTTACATAAAATTAAAGGGTTCATTGAGTTTTTATTATCAGATATCAGAAGTCTTCACTTTAGAAGACTTTTTATTGGCTGAAATTTAACAGGACAAACGTATGTTGTTATTATAGATAAAGTTTATGTGAATTATTACTGCTCTGTAATATCCTGTACATTGTGAACATGTCAAATAACACCCACAGAATAAAACAGCGTGACTCACCTACAGTCAGGATCAGTCTGTTGCAGATTTGTTGGTTGTCGTTTTTCGCTCGACACCAGTATGTCCCGCTGTCATCTGCTGTTACATTTCTTATTGTAACAGTAATATTTGTCTTGTCTTTATCATTTATGTAAAACTTCTTGTTCTTATCAGGCTCATTGGTCGTTACTAGAGTTTGACATATAGATGGATCGTCTCCCTTACAGATTGATTTTGAAGGTGAGGCCTTCTCTTTGCATTTACACCAGTATGTGAAGTTCTGACCAGCAGCTGGTGATCTTGTGAAATTAGTAATATCTGTAGAAAACAGAAGAGAGCAAGTACTTGAAAACACTGTATTTAGGCACGCCTTTAAATAAAACGGAAACTGCAACAACTGGAAGACATTACGAGAGTTACTCACGTTCCACATCCAGTTGTATTTTCTGGAGCACGACCGTTTCTAATTTCACTCCACACCAGTAGACACCTTCATCCTGTGAGCACACGTTACTGATGGACAGGCTGAAGTTTCTGTTTGTCTTTGTGAAAGTGAATCTGCTGTTTGACTGTCGAGGATATTCTACCATGTTCTCACAGACAGAGTTATTCTCTTTGCAGAAAAAAAATGGTTTGTTGTCTCCTTCATAATCACATTTGATCGTGGTTTTAGTTGTTCTGTACGCAATTTGATTAAATTGCTTCAGGCATTTAATTTTCACTACAAAGGAGGAAAAAACGGTAGATTAAGCATTCCAAATGAAATACATTAACCTAAATTAATCTCCTCTTAATCTGCCTCTCTTTTTTAAAAAAAACTGCAACTTTTTGAAAATGATAATTTCTTAATTTAGCTGATGAGAAATGATGACTTGTCAGGCTTAGGCTTTTAGACTAGAAGACAAAAAGGCATAATAATAAAACTAAGCTGATCTAAAATTTGATGTCTATCAGTTTGTTAAATGCTGCTTTAAAAAATATGTGCTATTAAAGTAGCAAAAACTTAGATATCACATGAGTGGTTTTTGTTTTTAAAAAAGGAATTCTTACCAGAGTTGTTACAGTTCCAAGAATCCTCAATTTTAAGTTCCCTGAAGACCACTCTCAGGATGGTTTGCTTTCTTTGTTGATTTTCTTGAGCATTTGGTTTGTTGCAGGTGAATTCAACCGATGGGCATTTATTCGATTTTGATATCTCACAGCCTGAGGACAAGCATTCACTTCAATTCAGTCACTTAAAAAAAACCCAGAGATTCATTCAAAACTCTAAAGATACGTTCGTCACATGTTGCCTCCTGTGAGATTCCTGACACCCCTCCCCCACCCATCACCTTCACTCAATACCAGGTTGAGATGCAAATGAGGAGACTTCACTCAGGCAAGTCTGCTGGACCAGACGGAGTGAGTCCCCTTGTCCTCAAGACCTGTGCCCCCCAGCTGTGTGGAGTCTTTCATAAACTGTTTATGCTGAGTCTGAGTCTGCAGAGGGTCCCGGTGATGTGGAAGACATCATGCCTCGTCCCTGTACCAAAGACGCCTCGTCCCAGTGGCCCCCAGGATTACAGGCCCGTGGCACTGACCTCCCACATCATGAAGACCCTGGAAAGGCTCATCCTGGACCAGCTGCGACCCATAGTAAGACCACATCTGGATCCCCTTCAGTTCGCTTATCAGCCTCGTCTCGGAACAGAGGACGCCATCATCTACCTGCTCAATCGTGTCTACACCCATCTGGACCAGCCGGCGAGCACTGTGAGGGTCATGTTTTTTGACTTTTCCAGTGCTTTCAACACCATCAGGCCGACCCTCCTGGGTGATAAGTTAGCAGCGATGCAGGTGGATGCTTCTCTGGTGTCCTGGATTGTTGATTACCTGACAGGAAGACCACAATATGTACGTCTCCCACAGTGTGTGTCTGACAAGGTGATCAGCAACACAGGGGCACCACAGGGGACTGTCCTCTCCCCCTTCCTCTTCACCCTCTACACCACAGACTTCAGCCACTGCACAGAGACATGCCATCTTCAGAAGTTTTCTGATGACTCTGCGGTGGTTGGATGCATCAGCAGGGATGATGAGACAGAGTACCGGGCTGTGGTCGACTCCTTTGTCACGTGGTGTGAGCAGAATCATCTGCAGCTCAACGTGGCAAAGACCAAGGAACTGATCGTGGACTTCAGGAAGACCAGGAAACACTTGACCCCTGTTTCAATCCAGGGGGTCAGTGTTGACATTGTGGAGGACTATAAATACCTTGGAGTACACATTGACAATAAACTGGACTGGGCTAAAAACACCACAGCACTTTACAGGAAGGGCCAGAGTCGTCTCTATTTTTTGAGGCGACTGAGGTCCTTCAACATCTGCCAGAAAATGCTGAGGATTTTCTATGAGTCTGTTGTGGCCAGTGCGATCCTCTATGCTGTTGCATGCTGGGGGAGCAGGCTGAGGGTCGCAGATGCCAACAGACTTAATAAACTGATCCGTAAGGCCAGCAATGTTGTGGGGATGGAGCTGGACTCCCTCAAGGTGGTGTCGGAGAGGCGGATGCTGTCCAAGATAAAGACAATGTTGGATAACACCTCCCACCCACTCCATGACATGTTGGTCAGTCACAGGAGCTCGTTCAGTGAGAGACTGAGATTACCGAAAAGCACCACTGAACCACACAGGAAATCTTCCCTGCCTGTGGCCATCTCCCTGTACAACGCATCCACTTAACACACTGTTTGCTGCTACAACTACACATGTTTCTTTTCCAAATATTTATTTATAAGTGACTTATGTATGTATGTATGTATATATATGTATATATTGTACTATTCTTAGTTAGCGTATTGTCTGTCTTGTCTTAATGTTGGTTTAAAATGGAGCACTGTAACAAAAAATAATTTCCCCCAGGGATCAATAAAGTATTCTGATTCTGATTCTGATTCTGATTCTGTAAACATCACAGTCTATCTATCTATGAAGTTCTCAGTCATCCAGGGTTCTGAATAGGAAGTCCAGGACCCTCTTTGGGGCACTCCTATAGGGCTTAAAATCTGGGACTTTCCACTAATTGCTCTTAGAACGTAAGAAGCTTCAGTTCTAAGTTTCTTGAATTCTTCAAGAAACTTAAAGAAGTCCGGATGCTTTTCTTTCCAAGCTCCTTAAATCAAAGTCTGTCTGCATTAGTAGATCATTAAGATTAAGTAATCACATATTATGTTAGATTATCATATATCAATTAAAAAAAAAGAATAAATATGAAGTTTCCTAACTGTATTTGGACTTATTTTATCTTTTTGTATAATTGTGATGAGGCTATTACTTTTACTGTATATGTTTCATTAGCTGGACCAATCAGTTTTTGTCATAACTCAGACCTCCAGGAGCTTCATACTTTCACTCCTGCAGTGCAACGAAGTGCAGAAAAAAAAACGCATTATCTGGTTATAGCTTATGTTTGTTAAGTTGAAAAATGTGCCGTGGTTAAAAAAGTGGAGCAGTGAGTCTGTTAAGCTCATGTTCAAGATATTCAAAGAGAGCTGTAGCTATACCAGCCCACAGGATGTACTGATTCAAGCTACTTGCTTAAGATGCAGTAACAGATCGCTCTGTCTCTAATATCAGTAATAAAGCCATAGTTATAGTTTTTACCTGTCAGCAGGAACATAATGAGCAGGAAACTGCTTTTCATGTTGTTGGTCCTGAATGCTGAAGTCATCTTTAAGAAATTGAAACTCTGAGTTCTTCTTTTCATCTCTGGGGTGATGTGGTTGTGTGCACAGCCGTGTTTCCTCAGTTTATATTTTGGGCAAACTAAAAGTAACCCTGCCCCCATCTTCCTCTTCCTCGCCGTGTTTCTGCCTCAACCTAACACTCTCCACGAACTCCTGATTACTCCTCACCTGCTACTGTTGACCAGACTGCATGAAAGACAAACTGCTTGAGTGCTGTAGTTTTATGTCATGATACACTGTGTGTGGCAGGCAAAGACACACACAGCTAGAACGAGATCACAAAAAAGTTAAAAATGTGAAGACATGAAGACAACGCACATTATTCTAACAGACAGGAAGCAGCAGGTGTCGCTGGTGTTAATCAGCACTTCCCCTTTCAGGGGTGTGACCTCTCGTCTGCTCTTCTCCCTCTACACAAACGACTGCAGTTCAGTTTGCAGCTGTGACATGACAGTTATCTGACTCATTAGCAATGAGTTTGCATACAGTCGTGGGTTGAACAGCTGGCCTTGTGGTGCAGTTAGAGATGATTATGCTCAGAACTCGAAGAGAGATGACAGGAGGAGCCGTTGTCCCCCATGAAGTTACTTAACAGCACTGTCTGCTGTGGAAACCTTCAAGTTTCTGGGATCCACAGTGTCCTAGTAAAATATACTGCAATAATCCAGTCTGCTCGTCCATCACTGCATAATTTGGATCAGCCATAAAACAGGACAGTGAGCTCTATAGAAAGAAATTATTGAAGCAGACTTGCCCTCAATTCAAATCCAGTCAGGAAACAGGCAGGCAAAATCATCGCAGAGCCCTCACACCAGGTTCTGTCCAACTCCTCTGCTCTGGCAGGTGCTACGCCAAAACCAGCAGACTTCTGTATGGGTCCTTGCACCATTCCATCATAACTATACTATACGTTCATTGTTTATAAAATTAAGTGCAGGATTGGCATATTTGATAAGGCTGATGCAGTCTGATTAAGCGTCACAGGTTTTACAGCAGCTGGGGGAAGGAGACACAGGTGGGCACGTTCAGACAGTGAGACAGGGTAAGAAGCCAAACGCAGAATGTGAAGAAGTTTTAACAAATAACCATTAATGACATTGGAAAACATGAAACATGAATTTAATTAAATAAATAAGAAAATAAAGCCCAAAGTAAACAAAGAGAAAACATCTAATAATAAGCAAGAATGCAAAGCTCCAAAGAACTAAAAACCAGGGACGACAGCAGACGTGGAGAGAGTTTTTATTACAAAAAATGTGTTTTTCAGGACAAGCAGGGTCATGGTGTCCTACTGTATTTATAAATCTTAAACAACAATTAAACTAAAATTGTTGTTTATAGATTTCAGTCTGACAGCACCATCCTCTGTAAATATGTTGTATTGTATGTTAAGTCTTGATGTATTCAGATGCATTGGTGCAAGCACTAAATATTGTTTTTAGTCTTTAAACACATACAGTTTGTAATAAACCTAGAAGACCACACGAGATGCAAATGCAAAACTTTTTTAATAGCATCATCAGAAGCTTTTTTAAATTTTCCAAATCAACTACAATACAAACTGTAACTGAGAAAGAAAAGAACAAAATAAAAAGGTACAATCATTAATATGACGATGAAGAAGAATTGCTTAAAAACATGAATGGTTTCATCCTGGGAGGAAACACATCCCATGGGGGTTGTGTCAGGATGGGGATAAAAAAAATGGCAACCTACTTTGGAAACCCTTTGTAACAAAGGAGCAGCTGAAAGTAGCATCGACTGAACCTGACGTCATGGCGACCATGCACAAAAAACAGAAACAAAGGTAAAAAAAAAAAGAAGCTGCGAACAGGCAAGTAAAAGTGCACATTTGGGAAGTAACAAATGAATAATAATTTTAAAAATAGCATAAAAAGGTTCCTGGTGCAGCTCTAATTGTCACGGTTCTGGGTCATTGTGACCCAGCTTTTTCTGTTTTTCTAAATATATGATTTGTTTGGGTTTTTGAGTTGTGCTGGTTTGATTTGGTATTAAGGGTTATTCTTAGTTTTGTTCTCTTTACTTTATTTGGTGTTCTGGCCTTCAGTTTAAGTCACTGTCTTCTCTGTTTTGTGTCATATTCTTCATGTCTCTCTCAGTGTCAAGTTTGGGTCCTTTTTTCCTGCCTGCCTGCCACACAGCCAACCATGACACTAAGGCTACGTTCACACTGCAGGCGAAAGCGCATCACGATACATATCCGATGTTTTAGGAAGCGACTGCTGTTTGACGGTCATGTCGCATTAAATCCGTCTTTTACGTCACTGACACAAGACAGACGCTAATTATCAGCCCCGGAGAAGACACCGCGAACGCTTCCTGGCCATCCAGTGTAGATGTCAGTGAAACTGTTGGGAAGACAACGTGAACATTTTCTTTGTACTGTATAATCTGCAGATTCTGACAGAAATCTGCAGCTATCCTTTGAAGCAGCGCTCCTCTAAAACAGGAATAAGGATCATTATTAGGTTATTTACATTATTATGTAAATAACAAAATAACTTAAAGTAAAAATTGGGAAATGTAAAGTCCGAAGTCTTTATATTAAGGCCATCAGTCAAACAATATTGTTTGCTCTGGGTCTAACCAGAGCGCGTTGTGTGTGACGTCTTCTTTTGCGCATGCGGCCGCTTTGAGCGTTCACACTAGAGCGCGTTTGCTGTCGCATTTTATTTGTAGTGTGAACAAGCAGACAAAAAAATCGGATTTGATCAAAAAATCGGAATTGAGCATCAAGACCTGCAGTTTGAACGTAGCCTAATATCTTTCAGTAGATTTGCTGGTTTGGATCAACAGTGGGGGGCAGATGCCTGCTCTGTCCTTGCTTGTCCAGGTAACTGTGGGTGGCAAACACACCATGTCTTCCCTTTTCTGGCCTATAATAGGCTTGCATTTTTTAATATAGTGCTGTGAAAAAGTATTCTGCCATCTTTCTGATTTTTTTTCTATTCTTTTAATGTTTTTTTGCATATTTTTTACATCTTACATTTTTCAGATCATCATTTTAAACAATGGCTTTTTTATTAAGAATATTTCCTTCATACATATAAACAAATAGAGAAGAGAAGGATTACAAAAGTGAAATAAAGGAAAAAAATATAAACGTAAATAACATAGGATCTGGCAAAATAATCACATTCATTCCCACCCAGGTCACTGCCCTAGATCTGTACAGCTGAAAAGTTCTTATAGATTTTGGATGCATCAAGAAAAGGTTTGAAATTTCCCAGATCATCAAATTTTAATAGCTAGAAAGCAAGCAGTAAATAGAGGAGCAGTCAGGACTTAACCCTTCTCAGTGCCGCAGTGGCATTGCAACGACAGGGAGTAGAAATTGTCAATTGAAACTCTGGATGGATGATTTGCTGTAGACTTCGTATCATGCTGGCCTGGTTTCCACTGACTACAATCTGTATCAGAGTCAGCCTCACCAGAGATGTTTTAAACCTTGACTTTGGATTCATGCATGAAGAAAGCTGGGTTTGTGGGGAAGTTGGTAGTGGCATAAACTGTTTTCATTGCAGGTCTTGTGACGGACTTCTGGGAAGACTCATGTATTGCCTCATAGATATTATCCTAAAAAATGACAAACACAAAAAAGGTTTATATCCAATCTTAATAGTAAGCATTACATGTACTAAAGACCTTAAAAAATGGAATTGCTCTCTATCACTAAAACCTGCTAATTACTGCCCAGGTGCAAATCCAGCTCAGGGGCTTTCAGGAGCACTGCAGTTGAAACCGGCATCACTGTAAACATAACCAGCACCCCATTCTCTGCGACCTGCTGGAGCGGGGGGGCTAGGAGGAGGAGTTGGCCGTCCGACTGCGGTCTGGAGTGTGGGGCCTTCCTGCTGCTGCAGAGTCGGGGCGGTCTGCCTCCCCCCACCGCAGGGAAAAGGGTAACACCACCTGGGTCTGGGTGCAGTTCCCCCCTCCAGGGGCAAGGGTACCTAGACCCGGTTCGTAGAGTACGCTTGGGGAGTGTGATCGTGTGTACAGCGTCTCTTTATGTCTGTCTCCACGTTGGTTGAGTGTGGAGTAAGTGCATATGAGAGCATGAGGGTGGGAATGGATGTTTGTGTCTGTGGGTGCCTGTATGTCTGTGTCTATATGTCAGGTTGGGTGTCAGGCGCCACCTCTCTGGGGACATCTCAGGCCCTCCAAGGTTTGGAGGCCTATCTCCCCCTACCACCACTTCCCCTGCCAGTGGCGGACTCCCTCAGACATCGGTGCGTTGGTGGTTCTTTGTGTCCGGGGATGGGCGTCCAGGTACACACCGGCTCACTCCTTGGCGGCCGCTTATCGGGGCCTGGAGCCTGGGGCTCGCTCGGGCCACTTCGGAGGTGGGGTGCCCCCGGCCTCTCGGCCTGGGGCTCGGTCACTCAGGCACGGCTGGCTGCCGGCGGAGCTCACGGGCGCGTCACTGCAACTCCCCCTGGCTTCTGCTCCGCGGCTGCTGAGTGAGCCCTCATCTGGGACTCTCCTCAGCTCTTTCTGGGACAGTGGCGCGGCTGCCCCTCTGTTGGTCTTCCTTGGTCTCTTGTGTTCTGGGGGCCTCTGGATGTCTGGAGTTTTGATCTCCTCCATACCTGCTTCATGCCCTGGAGGACGGGGCTGTGGCCCCCCCCACACCCTCTAGCAGATTACATGAAGGAACCTTTTAAAAAACAAAAAACAAGCGCGTCCATGCTCACAGGTGTACACACGGGTGATCACACCCACAAACTACACCCTTTTTGGCTCCTACCTCAAAGCACACTGTGTTCTGTTGATCTTATGTGCTGCACAATAATGTTTAATATTTAGTATTTACTGTCATATTCCCATATATCATTGTGATGCTGTTTATTCTATTACTCTTGTTCTCTTCTGCTTGTTTTCTTTTTTCTTTCTCAGCAGGTGATCCAGGTGATTGATATATGCTTTTTTTTTTTCTCTGCCCGTTCTGTTGGTTTTTGTCTTTTGCCCTTCTCCCCCGTCCCTCTTCTCAGCTGTTTCTCTTTCCCTCTTTCTTTCTCCCCTTCTTTCCCCCAGTCAAGTCTGTCCCGTATTCAGTAAGTGAAAATAAAATAAACAATAAAAGGTGAATCAAATGGACCATTACGGCAAGGCTGGGATGGTCAATTTGGTAAAGTAAATCCGTTGGGCATCTTTCTTTGCCTTTAGACAACAATTCTGATGCAAAAGAGCCAAACGGGACAGGCAAAAAAACAAAAAACATAACCAGCAGCAGCCAGAGACAACAACATGTATGTAAACTTGATTTTATATTTGAGTTTCTTGCAAACAGGTTTTCACTAAAGTGCACACACTGTTCTGTTAAATGCCGTATGTGTAAACCTGATTTAGACTGGTTATGAAATTTTACTGAAAAACAGTTTTTACACGGGAAAACAATATATGTAATAATAAAGTAATATATATATATTTATTGTAATAATATTGTAATATATATATTACAATATTATTACAATATATGTAATAATATTGTAATAAATATATGTATATATGTATATATATATATATATTAAGGGTGCAACAATACTCGTATCGATATATCGATACAGTGCTTTCGGTTCGGTACGCATATGTATCGAACAATACAAAATTATTTATTTATTTTATCAACTTTTCTTCTGACGATGCTGTCTGTGTTGAGCGCTCAGTGGATCTGCGTTCCACTACTCCGCCTAGGCTACACTCTCGAGCGCAGATCCACTGAGCGCAGTGCAAGCTAGAGACAGAAGCTAAGCTTGTTGCAACATGGCAACTGCCCCAACGCTACCCGAAATTGAACTTCCCCCATCCTCATTTAAATGTGGCGTTTGGAACTATCTTGGTTTTCATGTGAAGTATGACCCTGAAGGTAAGCACGTCATGGACAAAAGTAAAACAGTATGTTGGATGTGCCATGCAATGCTCAATTACATGGGTGGGAACTACTGCATTAGCGCCGTTTGCTCATTAGCGTGTTGACGCCGTCTAGCCCCACGCACGGGGCGATCCGCGGTAACTTGTTAACGGAGATTTGCCGCGTTATGGCGTTAACGTCATTTCAACGAGATTAAAGCTGACAGCACTAGTGGGAACACAACGAATATGACTGCACATTTACACCGACATCATTCTAGTTAGGGTTGCCAACCGTCCCTTAAAAAACGGAATCATCCCGTATTTAGAAACAAAAGTACACGTCCCGTATTGAGCTAATAAGGGACGCACTTTGTCCCGTAATACAGTGAGAATCAAAAGTAGTCTATAAATGTTAATGGAATTAACACTTTGTTTGAAAACATAATTCCCAGCCCCTCTCCTGCTTTGTGACCAATGAGCTGACAGCACACTTATGACAATTCGAGTATGACAATTCAGATTACCGCTCATCTCATTGGTCGAGGAAAGGTCGCTTGCGGAGAAAATACCGGAAGACAACAGATGACCACAACAAGAAGCATGGCCAACAGGGAAACAAACGCCGACACTGCGGTGCAAGTCTCGGACGACAGTACACCTAAAGCTGGGCAGACACTGTGCGATTTTTTCAGTCGCGTTATTCAGCTCCTGCTCAAACTGCACGATTGACTCGCAGGGGTTAGAAGTTGGTAGGTCACGATGCAGGGTCTCACACTATACCGCCCGATGCTCTGATGCGACCTGAGTGCTCACACTGTGCGTCCATAACATGAAGGTTATAACAGAAAATCTGTCGCGCTCTCTCTCTCTCTCTGTCTCTCACTCACACAGACACACCACCATCAACTTTGCTAAATTGCTAATGAAAAACATGATCAGGCAGCTGTGATTGAGCAGCAGTGTAAATCCAACTATTTTCACGGTTGTTGTGGTCGTGATAATTTTGTGATGCCACATCGAAAAGGCTCGGATGAGCTTTCCAAAGTTCTACAAGTTGTGCCTCCATCGCTTGTGTCCAGATCACACGCTGCACAGCCGTGCTGCTCCGTCTTTTTCACTGACGTTTACGTGTTTGCACGTGAGCAGTGTGAGCGGCTGTGGTGACACCCTCACGAGCGATTGATGATCGGGAGCTGCTCGAGTTGTTAATCGCTTCTCGTTACCCCACGTATACTACACGATGCACGATGAAGGCCAAAATCGGGCCGATCACCAAATCGGTCGCACGACTCAAAAATCGTCTCAAAATGGGCCAAAAATCGCACAGTGTAAGCCCAGCGTTAGAGCAGCAATGTTTGTTCCCCTCAGAGAAAGAAAAAAAAAGGCTGCAAAAGTACAGGGAGGAATGGGAAAAGGAAAACACCTGGCTGGAAAAGTGCACGATAACACCTATAAAGCGCACTTCACTGTGTGCCGGAGCACTTTTTCCATAGGCATGCTTCTAATGGTGGGCACATGAAGAACATGAGAGGCGTGAAAGCTCGGGGAACCCTTAACCAATTTTTTGTCCACCAGGCCACGGCAGAAGCAGATATGGTATGTAAACATTGGGGTTAATATGGGCATGTGCAGTGAATATCAGCGCTATGTGGCCAGAAGTGTGATAATATAATTTATTTTGTGTAATAAACAACTGCAAGGATAGATGATTACAACAAATAGATGACTAATATGTAAAAGTAATACATAGATGAATAATGATGATGAGTTAAGATGCGTAATCATGGGAACAAGCGGGTTTACAAACAGGAGCAGCTGCTTAGCATTAGAAAAGCTGAAATAATACCTCAACTGAAGCCAATTGTACTAAATGCACTATATGTGCACAGTTACAAGAATATTTTTCGTTCTATTGCTTTCTATTAATTTATATAATTTTAAGTTAAGCAGGACAGAGTTCTTTTAAAGAAAGATTTACTTATATTCTCAAAAGTTAAGCATGACAGGCTTCTGTTTAAGAAAGAGACCTGTTTTACTGTGTTAATGTTGTCATTTCGAGCTAAAAATAAATGGCTAAATGATCATTTGTTTCCCATATGGTCATATCACAAAGAATATGCATCTGCTTAAATCAAATTCAAGTCAAATGGTTAAAAAATAATTTCACACACAAAAAAAAGAGCTACCACACTGGGAAGGGTGAAGACAACTGGGTTGCCCGGCCCTGGCCACGAGGTGTCCCTTATTTATTTTTCAAGGAGTTGGCAACCCTAATTCTAGTGCAAAGACAAGTGGAAGCAGAAAAAAACAACAAGCACGCAGGCTACAAACTAAACTTTGTTTAATATGCTGCTGAGAATATAGCCCAGGAGAAGCGTATAGTATAGATTTTATTTTGGAAAGAGACATTTCTCTGTAATAAACTCTCTTTTCCAAAGATGAGTGATTTCTCGATCAGATAGATTTTTTTTAATCATTATTATTTTGTTGTTTTAGCAACATTAAATTTAAAAACTGTACTAAAATATATTATATTAAAATATATATTTCTAATTTTAATAAATGACAAATTAAAAAGGCATGAACCTTTTTTGTATCGAAAAAATATCGAACCGTGACACCAAAGTATCGAACCGAACCGAACCGTGAATTTTGTGTATCGTTGCACCCCTAAGAGAGATATATATATATATATATATGCGCGCGCACACACACACAGACATGTATACATACTTCTTTGTTCTGTGCCTCTCCATTCTTTCTGTGTTTTGACCATGAAAAACCTGACAGAGAAAAATAAGAAAGCATAAAGAAGTGAAAAACATTTTTCTTTACCTAACAAAAAACTGTCCAAACTGACAGACTTACATTTGTTTCTTTTAATTTAATTGACTAATATATGAACCGCTAAATGTGTCTGACTACTGAAAAGTAAATATATTTTAGATACTTTATACATGACTATGTTAGAATGGGCATTTTAAATTTATATTTTACCTACATTTGTAGGTGAAAACCGCAATAACCACAAGTAGCAGGAGAGCAACGAGGACAGCCGCAGTGATGACCACAGTTAAAGGAGAACCAGCTGTAAGACAAAAATCAGAAAGAAATATCACAATAGAGCTGTAAACACAGACATGTCTGCTAGAACTGTCAGTTTAATAGAATTCACATAAATATGCTGACAGACTCTTTTAATCTATCAATAAGAGCACTTTCTCACAGGGACCTGTCACAGGAGGTGTCTGGGTTGTAGAATTGGTGGCTGGAGATGAAGGATTCAGTGATGTAGTGGAGGATGTAGTGGAGGGGTCTGGGTACACAAAAGTATGTAAGTTGTGCATTGAAACAATAGTAAATTAACAAGCTGCCATTATTACAGATAAATTAACAATATTTAGTGAATTTAAAAAAAGTTCATTATTTGGAAACATCGCTGCCAAGTTTAGTTTCTTTTTTCATGAGACATAATATATAAAATACAATGAAATGATTGTACCATTTTTTTACTGCCTGTATTTATTTCAAATGTATTAGATGACCATAATAGGGATATCATCTCTGAGTTACTCTCATTACTTATAGATCAAACATTAGAAAAAGGTAGAGGATTTTGAAGCACGAATTTTTGTCTCACATGGATTATTTGTTCACATTTGGCCATTTATAATGAGCTTTCAATAGCAAAGAATAGTCCGAAAACAAAGGTTGTGTGTCTGAAATGTCCTGTTTCACTCTTTGTTTAAAGATTCTAAATAACATTTAATTTGTATTCTTCTATCAAATATACTATATGTTCCTCTTTCTTCAACATTTGTACACAAAACTGTTAGATTGTCAAGAACGTCAACAAAAGAGAACCAATGCACTCATTGCACACACTGTGTGTGTGTGTGTGTGTGTGTGTAAAAAGAGATGTGCTGTCAAAAAGAGAAGGCAAAGAAATGAAACAAATAAATGTTAAAAATGTAAATAAAAGACTAAATCATTCCCTGCAAATAATTAGAAACTAGTCAAACCCTTTGACCAGATTATGCAAAAAAAACCCCAAAAAAACCAACCCTCTACCTCGTACTGTAGGAGTTTCTACTATGACTGATGTGCATTTTAATACATGAGCAAGACATGAAAACATGTGGAGCACATAAATAGAAACACACATACTAGATTATTTTTCTCACCTTCAACCTCCAGTTTTATTTGTCTGACTGAAACTCTGTAGCTTCCATCCTTTGATCCCACTCCACACCAGTAGACACCAGCGTCCTGTGAGGAAACATCCCTGATGGACACGTTGAAGCCTCTGTTGGTGTTTGTGAGTCTGAATTTCCCGTTTAACCTCTGACCTTTTGTTGACAAAATATCGTTACAGGTGAAATTCTCCCTTCTGCAGAAAAACTGGACCCTGTACTTGAAATCATCATCTGGATGACACTTGATGTTAGCTGCTCTGGTCACAGTTTGAGTAAATGGCTGCTGGCAGTTTTCTGTATAAAAATAAAGACAAAACCCCCCAAAGCAGGACGATAAAGTATTTGAATGTCATTCATTATATCACAACATGTAACTTGTACTTTGTCGCACACTACTTTAACATTTTTAACTTCCTCGTGTGCTGACAAAGGTGTGAAACAGATGAAGACACGAGCAAACTGTGAAATTTCCTTTCAAAAGTCTGACATGTAAAGTAACTTCTGAGATTAAAAAACAAACAAAGTAATGTAAACATGCGTTTAACCTGTAATCTGTAATAAATCTTTACATTTCCAAACTATGATTTATGTTGTGTGATAGAAACAAACTATATAATACCAAAATACAGGTGAGGAAATCTGATTTTAGTTATTAATTTCTTGTGTTGTACTAATAACATCAACAACAACAATAATAATCACATTTCTTACCAGATTCCAATTCCTTTTTGACAGGAGATCTGTTTGAGCCTTGATCAAATTCACATCTGTACGTCCCAAAGTCTGCTTGTTTAAGATCTCTGATGCCCACCGTGAGAGTTTTATGTTTTGTATCATGGTACAGAGAAAATCTGCCTTTATCGTCCCAAACATCCTTCAGAGAGCTTCGTAAGCTTGTTCTATTGGGAATAACTACATTGACGTGGTCATATTTTTTATTTGCTCCAGGATATTTGCAGATGAATTGAACCCATCCTTGTTTGCATGCCTTCACTTCATCTTCATCATCACCATCGGCACCACGACCTGCAGATCAAAGACAAAAAGTTGTTTTGAATATTTTTAGTATTTCTGATTTGAGAGAGATGATGTTGCTACACAGTCGTCACTATGAGTAAACTGCATGTTGAACTTTTCCAACAGGTTTGTGATTTTTGCTTTTTGAAAATTGGTCAAAACCTCTTCTCTCAAAACAATAGAAGATGGGACGGTCTCTACATCAGAGGTGGGCGAACTCCAGGCCTTAAGGGCCGGTGTCCTGCAGGTTTTAGTTGTGTCATTGATCCAACACAGCTGATTTAAATGGCAAAAAATACCTCCTTAACATGTCTTGAAGTTCTCCAGAGGTCTGGTGATGGACCAATCATTTGATTCAGGTGTGTTAAACCAAGGTGATATGTAAAACCTACAGGACAGCGGCCCTTGAGGCCCGGAGTCCCCCACCCCCCCTGTACATATTAGAGACCAAACCTCTGCCCTGATGGAAGAACCTGATTCAATCATTAGTCTGATCTTTTCGTATTTTTGGTCTATCAGGAAGGCTTTCATTTCATGTAGATGCTCAAGGTCGTTAAGAGTGGCACCACTACTCTCACAGCACAGTTCAACTTTTTTCCAATTTGCTCATTTTTCTGATTATAAGACTTCTAAACCTCCAAGTCAGAGAAATGTTTGAAAAAATGAATCAACAAATGAAGAAGAAAACATTTAAATTAATGTCCAGTTTTTGCAGATGACCTTGGTATAAAGGTGTTGGGATATTCACCTCTGAGAAGATTGGCAGCTCTCTTGGGTGTTTTCCACTCATGAATAATCACTCTAAATTTTGAATGATGGACTTCAAATTGTATGACTTGAAATAGTCTTACAAACCCTTCACAAATTGATGGGCAGCAGTAGTTGCTTCTCTAAGATCACTGCTGATGTCTTCTCTGAAATGACGTCATGTAATAAATCATGTGTCGTTGTTCATCTAAGGCTGTTTATACCTAATATTAAGACCTTTCATTATGTTGTGACATGTTAACCCTTAGGATTTACAGAATCTAAAATTTAAAGCTTACTTTGTTTTTATCATGACTGTAAATGGCAACAATTTCTGGTCATCATATACATGAAATTATTATAATAATGAATGTGTAATATTACTAATCAGTAGTCTTACCTGTCATCAGCGTGAGGATGAGCAGCAGGAGCTTCATTATTTTGGTCGTCTCTTTGAGTCCAAACAGTGCGCTTGTTCAAGCGTCTCCGCGATGTCGTCTAAAACTTTATAGTGCCACTTTGTTTCCAGAAAAAAGAGGAAACTGCTAACGTCATGATTATCTAAAAAGGATATGAAATATGTAGTTCTTCCTCAGTGTCTATATGGTTTTTACAGAATTACATAATCTAGTTTAAAGTTAGACTATAGAAAGAAAACAGGATGTGACTCACTTTAACTCACTGCCCATTGCACAAAAACACAAAACCACAGCTTGTTTCATCAGCTGTTATTTTCAAAAGTGTGGTACGAGTCGCAGCTGAGTGCAGTCTCACTTTGATTACGTGTCCACACACAAACTGAGCTAAAGAACCCGCTTTATGGATAATAACAATAATAACAACAACTGCATACAAACATAGCAAAGCATCGTTTCGACCTTCTGTTTTTGTGACAATACTTTTTAGAAAATGAAAAAGTTGACCTACTACTTGACCCAGTTTTCTAAACTCGTCATTAGTCATTGTTAAATCATGATTACTGTTATCGCAGCAGCACAACTCACAAAAGATGATCCACAAAACACTTTACACTACATCACAGGGCCAGGCTATGAAAGTAAGTGCTAAGTTTAGAAGACCTCCCAAGAATACATGTAAAGGGTTTGTTTACTCATACTAAGCTCATTCAATTAAATAATAATAATAATTTAAAAAAATGATGCTGGGTCTAGTATGTTACTATTATTACTTTTTTGGAGAATGCAGTAATTTAACAGCTTACTAAATCAGTAATACACTACAATTACAATTATTTTGCTACTTCTATTACAGGGTACTTCAATTAGCTCCACATGGGCAGATAAAAAGGAAGAAGAAAGACATCAGTCGTGCTTTCTTCTTCCTGTGTAGTTAAGGTACAATTAGCTGACTTCAATTTGTAGCATGTGTGTGTGTGTCTGTGTGTGACAGTGGCAGGACCTCCTGCTGTTGGATCTCTGGCTGACACACCTGTGATCCATCAGTTTATCTTACTGTTGTGCACTTATGGACGAGCGCTCTGTCAAGAGCATCATCAAATACTTCCTGAGATTCATCTCTGCAAAGAAAACTCACCAGCCTGATCTACCCACTCCATAACTCAACCTCCACCATTTAAGTGGCTTTTTAACTTTTGCAGTAAATCCTTAAACTTGAATGATGCGTTTACTTCCACCTGCTGCACCAGCCTGGGAACCAACAGAAAATTGTACTGACACAGAAATGGAGATAAATGAACAACGATTGAGTGAAGAGGGAGAAAGTTTGATCAGACTAGAAATGGACTGTAACAATATGTTACTAGCGTGTGTGAATGTTTGAAACTGGGCATTACTGGAGTTTAATGAGTGAATAGCATCTGTTGCACAAGACACCATTAAAGAAGCATCCTACAGGGATGCGCGGACCAAACAGTCCTCATACGAACTCCACAATCACCAGCAGATCGTGTAGATTGTGTTGAAACCTACAATTTAAACCCATCTGTCATAACTAATACTACGCATAATTTTTCCTGACAATCCTCAGCGGGTATCTTGGCTGTGTGGACTAGGAGGGACACCCCCTTTTTTCATGCAGCACTAATGGCTTTTGGCCCATGTCATGGTTTTGGAGTCTGATAACATACATCATCTGCTCCAAGGGAAACATGGAACAATGGCTGAGTGTGTATTTATGGTTTACGAGTGTGTTTGCAACCTGTGTGACTGCCAGCCAATCTGGAAAGAAAACATAGATAAGATAAGAGATTTTATACGGTTTGGGGTCCTCAGAGCCAAGTGCTGTACTACACACACATGCAGAGCTGATTGGTTTATAAAGACTCTGGCTGTGATTTATTGGTTATTTATGATCTGCTGGTGAGAAGAACAATTACAAGGGACGTCTGTTAGAGTGATGAACAACAGGCTATAAAGAGGCAAGCAAGTGCGTGCATGACGATATGTTTGTTTTGTTTCTATTTTTTGTTCCTGTTACTATTTGGCAGTAAAGTTTCTGAGTTTATTATGTGCTAAAGCCAGTCCTGACATTAATAAATCAACATTCAAACACTTGTTTTATTAACCTTTAGGTGCTGTCAGCATGTCCTAAAATTTGCAAAGTGTAAATGTACATGAGTATTTTCAGGCCATGCACATCGGTCTTTGATAGTCCCTAAACTAATTCCTTTCTGTGGAATCATGGTAACGGCCTCCTTTTTGAGAATAATAAGTACCTGGAAAGTAGGTCTGTCATTAAGCTGGGATCTTCTACACACTTGAAACATCACCAGACTGAATGGCTGTTATCAGTGGTTATCGCTCTCATACAAATTACCAGTGGGCACTCCTGTTAACTCGTATGGGACTGACAACCTTCTTGCAGATTGTTATAATCCATATATCCATCCATATAATCAAAGCCTACTTTTTCCTAACCCTGTACTTTTTTGTCAAAACCTAGTGCAGTACTTTTGGCCTAAATCTTTACAGCTTACAGTTAGGTGTGGCTCAGGTGACTCTAAACCTTTGCTGCTATAGGTCGACACTGCTGTGGGACTTTTCATGATGCACTGAGCACCTCTCCTCTATTCTCTTGCTATTCATTAACTTTTCTTTACTCTCTCCTCTTGTTTGTGTTTTGTCCTGTTTGTTGCAGCTGTTTCATACCATGAAAGCTAATTAAGTATTTCTAAGGTCTAAACCTAAAGCAACAGTCTCAATAAAGTAAACTGTGGTTGGAGACTACAACAATAACATTATTAAGACAGCATGCAGCGAACAGGGACTCTTGTTGCATTTAAAAGTTTTGCTGCTTCAAAGACAGGGATCAGGTCTGTGACCACTCACAGTCAGTCACCATCTTAACATGCAACAATGCTACGATGACAAATCGTCAGTATATTACGCTTTCGGCCACCCAACACGTCCCTACGAGTTTGGAAAAATGAGGAAACATGATAACCGTTTGTAATGAACCGACACATGTATGTTTATTTCACTTAAATCGCTGTGGAAAACACTTTCTAACTATCTAAGGTGGTGGTTAACGTTAGGGATAAGATTAGGGTTAGGGCTGGAATACAAGCGTTATTTTTTTCAATTTCATGCACAATATGGCGTGTAGCATAGGAACGAGGACGGTCACCTTCGCGTTCCCATGGAATGTCTCGGGACGTGACAAATCATCGGTATATTATTCATTGGGAGGGAGAGCGGGCTCTAATGTATGGCGTTATTTTTGTGCCACTATTCTGAGCGCACATATAAAAAAAAGGTTTGCAGGTGCAAGTGTTGCATTTTGAGGAGAAATTTATTTTGAGTGAAGAAAAGCTGAATTTGAGTGAACAAAATTCATTCCTGTGTGCAAAAAATGTATTTCAGTGTTTGCTATTATCCACACACACAACAGCAGCCCCTCTCGCTCAGTTTTTGCATTTGCGCTCGCTCACAATGTGTTGCTCGCGCTCTCAACATTTCTGCCCGTGCGCGCTCAACTCTTTGTGTACGCCGTTATAGTTGTGCCACAAAACCAGCCAATCACAGACTTGGATGCAAAAAAATCTGATTGGCTGTTTTGGTCTCCAATCAGCTCGAAATGACGAAATGCAATATCCCAGAATCCATTTCGTCCAAAACTCAAACGAGGCAGTGGTGGAGGAACACAGAGTGGCGGAGTTTGAAATATTACTCTTTCTGGGTTACAAAATAAACTTTTAAGATATTTTCATGCGAGAATGGTGCTGTGTAAACTTCTAATACCTGCTCGATTCATCAAGACATCACATAAGTGCTCTAACGTTTTCGGAGATGCCTGTTACCCACCAGTTGACCGGGTGGTCACTCGGGTTAAACATAATATAAAAGGCTGAACTGACAGAAAAATCACCGACTACACCACCAGGTATTACAGGAAAAACCATAAAGCCTTTGAACTAAAACAAACGCTGTTGCAACAGTGACGTACACTGTCTTGTTGGTATATATGTATGATTTGTATCACCTTCATGTTTCCAAACCGATATCATGAGCAGCAGCTTTCTGTGGCTCCAGCAAACATCAGCTGATACTAGAAATTAATTTTAAATAAATTCTAACAACAGCTGATCAAACTTGAACGTGCTGCTGTTGTTTAGCGCGACGTCCGCTGGTTTCCTGTTTCTGGCGCAAAGTGGGAGATAAACAAACAAGAGAGACGATCAGCTGATCATTGATCAGTTTCATGATTGAAGTAGCAACAGGAGAGGGAGGGGAGAGAATGAGGGGAGAAGAGGCAGCTGAGCAACGTAAGGACAGAATAACTCCAGCTTTGTCTTTTTTTCATTCTAGCTGAACTACAGGACGAATCGCGTTCCTTTTCCTCTCAATACAGATGTATTTTAATTGGTCCAGCCCAGAGTTGATCATGACCAATTGGCTAATCCACCACCTTTCATTGTTAATACCATTACAAAGACAAACAAACATAAAAATGAAAAATCACCATCAGTCCACCAGGCAAATGCCCGGTATGCCCAATGGCCAGTCCAGCTATGCGGTCAACTGGTGGGTAACAGGCATCTCCGAAAATGTTAGAGCAATTATGGAAATATGTGATGTCTTGATGAATCGAGCAGGTATTAGAAGTTTACACAGCACCATTCTCGCATGAAAATATCTTAAAAGTTTATTTTGTGACCCAGAAAAAGTAATATTTCAAACTCCGCCACTCTGTGTTCCTCCACCACTGCCTCGTTTGAGTTTTGGACAAAATGGATTCTGCGATATTGCATTTCGAGCTGATTGGAGACCAAAACAGCCAATCAGATATTTTTGCATCCAAGTCTGTAATTGGCTGGTTTTGTGGCACAAATATAATGGTGTACAGAAAGTATTGAGCGCGCACGGGCAGAAATGTTGAGAGCGTGAGCAACACATTGCGAGTGAGAGCAAATGCAAAAACTGAGCGAGAGGGGCTGCTGTTGTGTGTGTGTGGATAATAGCAAACACTGAAATACATTTTTTGCACACAGGAAATTCACTCAAATTCAGCTTTTCTTCACTCAAAATAAATTTCTCCTCAAAATGCAACACTTGCACCTGCAAACCTTTTTTACGTGCGCTCAGAATAGTGGCACAAAAATAACGCCATACTAATGGCGACTAAACCGTTTATGATAATACAGTGTTTAACTTTGATAAATCAAAGTTGCAAATACAAAGTTGCTGCAGAACTGCAATTTAACTGAAAATACCACTCACTATGTGCTCAGCTGTCTTCTTTTATATAGGAATATAACCAGAATACAACCAGAATATAAACAGCTGAGTCCCGTCCCCTACTACAACGAGACACGCCACAGACAAAAAGCCTTGATTACTGCAGACTGATTCAGATTGATTGCAACATGTTCGGCAATTAACACACCTTGTTCATCCGAACTAATTGATCACAAAGCAGAAAAATATTTTTTCTCAAAGAGACTGACATCCAGGTTTTACTCTGTTGTGACTGAGCCATAAACAAGTACATTTGGTTCCTGAAGCTAATCAACCAGTGAAAAATGAAAATGAAAACAGTTAATTTTGTAATTTTGAAGGTTGACAGAATTAACAACATCCAAAAAGTAACAACAAAATTAAGATCGGCAAATTAAGACAACTATTAAACGGATAAAAAGCATGAGAAAATAATAAAACCAGTTCATCAAACAGTTCAGGCTTTTCCACTATAGTACAGTTACTATACATCTTCAGGCTTTTTTCAACACTAATTGTGAAAGAAAATGTGCAGAAGAATGATTTACAACAGCATTAACCTTTAGGTTTCTTTATGATTGAAGAGCAAATGTCTATGTGCTAAGATTGTAGCATGAAGCACTGCGATGTGTTGAGAGTGTGTGGTGAAGTTTGATTGATGAGGGTTAATGTTACCCTGCAGTTTGGGGAGCTGTAGTGTGTTTACACAAGGATTTAAAAGCCTGTCAGGAACCACCGGCTGCAGGTTGACCTCCTACAAATTCCTCTCTATAACTGTCAAACATACATTTACCCTGCCCACATGTCTAAGCCCAGCCACTGACTGGCCACAGAGCCAGACACTCTGAAAACGAGGATGTGTTAAATTCTTTATTAATAATCCACCAACATCTTTCCAATTATAGAGATTTAATTAGTGAATTACCACCAGTCGCTTTAAAACTCCTTTTTAAAACATTTTCCTGAATAATTAATTCGCTAAGTGACCTCGTTAATCTTCATAGCTGCTGTTATCACACATTAAATAACTTCTATGATACAGTTAGAATGAAGCAGATAATGCTGTATAAACATGATTATCCCAGTGGTGGGAAATCTTCCTCAGTTTATGACAAGTTTTTAGACTCTAAAAGGTTTTTCTGAGGATGTAACTGCAGTAAATTCCACTTTTTAAAGGAAAGATATGCTTTTACTCCCTCACTGAAAGCATTCCTGTCAGAAACACTGACGGTAGGAGATATCATAATTTACATGCTACTGTACGTTAACAATGAGACTGCTTCATAAAATATCACATTATTATCTCTTTAAAGCTAAACAGAAAACACCCCAGGGCAGTTTTATTTTACATTTTGAATTTTCTGTACCACATAACTTTAAAAAAAACAGACCATTGAAATGATACCTGCTCATGGTCAGCGGTGTTCAGTTGGTAACAACAGAATGTTTTTTGAGAATCATGCTGATGTTTGGTTAACTCTGGGCTGAAGTGGACCAAATTTGTAGGTTGGATAATTTTTTCATTGAAGATGAAACAGATTTTCGGTCTCCTGTTGATCTTCATATTGAAATTGCATCTTATCAATCTCTTTAAGCTTGATTTTAACTTTGGCACTTCCTTGAATGTAGACCTCAGTTTTCTCTGCAACTTCAAGGCCAAAACACTAGTTGTCAGTGGAGTTTCTCTCTTCAAGCTAATCAGTTCTCCTCCAATTGATTCAAAAATTGGTTGAAGAAAAAAAAAAGTCCTTTGGAAATATACAAGATAAAACAAGAGCACTGAACAGGAAAGCCGCGGTCAATGTGGGCTGTGCTGATGCAACATGTAGTTGATTCGAGCGAGGTACACGTCAGCTTACAAGTTACAGTTTGGGATTTTAAAAGTTGCAGTTAAAGCGTATCACAGCGGCAAATGTAAATCTGTTGTTAGTTCTTGGCTATTTTCTGTTATAGACTCACACAGTCAAGTCGTCGTTCCTTTGAAGTTAGCTTGACGTCCTTGTAGTTGGTGTATTATAATGTAAAGTACTTAATTAGTGAGCAGTTATTGTGTGATTGAGTGTATGAGTAAAATGTGTCAACCAGCTAAAACTGAATATTCACATAATCTGTTTGATTTTCTTGATTAAACGGTGCAAACATCAGATATGTCTGGATATGGATTAAATACACTGTGTATCATCATGCTAACTATCATGCTAACCTTCTAATGATGAAATTTAAATCACTGGGACTCAAGCGGACTTGTGGATATGAAAAGCATAATCCCTATTTTAATGATTATATATTTCTCCTACCCTTTATTTACAATAACTTAATTCAATCAATAATAAACTGAATTAACTGACGAAGAACAGTTCCCATAGGCAAATATAATTAGTGATATGTGAGAATGTTCTTCTGCTACATATTCAAAGACGGCTCCTATTTCTCACCTCTTTGCTCTATGACAGAAAATCAAACTGTCATGGCGGCTGTGTGGCTGGCAGAGGTAGGACCTATACGCAGGACTTGGAAGAGAGGGAGTAAACGAATATGTAGTTTTATTAAACTAAAGAACAAAATAACAAAAAAAAAACTAGGAAGAATCAAACCTTTAAGACAAGAAGGAAAAAATATGGGAAGAATATAACAGAAAACAGAGGACAATGCAGACAATTTATACACAAGGAGGATAACGAGGGAACAGGCCAAGGGTGGGATCACAGCTGACACTAATCCAGAGAAATTAGACATGGGAAGCAAAAGCAACAGAATACACAGGAGACCATCGAGTAAAACAAGAAGTAACACACACTTGAAAAAACAAACTAAGACACACAAGCTTGACACTGAGACCAAGGAGAAACAGACATGGAGACATGACCGGGGAGACTGAAGGAATAACAAAACACAGAGAAGAGACTAGGACAGACCAGAAATCCACAACTATAAATACAAACTCAGAGTCACTGGAAAATGACGTGTTCAGAAACTAGAAGATGATTAACTCATACTTTCAAAGAAGCAAACAACAAATGAATTCAAATTCAAATTCAAATTTTATTTGTCACGTACACAGTCATACACAGTACGATATGTAGTGAAATGCTTGGACAACTGCTCGTGACCTAAAGAAAACAAAAAAGGAAAAGGCTATGAATAAGATAGGAAATAAATATGAAAAATTAAAAAGGGTAAATTTAACTAAGAAGGAATAAAATATAAATTAAGGTTAAAAATGAAATAACTGTACAACACAAATTAGAATGAAGGGTAAATTAACTGGGAAGAATAAGATAAAATATATAAATTAAAGTTGAAAATAAAATAACTGTACAACAAAATACACAATATAGAACTATATAAGAATGTATGAAGAAATCTAAATATAAATAAATATATACACAATAACAGCAACTGTACAAGTATTAACCGGAAATGAAGAATATAGTGACCAGTGTTGTGCAAAACCAAAGTCCAGAAAGTCCAGTGTGTGTGTAAGAACCATATGTGTGGGTCAGTACTGTGTGGTGGTGTGATTGAGAGACCGTATCGCCTGCGGGAAGAAGCTCCTCCTCAGTCTCTCTGTGTTGGTCTTCAGGGAGCGGAATCGCTTTCCTGACCTCAGCAGAGAGAACAGTCTGTTGTTGGGATGGCTGAGGTCCTTCACGATCTTCCTGGCCTTGGTCCAGCACCGCCTGCTGTAGATTGAGTGCAGGTCAGGGAGCTCGGAGCGGATGGTGCGCTCAGCTGACCGCACAACCCTCTGTAGAGCTCGTCTGTCCTGCATGGTGCTGTTCCCGAACCAGGTTAAGATGTTTCCCGCCAGGATGCTCTCTATGGTGCACGAGTAAAAGTTCCTGAGCACCTTGGAGGGCAGTTGGAAGTCTCTCAAGCGTCTGAGGTGGTAGAGACGCTGTCGGGCCTTTTTCACCACAGTGTTGATGTGACAGGACCACGACAGGTCCTGCGTGATGTGAACTCCGAGGTATTTGAAGCTGTCCACTCTCTCCACTGGGCACTCGTTGATGACGGGGGTCTGGTAGTTCCTCTCCTGCTTAGTGCTGAAGTCCACTATCAGCTCCTTTGTCTTACTGACGTTTAGAAGGAGGTTGTTCCTCTGGCACCAGTTCTCCAGATTCCTAATCTCCTTCAGGTAGGCCGTCTCGTTGTTATCAGAGATCAGGCCCACCACGACGGTGTCGTCAGCAAACTTGATGATGGTGGTGGAGCTGGTAGTGGCCACACAGTCATATGTGTACAAAGAGTACAGCAGGGGGCTCAGAACACACCCCTGGGGGGCTCCAGTGCTGAGAGTGGTGGAGGCTGAGAAACAACTGAAACAGGTCAAAGACCCTGGACCATGACAGAAACAGTTCATAATGCTTACATGTAAACAAATATAAGACACAACAATACAGCAGCTTAAAGCATATACATTTTACTGCAGTGTCACACACAGATCGACAGACGGATTGGTGCTGCAGCCGCAGTGATGTGGATGCTGCACCGGTCCGTTGTGATGAAGGAGAGAGCTGAGCATAAAAGCGAAGCTCTCAATTTACCGATTGATCTACGTCCCTACCCTTGCCTATGGTCATGAGCTGTGGGTAGTCACCAAAAGAACGAGATACAAGCGGCGGAAATGAGCTTCCTCCGAAGGGTGGCTGGCCTCTTCCTTAGAGGTAGGGTGAGAAGTTCAGTCGATTGGGAGGGGCTCAGAGTGGAGCCGCTGCTCCTCCACATCGAAAGGAGCCAGTTGGGGAGTTTCGGGCATCTGACAAGGATGCCTCCTGGGCGCCTCCTGGGTGAGGTGTTCCAGGCATGTCCCAGAAGGAGGAGGCCCCGGGACAGACCCAAGACACGCTGGAGAGATTATATCTCTTGGCTGGCCTGGGAACGTCTTGGTGTTCCCCCAGATAAGCAAGAGGAGGTGGCTGGGGAGAGGGAGGTCTGGGCTTCTCTGCTTAGGCTGCTGCCCCTGCGCCGGCCTCGGATAAAGTGGAAGAAGATGGATGGATGGCATAAAAATGAGCTAGGGTCCATAAAACATCATGAGGCGGCTGCTGTGATTTGGCTGTTATGGGTAACGCTGTGTGGCGAGTTACCCAGAAGAGGGGCTCCGGAAGCAAAGAGTGAAAATAATAAATAGGTTTATTGCTGAAACTCATAAATCACCAGAATAGGAAGACTAAACTATATGAATCAGAATCATAGCATGAGGGACGCTAGGGCTGTTCGATATAACAATATGTATCGGATGATGATATAAAAACATCTATCGTTTGTTTCGTGGTGTCACAAAATAAACTGTTTACGGCAATATTTTTTCTTCACGCAAGTCGAGCTGCCCGAGATTCACAGAATTTACAGAAAATGTTAAATTTTTGTGATTTATATCATTATCGGACAATAAATGTCTTATATCGGGATATGAGATTTTGGTCACATCGCACAACCCTAAGGGATGCGCATCCTTCCTCATGCAACAACAAACAGCAGGAGATGGACACAATATGCACACTTAGCAGGTAACAAGCAGAAAAGACACAGTGAGGATAAAACCTGGAACATCACAGATGATGAGACAAGTAGAACTAAACACAAGACAAGAGAGTGACAAAATAAGACAGGAAGGTCTAAACACAGAGATGCAAACCTGACTAAGACACAGAGACCAGACTGACTACATACATGGGACATTAGAGAGGACACAGAGAGATGAGACAAAGACTAACAAACATGGAGACACGACTTCAAAGAGACACAAACGAACAAAACACGGGGAGATGACAAACGGAACAGGAAGGGAGCTAATAAACCTCAAGTCATTTATTATTAAATTAGAGACATAAACTAATACAACAGGAAACTAAAAGCAATCAGGAAAAACTCATAAACGCCAAGGAAACCAAAACATAATAATAATAGACTAGAAACAAAAGCAGTGAAATTTTAAAAACTCAAAATAGTGGGCCCTAAACCCAAGACCGTGCCACTAGTGCGATCTAAATAAAACTGAATTGGATCGAAAGATTTTTTTGTAATGAATTTATCGTAGCAAAGTAGACACAAACTATCCATTCATCCTGTCATCAATCCATTCTTCCATCCAGTTTGCATGTGTAAAACCTTCCCTCTGTTATTTCCTTTAATGAGTCAAAGCTTCTCAGGTTGCAGCCTGTCACTGTTTTTGCAGGTGCTGACTGTTAGAAAGTGTGCAGAGGATCATCACCTCGTCCATCACAGCATCATAGTACCAGCAGGTTCAGACATTATTCCACACCCTGCTGACTGTGCCCGCCAGTCACTGTGTGGACACACGGTATTACACATGCTGCAGTGCACAGTGATAGAGCTCCAGACATACTGTTACTCTTTTTATATGCACCGTTCCCCTGTCCTTACTTTAGGATTAGTCTTGTGTTTCAGTATCAGTTATGTTTTTGGTTATTTCCTGTTTTACTACAAGACTATTTGTGTCCTGCATCTTGTTGTGTATGCAGGTGTATCCTTTTACCTTCAGAATATAAAAAACAGTCATGGGACAAAGCTTTAATAGAAAATCAGTGGGCATTACTCTTTGAACAACTCCTCCTTGTAATCCAAAAGTTGCTTTAATTAAAACTGACCTTAAAGATAAGAATATTGTGATCTTTGTTAGATTGTTACAGATGTTACATTTGTTAGATTTGCTACATTTGTTACATTTGACATCAAGTGTTGGGCTGTAACAAAAACCTTTTGTGGTGCAGCTTTTTAATTGGCATCACTTTAAAATGAAGATGCAAGGAATCATGTGTCATGTTTTGTGTTTTGTCCCCTTTACCTCATCTCCTTTCACATCACATCCTTTCCTCACCTCCTCCGCTCACATCTCCGATGGCATGGACATTTGATATTTATTTGCTTACTTTTAATGTTGTCACTTTACCTCCCTCTTTCTAGCACCTTTTCGGGGGTGAACTGGTTCTACAAGAGAAGAAAAGCCTGAGGATTACATGGATTACTTGTTACATGTTTAATATGATCATCCTCTAACTGTATGGCTATATAACAGAAAATAAGCAAAGATATAATGCATTCTCTTCAAACAATTTCACTTCATCTAAGTAAGGACTTAGTCTTTGATTCAAACAAACACTCTGAAGTGCAGCTTTTTCTTCCATTTAAACTTTTCTTCGTGTTTTTGGTGTAAGCGAACACGTCTCCATCCTCTGGTGCAGTCTGTTGTTATTTGGCATTGAGTGCTGGATGTGGTAAAAGTG
This sequence comes from Rhamphochromis sp. 'chilingali', assembly GCF_963969265.1. Taxonomy (NCBI): domain Eukaryota; kingdom Metazoa; phylum Chordata; class Actinopteri; order Cichliformes; family Cichlidae; genus Rhamphochromis; species Rhamphochromis sp. 'chilingali'. The sequence goes on from NC_137936.1 coordinate 37,219,839, forward strand.
CCCTGCTGTTGTTTAGGTTTGTGTTCAGCTTTCCTGGCTCGAACATAAAATCTTTGGCTGTGTGCTGTCTCTGGTACCATTACACTGTGTGCCATGTTTGCCTTAACAACCAACATCATCTGGACTTGTTGTTTTGTGCCTTTGAGACCTTGGCCTCCCTCCAGTTCATCGTGCCATGTAGCACAAAGGACCAAACCCCGTTAAATGTGGTGCTGGCAGAAACGTCTGAATGTCCATCACCTGGTTATTAGACAGCAGCAGGTGGAGCTGCTACAGTAAACTTAAATGCAGTGTTGTCACAGCTGGTAGCGACAGCTTTAATTGAGTTCTGTTTAGCTTCAACCTTTCCAAGCAATGTGAGAAAAGCCATGTGTTTGTTCATCTGCAGTGATTACAAGTGTGTTTTTTTCTCACACAGTAGAAACAGCAAAGATTGGCACTGAATAAATAGACAGGACACAACAAAGGGCTGGATTTTGTGTGCTAATGTTTGTGTCAAAAATAATCAGATATATGTTTTACATTTTGAAATGTACACTTATGAACCTGATGTAGACTTTAAACATTTATATATCCTGTCTATAATGCTTGTCTATTTTTTTTATATTTATACTTGATACTTTACAAAGTTCACCTACAGTGTGAAACATCATGTTGGATTTTTATGGATTTTATCCCTTATTGTCAGCTAAAACGATGAATTCTGTAGAAACACATAGAAGATGAAGGTGTTTAATTTCACATGAATTCAGTGCAAGTTAAAAAATTTCTACTTGTTTTTTTAAATAAAATATCTTAAAATGTATCTGGATAGTTAACTTTAACCAAGGATACAGTACTATAACACATTACTGTAATAAATTTAGCTGTTATATTACGGTACTAATCAATGAATAAACAATTATTCCTTTGACAGTTGGATAGAAAAGGAGGATCTTTAAACATGCCTTCAGTAATAATCATTTGAGCTTAAATCGTGTGATGTGCAGAGAGATCTATGACTTTTGAGAAGTGAAAACAACGTGATGCAAAGAACAAACTGTACTCAATCCTGAAAGAACAATCTACACCTGTAAATATGACATTAAAGCTCGAGAGACACCTACGAATGCAAACAACTCTACAATCTATGATGCTAATAGAAAGCTAGCAGTGAGGTGGAGCGTGTGCCAACTCCAATTGAAGCTTGTCTATAAACAGGTGACAGAGAGGCTCAAATTCACTTTATTTTCTACTCTGACTGAGCAGTCGCAGCATTTTATTTTTGAATAAACATTTAAATCACACACACATACAGATGAATGCATCTGGGGTTCAAATGCTTGTTGGTGTTGTTGTGTATTTGTTGAATAATCCAAAAGTGGATGATCTGATATCCTCGTGTTGGTGTTGTTCCCAGACCATCATGAAAATGTTGTTCCAGGTTCAACATTGCAAGTGACCAATCACATTGTTGTGACGTTATTCCTTTGCGCGCCAAGCCATTCGTGCATTTATGAAATTCCAATGTTGCAAGGACAATATCAATTCTGCTTACTGTTTATTAAAGGGTTACGGTTAGGGTTAGGGTCAGGGTCCGTTGAGCGTTGATATATCAGATCAACCTCCAAAAGTAGTCCAAAGAGCAAAGCAAATTAAAGTAAAGTATAGCAATGCACGGCGTGTAAAAAAGCAAAGAATTATATCTCAAACATGTACGAGTATCACTGAGTCACATTGAATGACCACTCTAGTGACCAGTGGTCAACTACAAAAACAATCATCAACAAGTTCAATTCAATTCAATTGTATTTATATAGCACCAAAACACAACAACAGTTCAAGGCACAAGTGAATCAGGTTATAACCAGACGGAGCTCCTGATGTCAGAGACTTGGAGTCTAACTGTATTAATTGGAAGTTAACTTTGTGCCTCATCTTTGAATTCTTTGGCTGTTAAACATGCAGAAATACACAGAATATTTAATCATTCAGTGCAAATGTGAAATGCACGTCATATTTGTCTGTTCTCTTCTCTGTTGGGCAGTGAATGATCCTCCAGATTGTAGTAAAACTTCACAAGCGGCAGGATGCCTATTCTCTCACAGACTCATCGTCTGAAACCTCGAGACAGGAAATCCTCCGCTCTCCTTCTTTTCTGTCTCTGTTTGCCTGAATCTGTGTTTCAATGAATCTTTTTGTCTCCACGGCTCTCCTTATTTTGTCCAGTTTTCATTTGCCCCTCTGTCGCTTTATCTCTAGTAATCTTTTCTGGCTCGATAAATGGATGGGAAATAACATAACTAAATGATGTGAGATATTTAAAAGTACATCAAGTAAAATCAAAACAAAGCATTAAGCGTGTGATGCGACTGAGTTCATGGTGAAGAAGTCAAACTACATTAGACAAAAATAAAGATTATCGCTGTTTCTTCTCAAACATGTAATGGAAACAGCATTATGGTTTTGTCCCAATATAGATTAGATACACAAAGTCTTCATTTTTGGCCCAATCAGTCTCTGACAAACATCATCAGAGAGTCGGAAACACTCAGTCATGAAAGCTGCGACAACATGACTAAACTACCAAACTTCATGCATCCAATAACACGAAAGGTCAGAGAAGAAAGAAGCCAGACCAACAAATAAAGATAAACATGAAGTTTATAAAAGGGACAAAAAGGAGACTGGAAAGATCTCATTCTTCCATCCGTCCCCACAGAGAGAAGGTGAAAGGGCTGGTTCATGACTCATGTGCCCTCTGCTGCCTCTGATATCAGCCTGAAAAAAGTCCAGACGAGTACCAGCACGACCCAGAGTTGGACAGGACAGGAGTATCTTATAGCATGTTGTTCCAATCTTCTCCCCAAGATTTACTGGCTCCACAAAAGTTGCCTGTATGAGATATGATCTGATTTCAGTAACTTGACAAATTTTCCACTGACAGTGAGGAACAACCTTCCAAGCTGACTCATCAAATTTAGTTTACTTATTCACCGAGGGAGGCTTTGTAGTTGCGTCATGACATCCATGTCTACTTCTTTAACGTTGTTAAAATAATGAGAAACAGTTTTTCCAGAACAAAAGATGCATAAAGTAACCTTTGTTTTATCCGAAAATTTTGTATTGGCTGCTGTCCTTTCATTTCCTGTTTTATTTTGTAATCTTTGGTTCTCAAGTTTCCTGTTTAGTTTTAGTTCTTCTCAACTTTTTTCTAATTCCTACAGGGTAAGCTTTGTAGACACTTCCCCTTGGAAGTTTTCCCCTGCTCACAGAATAAGCTGCTGATTTTGGAAGGCTCAGAAAAGCAGCTTGGCTTTCTGAATCAGTAAAAATGCCCAAGCCTATTGTTCAGCGTGAAGTGTGTGTGTGTACTTTATTGAGCCCCGTGGGGAAATTGCTCTCTGCATTTAACCCATTCACTCAGTGAAGCAGTGGGCAGCCATTGGGCGCCCGGGGAGCAGTGTGTAGGGACGGTACCTTGCTCAGGGGTACCTCAGGGTAGCTGTTAAGGGGAATCGAACCCCCGACCTTCCGATCATGGGGCAACCACTCTACCTACTGAGCTATCCCTGCCCTTGAAGCTGAAGAGATCAGGGGAGGAAGTTTAGCAGAGTAGTAGCTCAAACACGCTGGTGAATTTTCAAAATAAAAGACCATGTACAGACTGATTTCTCTGGTTCTAAGGCTCTTCCACCGTGATTTGAAGCAAAGGAGGAAACAAAACCACACTGGAGATCTTATATTTACAATGGCTCCTAAACATAAAGACATAACGACACAGTCAGGGTGGATTGGGACACTGTCATTTTAAAGAAGAAAAGCTGCCATTGCTGCCTTCACCATCTGAATATGGAACTTCTCAAACTGGAGGTTATTAGAACGTTGGGCATATGACTGGATTTACTGTACCTGAGGGAGCTGGGGCATGCCCTGGTCATACCACACACAAAAAGGAGAGCTGGAGAGATTTTACCTTTGCATCTGAATCATAAACATGAAGCCTGGCTGCTCTGCATGTAACATGCCACCATGTCACCGAGTATTGCATGAGGTAAACTGGATGCTATAATTGACTGTTGTGTCTGATTATCTCAGTTGTTTTCAGTCAGTTCTGTTCCGTGTACGGCCACAGTGAGAGCTTAGTTTGCACCGCCGGTAATAAGTCAGTCTGGGCAGACGGGGCTGCCCTCTGTCACCGACTCTAGTCACAATATTTATGGGCAGAGTTTCTAGGCTCAGCCAAGGTTTGGAGGGTTCAGTGGTCTCAGGGTCTTATCTCTGCTTTTTTTGCAAATGATGGCTGTGTTGGCTTCATCAAAAGACGACCTCCAACTTGCAGTGGGGTGGTTTGCAACTGAGTATCAAATGGCTGGGATGAGAAATGGTCCTCAGCTGGAAAAGGATGGAGTGCCCACTTCTGTTCAGGGATGAGTCGTTTCCCCAAGTTTCTGAGTTTAAGTACTTGCTTAAGTGCCTGTTTAAGGTCTTGCACCCAAGTGAAGGGAGAGTGGAGTGAGAGATTGACAGATGGATTGGTGTAGCATCTACAGTAACATGAACACTGTACCGGTGTGCTGGTGAAGACAGAGCTGATCACAAAGATTTTATGATCTCCAGGTAGTGATTGAAAAAATAGTGCCCTCTCTCACTGTCCCTCTCCCCTTCTGTTTTTCTTTTCCTTCATCTTTCTTTCTCCCTTTCCTATCCCTCAGTCATGTCTGTCCCGTCTGTAACAACTGAAAATAAAATAAAATAAATAATAACAACAAAGGTCGATCAAATGGACTAATACGGCATGGCCGTGATGATCCATTTGGCAAAGTAAATCCATTGGGTATCCTTGTTGGTCTTCAGACAACAATTCTGACGGCTAAAGAACCAAATGGGACAGGCAAAAAAAAAAAAAGAAAAGAAAGAGATAAGGTGAGGAGTTTGGTCATTTGGGAGGGACGAAGCCAAAGAAGCCAGCCGAGGGGACGAGAAAGCCTTCAGGGTGAAACGTTTTGGACAGGGGCAGCGGGAGGAGGTAAGGAGGTGGGGAGGCCCCAGGGCAGACCCAGGACATGCGGGAGAGATTAGATCTCTGGGCTGTCTGGTTGTGTGTTTGTTTCAGTTATTTTATACTGTGGTTAAAATGACCCGTGAACAGGTTTCATCAAATAACTCCAACAAATAATGTTTACTTGAAATTTCTGCAAACTAAGAGTCAAAGTTTAAGTAATAAAATGGACTGTAGATGGGATAGAAGCTGCAAATTGTATTATAGAAAAGTTTAGATTATACTTTTATGACATATGCAAATGAATAGTAACTTTGTAATAATAATAATAATAATGAAAGATGGCATTACATAACTTAGAGAAAAAATGAGATGTGCTATCATTTTTATTTTTCTATTATGATTGTGTCTCACAGTCAATTATTCTTGGGGTCCTGAGTAAACCCAGTCTGTGGTCCAGTATGTATGTAAAATATGTCAATAATAATAATAATAATGGATTGGATTTATATAGCGCTTTTCAAGGCACCCAAAGCGCTTTACAATGCCACTATTCATTCACTCTCACATAGGATGAGGGTTAAGTAAAGATCAGTGTCCACAGTGTTTACATTGATTAAAAGATCTAATCAGTATGTGATAAGACGTACTGTTTGGAGCAGATAGTGAGACAGAAAATCAGTTAGCAAGTGTAGCACCAAACTCTGATCAATACAAGTGACACGAAAGAAAAAAACAATCAGGGTTGTGCAGATGTGCTAATTCTCAGATTTGCATGTTCTGAATAAACCGCCACAGTACTTCCTCTCTAATAACTTAGTTTATTATTTAATATTAAACTGAAAGCAAGAGCAATTTAGGGGCAGGACAGTATGTATCTCTATTATTTTTCACTGACTGCGATCACACCACATATTGAGGATAATATAAGGATTATATGAAACATCATGCTTTTCAGGGGTATTCATCAACCATTAGCATTTTTTACAGCTTTGTTTGGGTCAGAGTTCATCACAAATAAACAAAATCTGTCCATGAATAAATGAGAACGTAACAAAAACCTGTACCATACATGAGCAGACAGAAAAGCAGATGAAATAAAAGAATGAGAATAAGTGAGACCGAAACAATCCCACAATAAAAAACATTTTCCTCTTAAAACATAAACAGAAATGATGCAATTAGAGGACTCTTCTATGTTGTGCAGCTCTGTGCACCAGGCTCAGGGTCAGGCCGGGCTGAAAATAGGACTGCTTTATGTCAAAATAAATAACTTGTCGGTGGTAAGATGTTGGGAGCAGCTCTTTATCTTTGCAGAAACACAGTCTTCAAAACAGAATCATTCAATCTTTGATCGCCTAACGCTGAGCTGCCATTCTAAACCTGTTTTGGAGGCTTCATTCTCTCGCAGAAATCTGTTTGTCTCGTGGCTCGTATCAAAGAATTTTATCTGCGTTCTGCAAAACAGTTTGTCACTGTGCAAATAAACTCTGTAACTGACAGCGCACATTGTCCCGCCACATGTAGAGCTTGTGTTTCATCATCCGGGGACAAAGCCATCAGTCTGGAACTAATCTTTGTATGTGGTTCCATGTGGACAGATGAGAGGCGTTGAGGAGGTACATCCTGCGACTGAGAGAGCGTTTCAGCTTTAAGTACGTAGACTGCGTGGGTTTCCTTGGCCTCCTGATGTCCCACGATGCCCCTGAGCATGGTTGTGTTTAGTGGACAAAGTGAAATGTCTCTGGCTGCCAGCTCCGTTTGAATGACCATACAAGGCATCAGGATTTTCTTCAGAACTGAGAGATCAGTCAGGAAAGAAGATTACAGGAGCCTCTTTTAGATCTCTCTTTCTTCTTCTATCACGTTCTTTCTCAGTGTCTTTTCTCTGTCTGTCAGCAGTTAAGTTTCTTTTCAAACTTTGTCTTTCTCAGCATTTGTATTCCTTATCTGACTCTTTTTCACTCCCTTAATCTTCACATTTCTTCTTCTTTTCTGGCTACTTCTCACTCTTTCCTTCCTTCCTCCTTTCATTTCGTCTCAGCCCACTAACAGAGAGAGGGTACTCTAACAGACCTCCCTCAGGTCTCCTGTCCGTCCACTCCTCCCTCTCCTCCTCCGTCCTTTCTCTCTCTCCCCCCTCCTCTCTCCCCTCTTCTCTCTCTCATTCCTCCTCTTCTCAGCCAGCGCAGATAAGAAGGGGGCAGAGGCAATTCCCTTCAGCCACTTCTAAAACTGGAGCCACCAGAGAAGAGTGGGAGTACAAAGATTTTTAGCTCTTCAGCTTCACAGACTGTTTGGACACAACTGCTCATCATCTTCACATTACTTCTGCTTTTAAATTTGTAGCTTTGGGTTCTTCCATTTTTTTTGCAGAGTGGATCTGGATCTGCACCTGATACCTTAAGGAAAAAACATGCAACAGCTGATCAGTTGAGCTAATATATGAGCCCTAAAAAGTCTTTATTACCTTGAAGAACCCGGCCTCAGAAAACACGATTACGACCAAACAACGAAGACAGAGGAGGGAGGAATCCTTGGACATCGTCACCACAAATGAAGGAGACCATTCAGTGTGAGGCCAGAGATGCTTTCGGCTTTCTTTTCCAAAAACTGTGATTGAAACAGAGGAGATCAAACTAACGACAGAACACAGACGTTTTCCTAAACTTAATCGGGGTCAGAGTGTGAATGAGCTTCCTTTGACCCTCTTCTGCACTGAGAAATAAACAATTTCATATAATTAAAGAGAGTGTCATGAAAGGCTTAAGTCTCAGCCGGGGGTTGCTGGTCCTTCTGCTCCTTTGGACTTTGTCAGCTGTCATTGATGCAGGCAGCGCAGAACGAGGAGTATCTGGAAGAAGGAGAGGAGGAAGTGGTGGCGGCGCCGGCGAGAAAAGGAGGAAGTTGCACCGCATCCAGCACGGCCAGTGCAGCTACACCTTCATCCTGCCAGAGCTGGACGGATGCCCCGGTGGAGGGTCACCATCACAGACGCAACACTATGGTGGCTTTCAGGGCGGGCCGGGTGTCGTTCAGAGAGACTCGCCGCCTGCTGACAGCGAATGGTCGGCTCAGAAACTGCAACACCTGGAGAGCACGATGGAGAACAACACACAGTGGCTGCAGAAGGTAAGACACAAACTGGCTTCTTATCTTTCCATTAAAGGTCACGTCAACATAAAGTTACAGATTTATAACAGATGTTGAGAAAGGGAAAAGAAAACTGTGTTTACGATCCTGATTAACTCGGGAGAAATGAAAGTATTCACCAGAAAACATCTGTAAAACTATACAGGAACTTTCTTTTCTTGTGTTTTCCCACAAATACCACAACATAATACCAATGGGTACATTCATAACAGTGGAATCAAAATAACACGGTGATTAGAGACTGCAAGTATCAAGAGAATGTGTGTGTGTATTTGTGTTACCACATATGATGATGGGTGTGTTATCATGGAGCACTGAACTCTTTGATAGGAAGAAAAGCATGAAAACCATCCAGTGAGTGGTAATGTCAGAGCAACTCGGGATTCCTCCGACACACACCGCTCGAGCTCCAGCAGCTGTGTGATTTTCAGCAGAAACCGTTTAGGTTTTGGTGTGTGGTGATCTGTGGGCCAGAGATCAAAGTTCCAGGTAATCACTCTGGGACATGTGGTGTCTGCTTCCAATCAGGAGAAAAACAATGAGCGTGTTCCCTTCTGTTGTCCTTACAAACTACAATTCTGTCTAATCTAATCTACTTTCAGCTGAGCTTTGGTTGCGCAGTCAGCGCTGTAATTGAGCTGTAATTGAGCACTTGTAATGCCATTGTTCCTCCATTACCTCACGTTTGTGCTGCAGGATTGATGCAGAAATCCTTGCTGTATGATGAAATTAAGCATTCATCCATTACATTTCTTATCATGTTACCACTTTCCCAGTTTTTCTTTCATCACAGATCATAGCTTTGGTCTTTTTCAAAGTACGGGCTGCTGACTGAATCATCATTCTGAATCATAGGACGCAAAAAGTAACTTTACATCAATACATCATAAAATTACAAAGTCAACAATACAAATCAAGAGAGAGAAAAAAGTGAAATCTTTAAATCCCGTGGTAAAGTGAGGGTAACATAGGAGGATCTACAGGAGGGAATACTGATGTGCACATCAGAGGTAATGAAGAGGCTTCAAAATCAGAAGCAGAATCTTAAAATGAAGCAATATTTTGCAGGCTTCCAATCAAACTGCTGGAGCACAGCAGTTATATGTTCAAGAAATGGCATAAACAGTTTCGAACAATTTGAAGTCTATGGAGACTTTTGTGCAGTAAAGCAGAGAGGACAGAATTACAATAATCAATCTAAGATGTAACCAGCACATGTACAAGAATAGCAGTACTGCTAGCTGTGAGGGACGGACACAACCGACTGATATTACATAAGCAGAAATATCCAGGCTGTGATTATTGATATGTGTTTCAAAATTTAAGGTGGTATCGAAAACTCGACTGACATCTTAACCTGGGATGAAGGAGAGATCAGAGAACTGATGATACAAAGAGAATTACCCAACCAATCGTTTACAAAAAGACTTTTAGTTACAACAAGAAGAGTCTCTGTCTTCTCACTCTTTAATTTAATATGCTTCTTACTTTGGTGTTGGTTCCTAATCTGCAGCCAACAACATTCAGATCAGTGTTTGTGCCAAAACTGTTGGAAGCATCAACACTGGTAGCCACAGGAGGGCGGACCACAAGAAATCCACCTCTGCATGCTGCTGATTCTCAGACCTTAACGTGTGGATTGGTTTTCTACAGTTGCCGTCACAGCACCACTTTGGTGGAAAAGAGGATTAAGACCAACTGTGCTCAGTGGAAGGTCAGTCTGTTCTCACTTGGGCGACCGTGGCTCAGGGGGTTGGGAATCGCATCTGTAACCGGAAGGTTGCCGGTTCGATCCCTGGGCTCTCTGTCCTGGTCGTTGTGTCCCTGGGCAAGACACTTTACCCTACCGCCTACTGGTGTTGGCCAGAGGGGCCGATGGCGCGATATGGCAGCCTCGCTTCTGTCAGTCTGCCCCAGGGCAGCTGTGGCTACAACTGTAGCTGCCTCCACCAGTGTATGAATGTGAGAGTGAATGAATAGTGGCGTTGTAAAGCGCTTTGGGTGCCTTGAAAAGCGCTATATAAATCCAATCCATTATTATTATTATTATTATTATTATTACTCGCAGATTTGACGCCCTGCGATACTCACAAGGTGCTTTTTGGCGTTGAAGCTGTGATGTCATAGTGAGAAAAGTCTTGTTTCTAGTATCTTGAACGGGTTCTGCGGTCGTCATACGATTACTTTGCAGGTTGCGTGTTGTAGCCGTGTACTCGCTGCAGTGTGCTTTTTTATCGTGGTGTTGTTGTTCCTTCAGCCTGCTGCAGAGTACAGTGAACTTCACACTGAAGTGAAACTGAGTGTTTAAAAACCGTGAAACGTGTTTACTGCTGACACTTATTTTTAGCTTTGTTTTTTCCCCATACTTCCCCCAATTTGTAAACTCTGCTGTTCCTCTCTTTCCTGTTCTGCCCCTCTTTTCAACCAATCAGCTTTTATCCGACACACCCAGGTCGAGCTGCATGGTGTTGGGTTTTTGGGGCGACTGCATTTAAGCATTTTAGAATCGGTTGCGTCCCCGTTTGTGTAGGTTTTATGCTCTATACTGAAACTATGTTAAATGCATCATCTCTTTCAGATAAAATGTAATAAAGAAATCAAAAGTAAAAGTGAAACAACACAAAGCTCTCAAACTGGAAATGAACTGCAAACTCTTGGTTGCACAACACTGATGAACTGATACGGAGAATGGATGACTGAAGAAGTTTCCTTTGGTTCCCTTATTCAAATATACCAATCAAATCAATTTCATGTACTTACACAGTTTGTATTTAAATCTGAGCTGTAAATTTTTTCATCAATCTTCTACCCAAATATGAACTGGATCCCTTTAAAGACAGACCACACAGCATCTTCCTGGGTTTACCTCTCTCCTCCATCGCCTCCAGTCAGTCGCCTGCTGATGTGCAGATTGAAGTGATTTGGCTGCAGCAGGAGATGTTGATCCATTAAATAAGATTAGCTAAAGAAAACATTTCTAAAGGGATCTGCGTGCAGGGAGTTCCCATTCATCATCATTAGAATCATTTAAAGCTTTCGTAGAATGACAGCAGCTGCATGAATAACGCTGCTGTCTTGGCAGATTTATTTAACTTTCTGAAGACGTTGGCTGCATCCGTCACGGCCACCGCAAAGTTGAAATGTGCTGCTAATTCTGTGGAGAGAAGAAAAATCTGCGACTTCCTTAATGTATCACAATTCACATAATTTTCAAACAGGCTGGTATCCTAATAAATTTAGGAAGTGACTAAAGAGCCTTAAACTTTGGCCCGCTTAAAAAAAGTTGTTTCAGCTGGCTGTTAGTTAGCATGCTGATGTGTCAGACGCAAAACCAAAGTGAGGTGGTGCAAATGGTCTCGAGGAAAGAGCCGCAGAGAAATGGAGGTGAAATTGAGGTAAGTAGTTTAGTGAAAAGAGGATTTTTGTTTGGAAAACTCAAACAAAGGTAGACTGTCTGGTTCCCAGTAGCAGATCTTTGAGTTCCAGTCTTTTACCAGAACCACCATCCTGCTGTACTTCCAGAGTAATCCTTAATATTCTGCACTTTAACATATGTCATAATTTCACCTTTATTACTATTTATTGATGTGAGAAAGTTAAGCAAAAATGTTATTTAGCACCAAATTACTGACGTCAGTTGTTGATTTATAACTAGACTGTCAGATTTCAGTCTTTGATACGTAGCAATGATCAGATGCCTTACCATCACCTTGGCTAAGAATTTAACTTTGGTGGAGTAAGTACTCGTGGCTTTGTCAATGGTTGCTCCGTGTACACTGACAGCATTGGTTATTTCCTTATTTGACAAAAGCCGGTGCTTTATCATGTTATTTCTAATCATTTCAGAGTAATTTTATCTATTTTAATTTATGCTTCAAACATTTTTAGGGATGCAAAGAAACTCATTTCAGAGGAAAACCCCTAAATATTACTGGAAAAGGTTTATCAAGCCCACGCACATGTTAGCAGGTTTTTCCCGTTCAAACAGAGCACATGGCTGAACTCTCAATGACTTTATCTCCACTAAATCTGCTTAAATCATGTCAGTGACTCCACTGATCTTTCCTCAGTAGATCATTTCCCAATATCAGAGCCCTGACTGCCAAAACTAGCCGAGCCTCTGAAACAGACTAAAGTCCCGTGCATGTGCTATTAAGACTTAACGGGAGACGCTGCTTTGTAGCTGCCAGCTGATCGCTGCGTACACTTTAGCAGTGGTATTACAAACTGTTTAATGTTTTCAGAACGTTTGCTGCACCTGTTTTTAGTGAACAAATGTAAAATGTACTAGTGCCAGTGTATTTTACAGTTGCATGGTTGGGCTTTTTTTATTGGCGCTTTATTATTAATATTAGTGTTATTCTTTTAAAAACGGTTAAATCCATTTTTCAAAGCCAGCTGAACAAAAAGAAATAATTGGAAGAAAATGAGTAAAAGTGCCTGTGCTGAAGAAAATGCCTCTTTTTAGAAGCAGGGATGTGGAAAGATCATTTCTCTGTCAGTTTTTTCATAAATTGTTTGGGGGTTTTTTGGTGGGGGGGGGGGGGGGGGGGGGGTGTCACCTGTGTTGTGCACTCTTTACGTGTCTTTAATGGTGGTCACGTGATCAAAATTTGCACCTTTGCAACCTGCTGGAATACCAAGGGGTCTTTGAATCAGATTTCCTCATTGTAACAGTTTAAAGCAGATCTGCTGCGATTACAGTGGATACATTAAATTGTGGCTTTAGATACATTCCGGTGTAAATGGAGCGACTAAGAGTTTTATCGTTTCTGCTGCCTACCATAGTTGAGTGTTTCTTTTTTGTTTTCGTGGTAGCTGTTGGAGGGATGGAATTGCTTTCTGGAAGGCTGTTAATCTGACTGTAAATTCAGTGTTTCGTTGGATTAACCCTCTGAGAGTTTTCCAACGTCTTCAACGAGGCTTGTGTGTGAGCATGTGTGTGTTTGCCACCCACAATGTTAAAGCCCGGAGGAGACTCGGGTCAAGTCCACAGCTGAGGTCTGCAGCACCCCGACAGGAGATCAACAGTGACCTTTAACCTTAGGGGTGGAGTTAGGGTCAGCTGTTGGGATCTAATCGGTGTCTCACTTAAGAACATCGGTGCAAGCTGTCACCTTCACCTCATCTGAGCTTTAATTCAGTTCAGTTAAAAGATAATGTCTCCACTTTCTTTCTTCTTTGCTGACTTTGTCTCCGTTTCTTGTCCTCCCTTCAGAAAGATAAACCATCAAAGCATCAACGAGTCAAAGGTTCAGAGTTAAAGTAAATTTCCTAATCATAAATTAATCCTTTGAACAAACAGATTTTTATGTTGTGCATTGAAACCAAGACTTTGAAGTTGGTGTTAATTAGAAACCAATACCCATTCAAAAGTATTTAAAGTCTCCTGCAGAAGAAAACACTAAATCAGGTTTCAAGAGAACAGATAATTAAGTGCACAGCAATAACGTTTAAGTTTTTATCTACAGAAAGTACAGGCAAAAAAACAAAAACAAAACACTGTCATGAGTAGAAAAGGAGGCACATTAGCTAAAACACAACCTAAAGTGTCTTAGCCCTGCACAGGAGCAGCGTCCGTCCTCCTCGGCGTTGATGTTCTGGGCCACATGGACCTTATTGCTGACTTCCAAACTATATAATTTTATTTTTGAATGATGGTGGTGATGGCTGCTCACTGAGTCCAGTGATGGTCACTCTGCTTTGGACTAACAGCTGAATATAAATGATGGCCATTGCTGCTGTGAAGTGCATCCATCCAAATGCTGATATTTTTCTTTTAATTTGTCACCTTCCTGTAATAACATCAGTGTTAAGTTGCATACAGCCGAGGTTTCTACTGAACCACAGCTGTGTTGCTTCTAAATCACAGAGCTCGGTCGAAGCACAGAGAAGTATCTAATTCCCCCAACCCTCTTAACTGACGCACAGTGGACTCACTCTATTTGTTCAACTCCTTCTCAGTATTTGTGTATTCAAAACTCCTCTCTCGGGGCTCAGGAAGTCACAAATCAAAACCTTAAAGCTGTGGTCTGTAACGTTGGTTAGATCCAGACTGCAGAAGAGGCAGCTGCTCATGCAGTGTTGCAAGAAGATGAAATGGCATCAGTGAACAGCTGTGAGCCAACAAACCTGACTTCACCATGCCACAGCAGTGGGTCATTGAATCTGTTAGGTAGTCTACTGTTCTGTTATAACAGCCACACCACAAACAGAAACTGATTTAATTACAATTTCTCGACCAAACGGCAACTAACTGGTAAACGTAGTTGTGACCATTATCATTAGCATTTCCACTGGCTAGCTTTAATGGTATAAATGAAGAATAGAGATAAATAGTCTTGCTGTTTTGGTCCTCTATATCTTTTAGATGTCTCATCCTGTAGCCAGACTGACTCCAACTCTGTAGTCTCGGACTAGACTGGGACAATCGTGGCTCAAGAGTTGGGAGTTCGGCTTGTAATCGGAAGGTTGCTGGTTCGAGCCCCGGCTTGGACAGTCTCGGTCGTTGTGTCCTTGGGCAAGACACTTCACCCGTTGCCTACTGGTGGTGGTCAGAGGGCCCGGTGGCGCCAGTGTCCGGCAGCCTCGCCTCTGTCAGTGCGCCCCAGGGTGGCTGTGGCTACAATGTAGCTGCCATCACCAGTGTGTGAATGTGTGGATGACTGGATGTGTAAAGCGCTTTGGGGTCCGTAGGGACTAGTAAACTCAGGGCACTCACTAGTGATTGTGTTGGAAATGCTGCACAGAGCTCTGGCACCTTCGCTCTGGACCTGGCTCTGTTTTCTGTTTCCGTCCTGGCAGAAATTATGGATCAATCCTGAAGAAATATTAATGTAGGACCTTCAACTTAAGCTATCAACAGCACTAATTATAATCAGTTTGAATGAGCAAACTGACCCAGACAGAGCAGACTCTGACACAACAGCTCTGGTTTGAAGTTTACTAACGTGGTCTCGAAAAGCAAATTCAGGTTGCTTCTGCAGGTTGCTTATGAAAAGTTAACTTTTATATTTTATTACTGTTTTATATTTCTGTGAAACAATAAAGAACAATAAAATATTTCTTGAATCAGGTATTGTACCTAAAAATTCTTCTTATGGCTTTTATTTATTCTTTAATCTTTTCTATATGAATAAAATAATGCACACTTTTCTTTACCGGCAACAGTAAACTGCAAATGTGTTTATCTCAAGTGTTACCACTCACTCAGACACTGTTTGGCCTCTGCAGCCGTTTGGTGGTTTTCTCAAAATCTGGTCTGTAAACAGAAGTAAGTGAGGTAGTTAACAGGGGGCTTGTTTAGTTTTCTGCCAAATGACTGACTTCAAATGAAGCCGTGCCTGAGAGACGAAGAGAACGAAACAGGAAAGCCACTGTGGTTAGATCACAGCACGGTTATCAACTGCTGCCACTACCATGCCATGCTTTGATGTGGTCAAAGGTTCTGCTGATGATAACCCTCTGCAGAGAGACTAAGCCAGAGCAGCAGCAGCTATGAAAAATGTGGTGGGATAAGACGGAGAAAGTTTGATTTTATAGCAAAGGATAAATATTTTATTAGTCATGCTTCACTATATGAGCCTGAGGATTGTCCTGGAGCATAAAATTATGTTTATTAAGTCAGCATGACATCAAATGTTATTTCAAAATACTCTGCATTTATGGAAAATATGAATTTTTTATTGAGAAATTGGCTCAAATTAAAATACTTCATATGGCCTCCATTATGAGCTGTTTTACAGGCCAGTTTATGATACATGTCTGGAGCACGTAGCTAGTGAATGTTTCCATTAAATTTAAATAAATTATTAGAAACATTTTATCAACAGCAGCACGCATCTTTGCAGAGTGCTCAAATACTTCAAAGTTGGGAAAACAAACTCTTTATATGCGTATAAGTATGTAAATGTGCAAATAAAGACAAAAACAAAAAGTTGTGTCAATTAGTTTCCAGATATTTTATCCCGTCATGAACACCTTTAAAAGAATATCTGCATAGTTGTTTATGTTTGTTGGTAAATATTTAGACTTTATTCATAAAAATAAAATAAAATCACAGCTTTTGAATTACTTTAACAATAAGTCAAGATTTGACTCACAAGTAAAAATCCAAAGAGAAAATCCAACCTGGAACTGTGAGCTGATACATGATCAGATCATTGATCATGATCAGATCATTGATCATGTAGCACGTGGCACCCTGAGCTATGGTACCAGTGAGATGGGTTTCCAGCCCAAATCCGACATTCTCAGTGTGAAGTGTGCAGTGTGGGCACTGTTACTCAAAAACAGTAACATATTACACATTCCGCATTACTTTTCTGTACTGCAGTGCGTTACCTAATTACTATCCAAAGGAAGTAGTTTGTTACACTACTCTGTAACTTACTTTACTTTTTATGGCATTACTCAATAAAATAGCCTGAAACGCACTGTCAGATAATGACACTATTAAGAACCTAATACAAGTAATAACATTATTGTTATTGTGATGTCATTACTCAAGCCAGTATAGTTACATTACTACTGAAACATGTACAGTAATGTGTTACTTTGGGAGACATTATACCTGACAGTGCTGCTGTGGAAGGCCAGATTAAACCCAACCAGTCTGATAAACCTTACACACCCACCCACTTTTGTCCCAGTATGGACTTTTTGGCCCCGAGCACAGTGACGCTATCTATCAGTGACCAAAGGAGACCTGGTGTGTGACTAGACCCACACAGGCAGAATCTGATGGTTATCTGACGCCACGGGAAGAAACGCGCCACACTCAGTGACTCTTTGTCGTGCTTCATTGAACAACATGTCTGTACAGTTTAAAGTGTTTTCTGAACTCAAAACATGTCCTGGACGCACAGCCAACGGGGTAATAACAAACTACACTGAGGAGCTTTCACGAGTACTTTTTGATCTTCGCTCAGAGAAACACCTGGTCTTTGAGCTACTGCCCTGTGCTCCATCATCCTTCACAGCCACACATCAAACAGCTCTGAGCAGACCCCACTGACAGCAATAATAACAGCGTAATGACCCCCATTATCTCCCAGTCAGCCTCCTTCAGTCTAAACACAACTGCTGACAATTCGGCTCTTATTGAGCTGCTACTTGTTCCTAAATACATCGTTAACATTGCAGCGATGTTGAAAGACTCTTATCTGATCTTTAAGAGGACGCAATAACAAATATCTCAGAGGAAGTAAACGTTGCTGATAATCGATCGATGATTCTGTGCTTTAACGTCATAGTTTCAGTTTGTGGTTTTAATCTGAGTAATAGATGAGACATCAAAGACTTTGTGAGGAGATTAAGTTAGAATATTCAGCAGCAATGGAGTTTTTTTATGACCTCACTATTATTGGATTTGTATGACCAATATAGCATATTTGTACGAGGGCTGCAAGAGTATCAAATTTTCACTTCATTGTATCGTAGCTGATAGAACTAAGAACATGAATACTTTAAAGATTTCTATACAAAATGTGAATCATATTAACAATTTGACCGTTGCTTGTTTTGTCCATCAGTCCATTTTCTTCGTGTTGTCCAATTCAGGGTTACGCTCAGCTGGAGCCTGTCACAGTTGCCATAGGACAAGGATGCTAACTGATCACAGCAAGACAGACAACCACACACCTACAGCCAGCTTAGAATCAGTAATAAGATAAGATAAGATAAGATAAGATAGAACTTTATTAATCCCTCGGGTGGGTTCCTCTGGGAAATTCGACTTCCAAAAAGCACAGCAACGACCGAAGTTACAATTAATTATATATTAATTAATTAATTATATTATATAATAATTAACCTTACATGTATGACTCTGAGCTCACACATGGGGAGAACATGCCAACTCCAAGCAGAAAGACCACAGCTGACCAGTGGACTCAAACCCACGACCCTCTTGCTGTGAGGTGATGACGCTGACCACTGCACTACCGCAAAGTCTTGTGGTTTGTCTTTTCTGGCAAATGAATAATTCTTGAAATGCGAGTGGAAGGGAGTGAAGGGAAACCCTTTAACTAAAACTGTTCAGATGTTTACAGAAACAACAATGTCTCGATTATTTATGATATTATCATGTGTGCTATGAAAACAAGAGCGCTCAGAGAGAATAACTTCCCCTGAAGGGTGAAGGCTATACTCAAACTGTTTTATGCTGTCGTCAGCAGAAAAGATGTCAATATTAAAATCCCCGATAATGTGCGTTATTTTCCTAGACCATTACTGCTGATGTCAGCAATGTTACATGGATATCTAATGTGGTATATTCATATTTTTGTGTCATTGTCATTGTCATTTTAAGACATGGACGCGTGTTGTCAGGCTCAGGAGAGACTTGGAGGCAGACCGTCTTAAAGTTTCACAATTTATTTACACACAGACACTAAGTGCAGATATATACAGGTGAGGGGGTACGGGAAGAGGGTCTCCGGGGAACACTGGCACGGGAAGGGGACACACGGGGCTATGTACACAATCCTTCGCTGATGCTCAGGTTAGCTCGGACTCCGGCTTTAGCTCACCAAACGGCGGTCCTCAGGCTGACGAGAAATCTGGCACAGGGAGGAAGAACAGGTAAGCTGCGGCACGAAAGAAACTCGTGGAAAAGCTCAGACTTGCAATGACACTGACGAGTGTTACACAATAATCCAGCGAAGAAGCGTTCTCGGCAGCCGCCTTAAGAAGTGAACGTGGTGATGAGACGATTGCTTGCAGGTGTCTGAGCCAGGGGCTGGAGTCGTCATGACTACGCCCCGGTAGAGCGAGAGACGCAACACAACAGAAACACTTGTAGCCATACAGAGTCAGCCGAGAAGGCACAGGGTCATGACACGTGTTGTGTTTTTGGGGAAACTTTATGGTGTCATTGTGACATCATAGAGTGATGTATTGAAAAAGTAAAACGCAGGTTGTACAGCTCTATCCATGCTCTTCCATATGATATGTTAATCTATATGGTTTCTTGAAATGTATCATTTAAGGTCAACTTTCTCCTTGGGTGGTAACAGTGAAGGTCAAATGTTTATCCAACCTAGGTACTGGTGTCTCCCGTGGCCTAGTATTTGGAGACAAAGTATCTGAATTTCAGGAGCGGGATCACGCCTCCAAACACGCTCCTTTTGGTTTTTATCTATACGTCCCGCCAGTTCTACAAGCTGTTTGTTCAGGTTTATGTGCTCCACCCTCCCTCCCCTTTTCAATTCTTTAACTTCTTCACTTCACTTATTTAATACATGTGGATCTACCAGGCCTGGGAACCACCGCCAACCCCCCTCCAGGCTTTCCCCAAACCGCAGCTCAATTCATGTCCAAGCCCTTTATCGACTAAAATGCTCTGTTGTTGGTGTCGACCATCACACAAAACAAACTGACTAAATGACATACACCTTTCCTTCAGGAGGAAAAAGAAATCTCTAAGGATGACATCTGGGACCTTGAGTTTGCAGAATACGATGTTATTTTGTCAGATCACTTCTGTGTCTCATGATTATGCACAGGGTTTCCTCTGGTCTTGTTGTTTCAGTTGCGTTTTGGTGTCTCAGTGATAATAACCGTTTTAGAGAGCAGCACTAACATCAGGAGGATGGAGCGGTGAGTGTGGCCTGAGCCCAATTAGTGACTATTTGAAATCTTGCCGTGGTGTTCTGCCGTCTGTCTTCACATCTGTGCGAAGGCCTCAGATTAACAACTTTGGGTTCTTGTTTCCGACTTTGCTCCCCTGTTGAGAATAATTGGGAAATGATTTTTGTAGAATTGGCTGCAGTGATGGGAATCTTTGGGAATGCTTTTACCACAATGATGTATTTGATTATGCTTTATGGAGATCTGCAGCAGGGAGGCGGGATTGTGTTTGGGTCTTTCTAAACCAGTTAATAAAAAGATCTGACTGCTGTGCGCTGGCTGAAGCGCTCGTGGTTCATGATCTGATAGTGTAAAGGCCAGAGTCTCAGAGCAAAGGGCCTCTGTTATACACTTCTGTGTTTGTGACATCGACACCAGGATCTCGACAGTTTAATAACAGCAATCACCAAACCTAAGAACAAAATATATCGTTACTTTTTTTTTTCTTTCTAAAGTTTCATCTTATTGAGTTTATGGGATGTAAATCAAATGAAAAGAGACAGAGTTGCACAATGTAGTAAAACAAGGGCCAGAATAGCTATTAACAGTGGTAACAGTGCAGGAAATGCACTCACAGGGGATGAGGCTGTGGTCATGAGTGGGAGAGTGTGTGTTTCTACTTGTGGGTGTGTGGATTGTTTATTGGCATGAGAGTCTGACATCAAGAGAGGCATCATTCAGAGTGACTGCTACACTGAGCTTAAAAACTATGACATAGTGATACATGGTCCCTCCTGAATTTTGCAACATACTGCTTGTTCTTACTACTTGTCATATATAGTGACATGAATCACAAAGGCAGGTAAACAAGGGTATGGGTTTTCACTGGAACACAAAATTGGCAGTTTGGAGTTCGTCAGTTTGTCAAAATTGAATCATTTTTGTTGCATCGCCTGGTACTTTGCACAGTATTTGTTACATGCCTACGGTTAAATGAAAGAGGAAAAGTTGAACAGAAGGCAGGGGGCTGTGCTGTTCAACACGAACAACTTCAGAACTAAATTCTGCAGATGTCCAAACTCTTCTGGAGCAACGAATGCCATTCTTTCCACCCTACACATGATCGTCCACAATTTCAAACTTGATGTAATTTCAGACTTTCCACACCTGCACTGTTAACGTTAAAGCCGGTTATTTAATATCGATCATCTGATAACAATAACTTAAAGCAGCAAATTAGAAGGAAGAGAAAAAAAAGCACACAGGATGAAATGTGGACTAAAATACTTTTGTGAAAACACAACAGTCATTGGCCAGTTTACTGCAGAGCCCAGGTAAGGTGCAGACGTTCTTTCCTGTCAGACAGTTTAAAAACAATATGCTGAAATTATGTTGTTTCCGTGCACTGACGCATATCCACGTTGCCCACTGCAGCTTTAAATAAGAGGATGACTCAGTCTGTTAAAACCCCAGTGATGTGTTTCCTATAGAAACTATTCTGCAGCTGAATGCCATCAGCAGTTACTTAGTACGGCAGCAGGAGAGGGAAAAATAAACCTTGAGCATGTTATTAATAACATAATATTGTTTGGTACTTCTTGAAAATGTCTGCAAGTCTGACACCTGTGAATATACCGTCTGAGCCTCTGTCAGAAATTGTTTGATTTCATTACACAAATGTACCTGGAGAGAATTTCTGAATATTTTGGTGCTGATATTATGTTGGAAATTGTGCAATCCTTTTAAATGTTGCTCAGCATTCTGTAGTTAGCCTCCAGGGACTTTCTCTTGAACGCTCTCTGGTACATCTTGCTGTTGTTGTCTGATACCTTTACTGTGTATTACAATTTGTGCATCTATGAGTATATGAGAAGCATAAATTCAAACTTCACATGTTGAATCGCAGGTGACCCACAGTGCAGTTTTCTGGGTTAATGTCTGTAATTCCTGCATAGGCCTCACTAGAATGAATTTGGTTGCAAAGCAGCGCTTCACCTAAATCCCCCATATGACTGATTTGGTCACAGTCACTGCTAATTTGCATGCGAGACATCAACCTGTCTGTCTGAAGTCAGACAGGTAGTGACACTGTGGAATGAGTGACGCAAACAGAAAATAAAACCTTTTCATACCTATTCCTGGTAAATTTCACTGTTAAACGATCTGCATTGATTCTCTGTAGAGAAATACACAAACAAATGGAACCATGCTTATGTAAAGCATGCACTGGCTTCCATCCACTGTTGAAGTTACTGTCTGCAATATGACATTAAATTTAACTAGTAGAGTGCAACAATGGTTGCTCCAGCTATTGTGGCTCAGAAGCAGGCCCTTGTGTTGTGTTTTACCAATTTTTGCATTGACATGATTATAAAATCTAAAGTAAGTCATTACATGCAACATGTGGCTGCTACTGCACATATCTGTTGTCATGTTTTCAACGGCAGCAGGTCAAAATAATCGCAGCTGCTTTGTGACCACATGTGGCCCATTTTCAGACCTGGTTACTGACGACTTTAACCGCCCCGTGAAGAAGGAAAGGATGAAACAGACTCACTCGGGGGTTTCTTTTTAGTGGGAGCCAATTCGGACATCTGTATCACTCCCACTGATTGTCGTACTGTTATCGACACAGTGAATCTTACTGGCTGCCGGAGACACACTTCAAACAAGCTGGCAGAGATGCAGAGGGAAGGGAAGAAAAAGAAAATCGTTCATTCAAAGGATTCGAGTAACAGTGGCAAGTTTGTTTGTTCTCTTCAGAAGAAAAAACACATTTTTTTAATCACAGAATGAAAACTCGCAGCTGATTAGTTCCTGAACATTTTACCATCTTTAAGAGTTTACAAGGTTTACAAAGTAATACTTCCCTTTCAAAAACATTAGTAAACCTCATCCTGTTTCAACAAAGAAACCACAAAAGCAAGATGTCATCAAAATGCTGTTAAATTATTTTTACAAGATTTCGCTTTTTTGAGCTTTTAAATAATTTGTGCACAGTTCAAAGACCATATTTTCATGGATAATCGTTACTTTGCTGTTTTGAGCGAAGCATGAATGCGTACCTCAGCTGGAAAACTGTGGGAGGAACTGAAATCATTTGTCACCGGAAACCAAAGATAAAAATAAATAAAATACATCCATCTGTCTTTGTCATGTCTACTTTGAGTTTTTGAGCAGGTGACATTTTGCCCCCCACCCACCTTCCTGCTTCAGACTTTTAGAAATAAAATCGGTTTTAGAGTTATCAGAGTGAGGATGCATTTGTCAGTGGATGTCATCACAAAGATGGCAAAGCAATCATGAGAATATGTTTGCGCCTCTGAAATACTGACCATGAAGGATGTATTTTAATCAAAATATAAGTACTACTCATCCAAATCAACACCCCACTTGCTCGTGCCCCAGCAGCACTGTGGTTCTGTGGTTCTCGAGACAGAACAGATGGACATGATTTCTTGAATTATTAGTAAAATATGCATTCAATATTTCCCTGACCTCCTACATAATGCTGTTCTTATTCGTTCTTCATAACAGCAGCTCTTCTCGTCATGTGTTTCACGTACACATGCTGTCATGAGTAATAACAGTTCATATAGAAACCAGACTGAAAGGCAGAAAGCAGCTACTTCCTAATGAGACTGAGATGATGACATTAATAGATGAGCTAAAGGAGGAAGTCCGTGCTGTTATAATGTCCAACACAGGCCTTTGCTCGCTGTGGAATTCGGGTTTGACTGAATGGCGTCTTGATTCAGCTCGTTGTCATGATAAAACACTACAGTTTAAAAGTTGGAAGAGACAAAGTGGATTAAAAGGAGGGTAAGTGCTTAAAAGAAACAGAGACAGCGAGGAAACAAGGGAGGGGGAACTGAAGAGGAGGACATAGTTCAGCACTTTCAGACATGTCGCCTATTAACTCATGAATCACAACAGTGAAGCCAAGCAAGCACGCTGGGGGGGGGGGGGGGTTGACGAAGATACAGTCAGCAGAGATAAATGTAAGGAGGGGGAGGGAGGTGAGAGGAACTGTGAGACAGAAACAGCGAGAGGGAGGAAAAATGCAAATACATTAATACAGAGTTGCAAAACCAATTTTAGGTCAATATTTTTCTGAGAATGTGGAATAAAAGATGTAGTTGTTCTATATTTAAAGATTAGATGCTTATGATTTCAGGGCCTTAGGTAATGTTTTATTGATAGTTCTCAAGAATACAATAAAGTCTAGAGAGAAAGAGTTCTCAGTCTTCAGTCAGGGTCAATAAATAAAGGTAACCATTTAGTATCAAGTGTCTGTGTCTGTGGATTTCACCCAGACAGTTTACAGCACGGTAACTACTCCACCATTTGCTCTAATTATGGCCACATCTAACTCCAGAAAATATAGGTGGGGGTCCTAAAGTGGAGGATTCTCAGAATCCAGAGATGACTGGGAAACATCGCGGTTGCAGTTCATTCTATCTTTTATATACAGTCTATGGCTTCTCATGCATTGGATTTGTGATAAGTGTTTTTTAAATTAGAATAAAGTGTTTTGAGGCACTCATGACTTCTTTATACTTTTCCCCCAAAGAATTCGACCTTCTTTCTACACAAAACAGGAAACCTATAAGAATTAATTTCTTCTTTGAAACTGTCGGCGCAAAGAAGTGTTGGCTGCTGGAGACACACTTCTAACAAACCTGCAGAGATACAGACTGAAGAAGAGGAAGAGAGGAAAATCATTTATTTAAAGAATTATAGTAATAGTGGCAAAATGTTTTCTTTTTGGGAAAAAAAAACACATTTTTTAAATCGATTCAATTCAATTTTATTTACACAGCACCAAATCACAACAGCAGTCGCCTCAAGGCGCTTTATATTGTACAGTAGATCGTACAATAATAGATGCAGAGAAAAACCCAACAATCATATGACCCCCTATGAGCAAGCACTTTGGCGACAGTGGGAAGGAAAAACTTCCTTTTAACGGGAAGAAACCTCTGACAGAACCAGGCTCAGCGAGGGGCGGGATCATCTGCTGCGACCGGTTGGGGTGAGAGAAGGAAGACAGGATAAAGACATGCTGTGGAAGAGAGACAGAGATTAATACCAGATATGATTCAATGCAGAGAGCAAATTGCAAAATTTAAACTCAAAGCTTCAGTTTCTGGAAACTTTGCTGACACCAAACTCAAATGCAGCTCAGTATCTTTAAGAGATACTGGACTGGATGTCTGGACTAGCATGACTTGTAAACTAGATGGCGTTTTGCATATTCTTTAAAGGCCTGCTTTAGACTTGATTTTAGGGATAAAATTAGAGTTAGGTTAAGGCAAGTTTTAGGAACTTAGTTTTGAAGGTTAAAATTTGGGGGTAAGAGGCTAAGGAATGCAATTATGTCATTATTGTGTCTTTAGGAACTTTGTTACTAGCATCCATCCATCCATCCATCCATCCATCTTCTTCCGCTTTATCCGGGGCCGGGTCGCGGGGGCAGCAGCCCAAGCAGAGAAGCCCAGACCTCCCTCTCCCCAGCCACCTCCTCCAGCTTATCCGGGGGAAGACCAAGGCATTCCCAGGCCACCTGCGAGATATAATCTCTCTAGCATGTTCTGGGTCTGCCCCGGGGCCTCCTCCCAGTGGGACATGCCTGGAACACCTCACCCAGGAGGCATCCTTGTCAGATGCCTGAACCACCTCAGCTGGCTCCTTTCGATGTGGAGCAGCAGCTGCTCTACTCTGAGCCCCTCCCGGATGGCCGAACTTCTCACCCTATCTCTAAGGGAGAGGCCAGCCACCCTTCGGAGGAAACCCATTTTCTGCTGCTTGTATCCGCGATCTCGTTCTTTCGGTCACTACCCACAGCTCATGACCATAGGTGAGGGTAGGGACGTAAAAAAATTGAGAGCTTCACTTTTACGCTCATCTCTCTCTTCACCACAAGGGAAGCATCCGCATTACTGCAGCCGCAGCACCAATCCGTCTGTCGATCTCCTGCTCCCTTCTCCCATCACTCGCAAACAAGACCCCGAGATACTTGAACTCCTCCACTTGGTCTTGTCCCTGACAAGACCAAGTGGGAACTCTACCCTTTTCCGGCTGAGGACCATGGCCTCAGATTTGGAGGTGCTGATTCCCACCGCTTCACACTCAACTGCGAACAGTTCCAAGGCAAGTTGGAGGCCATCACCTGATGAAGCCAACAGGCCCACATCATCTGCGAAAAGCAAATGAGATTCTGAGACCACCAAAGTGAAAGCCTTCCGCAACTTGGCTATGCCTAGAAATTCTGTCCATAAAAATTATGAACAGAATCGTGACAAAGGGCAGCCCTGGCGGAGCCCATCACCCACCGGGAACGAGTCTGACTTATTGTCGGCTATGCTCTTGCAATGGTCGTATAAGGACTGAATGGCCCGTAGCAATAGGTAAGGTAAGGTAACTTTATTTATACCTAAAGGCAAGGTAAATTTGCTTTACAGAAAAATGACAGCATTTGACATCCCTTTAAAAACACACATACCTAATAAATATATAAAACTCACTGTGACACATACTTTAATATTTCGAATCAAAAACAGTTCTTATTTAATTCAGTAACAGCAACGGGGACAAAGCTATTTTTATAACGCTTTGTCCTGCATCTCGGAAATAGAAACCTCCGTCCTGAGGGAAGAAGCTGAAATTCACCCCTTAGAGGATGGGAACCATTTTTAAGGATTGATAAAGCCATCCTCTGTACCTGCTTAGAGTACAGGGAGGCTAAACAAGTCTGTGGCTCACCTATCAGACGACTGGACCATCTCACTATCTGATTTAGAGAGTTTTTCTCTGTGACAGAAGTCTGACCGAACCATGCCACCAAACAAAAGGATAAAACAGACTCAATAAAAGAACGATAAAACAAAGTTAAAATTTTTTGGTCAATGTGGAAATGAACAAGTTTCCTAAGGCAATAAAGGTGCTGGTGACACTTTTTACAAACTGATTTGCAATTTTGATCAAAGTTCAGTTTTTCATTTATTATGGTCCCAAGATATTTATATGATTGTACTTGCTCTATTTTCTGACCTTTAATTAAAGTGACTGCTTGCCCATTTTGTTGTTTCCTAAAATCAACAACCATGTCTTTTGTTTTAGATATGTTCAGCTGGAGATAAGACTCCTCACACCACTGAACAAAGTCATCAATGACTGGACCGTGGTTAATTTCACCCTCTTTCAGTAAGCTGACAATAACAGAGTCATCTGCATATTTAATAATGACCCTGTTTTCATGTCTGCCCTGACACATATTTGTATAGAGAGTGAATAATAAGGGCGATAGGACGCACCCTTGAGGAGAACCTGTGGAGGAGAACACTGGGTCAGACAGAACCCCATTTATTCTCACTCTTTGTGACCTGTCAGTTAGAAAATCTAAAATCCAGCCCACCAGGTTTTTCCTGATTTCAAACTGTTCTAAAAGTCTTTTAATTAAAATATGGGGCTGTATTGTATTAAAAGCCGAAGAAAAATCAATGAAAAGAAGTCTTGCAAAAGTCCCTTTACTCTCTACATGTTTAAGAATTAGATTTAGTAAAGTTAAAAGTGCGTCCTCCACTCCTCTGTTGGGCCTGTATGCAAACTGCATTGGATCCAGCTGATGTTCAGTCTCTTTCATAATCACATTTCTGATGATTTTTTCAAAGACTTTCATGACAACTGAAGTGAGGCAACAGGCCTGAAGTCGTTTAGAATTTTTGGACGACTAGATTTAGGGACAGGAACCACGACTGCTTCTTTCCAAAGAGAGGGCACATTTTGTGTTTGCAAGGATTTGTTAAAAATAACCTGAAATATAGGACTGAGTTCATCAGCACAAGATTTAATTAGGCGGCCACTAATATTATCAGGACCCTGGCTCTTGTTCACATTGACTGTATGAAAGGCCTTTTTAACATCGCTGAGTTCAATGATAAAGTGCTGAGTATCTCTCAGTTTCTGTTTCAGTTCCAAAATATCCTCGCTAAAATCAGAAGAACTAAAACGAGCATAAAACATGTTTAAAGCATTTGCAAAATCTCTGTCTGAATTAAAACCATCTAAAATGACCTGACTGCTGCTCTGGGGATTTTGAAACCCTGCTATGGTTTTCATACAAGTCCAGGCAGACCCCAAATTTTTTGCAGCAAATTTGCTTTCAAGAAGGTTTTTGTAGCTCTGTTTTGCTTTCAAGATCTCGATTTTCATTTCCTTGGTGGCTGTCTGAAAATCGATAACAGCCCCCTCTTTAAAGGCCTGTCTCTTTTTCCTTAAACAGGATTTGACACTTTTAGTGACCCATGGCTTATTGTTAGCGTAAATTTTAACGCGCTTACGGGGTATAATCATTTCTTTACAAAATACTGCATAAGAGCTAGTAACATCCACCAAAGCGTCGAGATCATCTCCACAAGACTGAATAAAAACTTCCCAATCTGTACACTTAAAACATTCCTGCAAGGTAAGCACAGATTCTTCTGACCATATGTCAACATCCTTAGTCTTTGTCTTCTCTCGTTTTAAGACAGTTTTATAGATGGGCAGAAGATGCACACAGTTATGGTCAGAAGATCCCAGAGGAGGAAGCGGGAGGGATTTATAAGCATTCTTCACCGATCCGTAACAGAGGTCCAACATTTTATCCCGTCTGGTAGGACAGGATACATATTGATACAGATTGCCCAAAGTTGATTTAAGGGAGACATGGTTAAAGTCCCCCATTATAAAGTTTGGTGCATCAGGAGAAAGCGCCTGCAGCTTCTGCACTACGTCTGAAATGATGCTGCAAGTGGAGGCGGGGTGAGCCTTCGGGTGAATGTAAACTACGGTTATAAAAAGTTGTGGAAACTCACGAGGGAGATAAAAAGGGCGCAGTGACACAGATAAAAGTTCAACATCTGGTGTACAAATACATTCTCTAACAGTCACAGCGCTACAGTAACGTTTGTTCACATACAAGCATACTCCCCCTCCTTGAGATTTCCCTGTTACCCGTGCATCTCGATCCCGGCGGAAGGGAGCTCCAAAACCGTCGATTGAAAAATCGGCGTCCTGATCCAGCTCCGTCAGCCATGTCTCGGAAAAAGCCATTACACAGCTGTCCCTGAAGTCTTTCTGGAACCTGACGTTTCCCTGGAGTTCATCCAGTTTGTTCCTAAGAGACTGAACATTTCCAAGGATAACAGACGGCAGGGGAAACCGACTGACCTGTTGTCTCCTCATACGCAATTTAACACCTCCACGTCTCCCTCTTTTCCTCTTCCTCTTCTCACTCGTTCTGTTAGAGTCTTTATGTATAAAATCCGGTATACATGAGGTGAGGTCCTTACCATCATACGGTAAGTTAAGTTGTAACAGTTCGTCGCGGGAGTAAACAATCCTCAGCTGACTCACGGCCTCGCCCACCTCATTGGAAACAAGCCAGCACAATAGAAATCCAACCAAAATGAAGAAGAAAGAATCCATGACGTTCTCACTGTTGTGGAGCGTGTGTCACTTTGTAAGAAACTGTCACTTCTTTCAACCAAAACACACGGCAACAAATAAAACCGAAAAGAAATAATAAAAACTTAAAAACTTAGGATGCCAAGCTCTCACTCACTGCCGGTCGCTGCGTGCGCATGCGCCCAAAGGGCAATGGGCCAGACACTCCGTACTCCTGGAGCATCCCGGTCGAATACCTTCTCCGAGTCCACAAAACACACGTAGACTGGTTGAGCAAACTCCCATGCACCCTCAAGCTTCCTCGAGAGGATAAAGAGCTGGTCCAGTGTTCCACGACCAGGATGGAAACCGCATTGTTCCTCCTGTATCCGAGGTTCAACTAACGGACGAACTCTCCTCTCCAGAGGAGAGGTTACTAGCCTCCAATTGCAAAAACACCCCATTTGTTCCCATTTCCTTAGTTGAATCGATGAAAAATGCCAAAGACAACACAGTTTGACAGCCTAAAATTTTATTTTTTTAGTAGTAACGTGATCCCAAAGAGCTATTAGCTGAAAACTAATCTCAAGATGGTATGCAGTGTGTGCTTAAAAAATTAATACAAGTGGAGACAAATCAAGAAGAAGATGAACAGAAACTGAAGTCATGTCCTTAAAAAATAGGGAAAAGTTCAAGCAAAGGCTGACAGATTCATCTGACAATGGCCTTCCTTGAAAGGCCATTGTCAGTGAAGACTGAGGTACACAAGAAATGGACAGAAAATCAGTGGTTCAAGTCATTGTCAATATGTACAGATGAAGCCAGAAGAGAAGTAGAACAGAAAGCGTATAAAGCCATCTGTAAAACATTGCAGAGGCTCTGGCATATACCATCTGGAAAACCTCTGATTGATTATCAGTCTTAGATTGGAGCCCAGATCGCAGCTTTATTGAAGCAGTGTGGGACCGTCCTGACACAGAACGGACCAAAAGGCAGAAACATTGAAAGAAAAAACAGCTTTGAATGTCCTTCAAGAAGCTTGGAGAACTATTACTGAAGACTGGCTCAGAGAGTTAAGATTAAAGGTGGTCAAACCAAATGACTTTCAAGCTGGAAAGTGTGTTGTGCCATAAGATGTATTAACTATATATCAATAAATAAATCAGAAAATCCAATTAAAAAAATGTCTATGTTGCGATGAGAATATACAGGGTTTCTTCTCTATCAGTTTTTCAGACAGGCAGTGATAGCAGCACTTTACTGCAGAGCATCACTTCAGCCGCAGCCTCTTCGTCTGCTGCACACCAGCTGCTTCACGTCTCAGTTCAGAGCCGAGACAGAGCTTTTATTTCCTTGGAAGTCAATCTCAAACTACAAGTATCCACAACACCTTTTTTTAAAACCATCTTTCTCTGCTTCAGATCAAACTCGATGTCGCTGCTATGCAGACAGACAGCTCGCATTACCTTCTAATTTAATGCTGTCAACGCAAAGCCATAAATTTCCCTAAAAGACAGTTTGATGAGTTCAGTCAATCAGGAAGACTGACTGAGAAAACCCACTGCTGCTCCATATCGAAAGGAGCCAGTTGAGGCATGCACCTCCAGGATAAGGTCTTCTGGGGTATCCCACCAAGAGGATGGCCCAGAGTAGAGATCAAATCTATTGGCTGGACTGGGAACGCCTCAAGGTTTCCCTGGATGAGCTCAAGGAGGTCTGCGCTTCCCTGACTTAAGACCCAACCTGACTTCAGATAAGCAGGAAAAAATAAAATAAAAATGTTTTAAATATTAATTTGTCATAAGGGGACTTTAGTAGTAATGTTTTCATATCATATCTGAGTGTTTCTTGGTTGTAGACTTGTTGGTTTGATGGTAACTTTTTTGGGGGTTTCATTGACTAAGAAATTAGTGGCCAGGAGCATCCCTAATATTAATATTTCAATACAAGATCTCCTTAGAAGTGTTTTTTTATCTAACAGTACTTCTGTCAATAATCTCAAGTGTTACACTTACAATTTACTTGGATCTATTTTATCAGTTATATTTTATTATAATTTTGTTATCATCTCAGAGACAAACGCCATCTAAGAGTGAATCTTCTCTTCTCTTTTGTAGAGTGCTATCCAGTTAAACATGGCTCTTCTTCTCTTGTGTTTTCGCTAAAAAGTAGGAGTAGATCTGCTGGATGGTCACCAGTTTCATTTCTCGAGCAAAAATGGGAGCTGTTCTTGTTCGTGCTTGAAACTATAAACTATGAAGACTTTCCACTGTCGCCATTCTGCCTTTCTCACTTGTGTTTTTCTTTTTCTGTGCATCCCCATTACTTCTGGTTTATGAATGACCATAAATCCTGCATAAAAAATGTTGCCACTGACTTAGCTTATAGTAGCTGCGGGGCACGTGCAGTATGGATGTTTAATCATACAGGCAACACGGAGGACTTTCTTTTGGGGACAAAAAGCATGCTTTGCACAAATCGTTACATTTTAGGGTGGCAGCTAGATTTAGGATCGGGGTTAGTGATTACTTGGTAATTATGGATAGTTTCCAAGAAATTACTCTACTGTAAAGTCAATATAATGTACTCTGAATTGAGGGGAACACAACTTTGTGAGTGTGTGTTGTTGTTGTAACACAGTGAGTTCACAAGCAAATCCATAGCATAATTCTAGATAATTTCTCCGTGTTATGATCCGCAGCTGCTTTTCGTTTCACTGATTTTTACAAAAGCTCTGAGACTTTTTAATAGCACTTAAGTAAACCCAGATACCAAGATAAGTTGCAAAAACACACACACTTTTCTTCTAATCAGCTGATCTGTTGCACAATGAAGTACTCTGATTACGTGCATGTATGAAAACAAAGTGAAAATGCACCAATGTACGGTCTCAGTCTCTCACACAGACATGCAAATGTGTTGACAGATGAAGCAGGTTCATAAGAAACATACACAAACAGTAATATAAAAGAATAAGAACGGAAAAGGTTACACAAAAATGCTGCATGGATCACACGCATGGACACACACAGCTCTCATCAGCTGCTGTGATTCCCTTTGGATGTCCTTTTTTCTGACGTTATTTGTCAGTTGGCTTTTCCCAGAGAAAAGCTGCTGCCAGCACAACAGCTGGAAAACAAACAAACCAACAGTCAGCAACTTTCCCATTACTGCTTCCCATTAGGTCTGTGTGCCTGTCCGTGTCCGTGTGTGTGTGTGTGTGTGTGTGTGTGTGTGTGTGTGTGTGTGTGTGTGTGTGTGTGTGTGTGTGTGTGTGTGTGTGTGTGTGTGTGTGTTAGATGAACAGGGGTATCATTAAAAAACATTTAATCTGATCCATACAGTGTTTATGTGTGGCATTTGTCCTAAATTATTTATGGGGCGATCGTGGCTCAAGAGTTGGGAGTTCCCTTGTAATTGGAAGGTTGCCAGTTTGAGCCCGGCTTGGACAGTCTTGGTCGTTGTGTCCTTGGGCAAGACACTTCACCCTTTGCCTACTGGTGGTGGTCAGAGGGCCTGGTGGCACCAGTGTCCGGCAGCCTCGCCTCTGTCAGTGCGCCCCAGGGTGGCTGTGGCTACAATGTAGCTGCCATCACCAGTGTGTGAATGTGTGGATGACGGGATATGTAAAGCGCTATACAAATACAGGCCATGTACCATGTCCTGTAAGTTAAACAGTGTTAACATACTGGCTGTGTTTGTAGTGCACCGGTCCATCCTGAACTTTATGCAAGTGTTACATTTGTGTGATTTATTTACTTACTCTACACACTTTTATTTACAGTTGCATTTCTAGTTGGCACCTGTTGTGCTGATAGTGTTGAAAATTGAATGTACATTGTTGGCACTTGCGTGGATCATCTGCGGCCAAACAATCTCTCTATACCAGACATGAATTGAGTACTTGGATCAGGAAGGATGTCTGGATCCCATTAGTCTTTGATATTTTCTTGAGAAGCTCAAGATGATGTCTTTTTAATTTTATTAGAATTTGTTAAGGTATGACTCAAAATGTCCAATTTTGCTCTGCTTCATTATGGTAAAAAAAAAAACAATTTTTCCAAAAATTCCTGGATCCAGATCTGGATTGACCTCAAAAGTTAATCATGTCTGGAGGAGGTTGGGCCAAGCCATACCTCCTGTAGGATTTCCATGCAAATCATCCATAACTTTTTGTGGAATTCTACTAACAAAGAAAGAAAGAAACTCAACCTCTGTGGAGGATGTAAAAAAGAGGTGGTGAGTGACGGCAGCAGGGTGGTTTAATTAAGCGACAATAATTTCATGTAGTAAGACGGTGCTGTAACAGTGAGTGGGCCATGTGTAGGGATGGGTACCGGTATCCGGTGCCATTATGGCAGACCGAAAAGCAGCGCACATTTCGGTGCTTTATTTCGGTGCTTTTTCTTCCTGAGATGTCACACACTTTGGATTCTAGCCAATCATTTTACGTTTCCGAGGATAGTAGGCAGGGCCAGGTACGTACGATCTTTCAGAGCAGAGCTACAGAATGCCCAAGGCGAAGCGGTCAAAGTCTGGCTGTACTTCACAGCAAAAGATGCAAACTCAGCAGCCTGCAACAAGTGCTTTAAGGCGATACTATGATACTGTGCAAAGGAGTTAACACCTCGAATCTGATGAAACACCTGGCGACGTATAGCATTTTGTTAAAAGCCGAGAAATGCGCCGTATTTGATAGCTTGCTGCGAGATCTCACACCGTGCACGTCTACTGCGCGTGGGTTGCCTGTTATCAGACCCGGAGTTAGCACCATCCCCCAATAACGTCTGTGAAGGTTCTCAGTCATCCAGGTCATCGTAGTCAAAGGAGCTTGCAAAGAAAAGCGTCTGGACTTCTTTAAGTTGCTTGAAGACGTTTCACCTCTCATCCGAGAAGCTTCTTCAGTTCTAAGGTCAAATGGTGGAGAGTCCCAGATATAAACCTAGTGGGAGTGACCCCCCACAGAGGGACAAAAGGACCCCCTGATGATTAGAGGATCATCAGGGGGTCCTTTTGTCCCTTCCTTTTGTCCCTCTGTGGGGGGTCACTCCCACTAGGTTTATATCTGGGACTCTCCACCATTTGACCTTAGAACTGAAGAAGCTTCTCGGATGAGAGGTGAAACGTCTTCAAGCAACTTAAAGAAGTCCAGACACTTTTCTTTGCAAGCTCCTTTGATCCCCCAATAACCCGAAGAGCAGAGTCCTGGCCCCTAGCCCTGCCAGTGTAGCAGAAATGATGAGGATGATGATGCAGCAGCAGCCGTTCTTCTCTGCGTGAGTAGCTTAAGGTTGTTTGTGTGTAATTTACGTTGAGTAGGCTAACCACGTTATTACATTAATGCATGTAAGGTGAACTAGCAAACATCATCATAGCTACATGCGGCTGTCTTCTTGTTTGATGGCAGATACTCCCTTCACCCTGGCCAAAAAGGCTAAAATGACCAAAGAAAAAGTGGAAAACAATTAAACATGAGAGGTTTTTGGACAAAGTTTGTGTTTTTTCCATTGTTTAAGCACTGCTTCCAGTCAAGAGTGATGCCATAAATCACCTATAGCTGCAGAAAAGGCTAACATTGTTATCTTTTTACAAAAAAACAGCTAAACATGAGAGGTTTTTGGACCAATTTTGTGTTCTCCATTCTTTAAGCACCAGTTTGAGCACCGTTTAAGCACCATCACCGTTTCAAAAGTACTGGTTTGGTACTGGTATCGGATAAAACCTAAACGATACCCATCCCTAGCCATGTGACAATCCTTCAGTTCGCTCTGTGAGACAAACAGCTGCTGTCTGACTGTTCATCCATGTCAGCATTCATTCACTATGGAGGTAAATACTGAGAGACTCCAGTCACATTTAACATGTTGACCAGGCGCCTCTCATACCTCTCATAGACTTTTGCATGTTGTATCTTGTGACATTGGCTCCTTATGTGCCCACAACAGCAATGATCTGAGTTATTGGTCCTCTTAAAAGACCTCCCAGCCCATTGTTCCTTCAGTGGGCTGGTTTCAGTCATAATGCAAATGTACTGTTTATAAGATTGGGGAAACCTGCAGTCAGCTGAGACTGAAGAAGTCACTTGGTTGAGTAACGAAACGTTTCTCCCACAAAACGCTACGTCCAGATGAACAGAATCCACTTTTTGGAGAGGTCCTCTTAAAAGGACTTAAAAAAGTAGGTTTAGAAGTTGGAGGTTTGGAGGCTGGAAAAGGCTGCAGATCATCTACTGTTCAGTTCACTGAGTGTTGTAATTTCCTTTATATTTACTCACAGAGTTATTTCTTTGTATTGACTTTTAGGTTTCTCTTTCACTCAGCAGTTAAGTTTAGACCTCAAGAGTACTTGGCTAAATTTAACCAAACATCGTGGTTTGTGTTGAAATTTGTGGCTTCACAACGCTGAATGCTACATAATGACCGTTGACCAGTGCGTGTAAATGTGATGACAGGGGGTCCATGTACGAGTGTCAGAGAGATGCCTGCTTGGTGCACTTGGGCTTAACAAAAAGAGGAAAAGGTAGAGCTACTCTGTGCAATTTTTAAATTTTGAAACATGAAATTGTACCGCTAACTGTAATGGGTCATTCACATGGTCCATTTGTCTTAACGGACATTTAATCTAAATCGATCGGTGCAGTTGCAGTGAGCGGTTCACCACATCTTTATTTCGGAATATTTTCATGATTACAACTTTAGTTGTTTTTGCTACTGAACATAAAAACTGTGGAAATGTTCTGTTACTCTGCTAATTATAATACTGACATGATGGACTGTTTTAAAAGTCACAGAAAAGTTTCGTTTGTGTTATATGAACAATGTGAAGTGAGATTGTTTGATTAGGTGTCAACTGTCTCTCTAATGTAAATTTGTTTGCACTTTCTTAGAGGCCTTTTTCATCTGTGCACAGGACTCGCTGATGTTACAGGATAAAATAATGTTTGTTTTATTTTCTGTTCGTTTATTTGCGGCATTTGAAGCCGAAATGCTGACATTTAAAGTCACAGTTAAATCTTTCAGTTTAATTTCAAATTGGCACAAACTCTCTCTCTGCGGCTCAGACAGGTGGCCAAGTTAAACAAGAAAACGATGCTGTATTTAATCAAGATTTAGAGCAGTGCTGTGGGTGAAAGTGATTTTATTTGAAGCCGCCGGCCAAATATGTGTTTAAATGAGTGAATATCAGTCACTCTGTGTAATAATGCACAAACAAAACGCTATCAAACACACACAGCCTGCCAGCTCTCGAGATGGACACCGATATTTCATCGCTGACGTCTTTTGGAGTGTTTGTGTTGTTGGAGTAATACAGTACGTGCCATTTGTGTTTGTAATGATTATTCAACCTGTCACTGAGCACTTAAGCTACTGCAATTAATTCAGTCCACTTAGAGCTACGTGCTGTGTGACAGTGCCAGCTGCAGCAGCAGCGAGCTCTTTATTCGTCTTTCATTAAGTCCAATTATCTAAATCGTAGATAATGATATCGAAAAGATAAGACTAATTTTACAGGTTCCCAAAGGCGACCTGGGGAGATTGAAGTAGAGGTGGAGGCTGGTGAACAACGAGAAAAACTTACTAAAGGCTTTAAATTAAATGCAAACAGGTGGTTTGGCAATCACTGACAAGTAACGTAATTCTATAAGACATTATTTTCTTAGTAAACTTAGGAGGGAATAGCTGATTAAGTTCTGCTGGGAGCATAAAACTCTTCCATGCAGCTCCAGGGCGTCTGCACAGATTCTGTCTGCAGGACTCCATTTTTTGTCCCACGTACGTATCAGACAAAAGCAAAAACACTCAGTAGTGCGAAGCTCAGCTCGGGCCAAGATGATGGGAAGTCAAAAGGCTGCATAGCTGAACTTTGGAAGGATCAACAGTTTCCCTCTGAGTCTTTAGGCAGCAGGTTACCCAGGTCTAGCTGTCTGCCACCATTCACTCTCCACTGCTTGGATGACTCTTCGTTCCTGCGGCAGGTCAGACCTTGTCAGCCGTCTTTAGGAGACAGACGTTGTTTTTAAAAACACTCTGACTCCTTAGAAGATTACTCCAGCTCCCCCTGAAACCTCCAAGTGCTGCTCAGATGTTTGTTTGATTTTTATTTGAGTTGTATTTAAAGTTTATGGAAATCCGCTGAAAAAAAATAAGCACAGCTTTTGTTAAATTAGTGAAAAATCGTGGGATTAAATTTTGAACTATAATAAATTATTGGCTCAGGGGGTCTCCACCTGTTCTCATAACAGGGCGTCAGATACTGTCAGACATGGTCCTGATGCCTCGACGCACCAACGTGGAGTGAAAAAGGCTCACATCGGGGTGTTGCATAGGAGGCGATTTAGGAGGTCCGATGTTTGTCAGTCATCATGGTCATCAAAAATAATATTTCTTGTGTTATTTATTCTTTAACATTGTTCAAGTTTTAAAAATTTGCCAAACCAATTTTAAAAATGTTTATTGATTAATTTAAAAAAAAATTATTTTTCTGTTTAATTATTTACTTTGATTTGATTTTTGCAGAACAGTTTTACAATATTTGCATCATTTTTCTTACTCTGTGAAGGACTTGAGGCTGATATATGAATATGGTGAATGGACTGATTCTTATATAGCAGTTTTCTACTCTCCTGGAGTACTCAAAGCCACATTCACCCATTCACACAAGCACTGTGTCTATGCTTTAAAGTGCTTTCTAACTACCATTCACACACATTCATGCTCCAATGGATGCATCAGAGAGCAACTTGGGGTTAATATTTTGCCCAAGGATATTTAGCATGCAGACTGGGGGGAGCCAGGGATCAGTAGATGACCTGCTCTAGAGCTCTAGAGGTAGAGCAGGTAGAGCAAATAAACCTCAGTTGAACATTTGTGTTACTGTTGAATCTAATGAACTATATGTTAAATATTCAATCCCCTGATCGAATATTTGATGCATACTGGTAATGAACACTGGATCACATCTCAGCAGCTGTTCCATCGGTTCTTCTGCATGTTCCTCGCACTTTAAAACATCTCATCAGAAAATAATGAGTGAACATGCACATACTTAGAAAGATGTGCATGTTCACGCCAACTGTGCTCTCATAATCACACAGACATCCAAGGACACTGTGGTGGGACTGAAAAACCATTAATTTGCCATTACTCTGGTTTTCTCAGGGGGTCTTTTCATAAACATTCACTGCTTTCAAAATGTCTTCACCTCCCTGATCCAAAGAAAATGTTCTGTTGAGTTGAGAAGAGACAGAGCGCAAAGTGCACCACACATTTAATCACGTGCAAATAAATATTTGTGAGATTTTCAAGACTGCGAGTGTATAATGTATAACATAGTTAGTTCAGTTTATCATGGGGGAGTATATATAATTAGATGATTTAATGTTAAAGTGGATCAAACAGTGTTGACATCATGTGGCGTAACACTTCCAGGAACAGGCGTTATTTCGACTGTACATCTAACCGACTCTAATCAGAGTTTAATCAAACACAGTTAGACGGGGCGTGTGTTTATTCCAGCACAAACACTACACACACACTTTAGGCTGAGATTTACTGTCCTTGACTTTGATGTGACCCCACCCCACCATGTTCACTTAACTCATTCATGTTGTTTTAGGGGAAGGTTCAGTGTTGCATGGTCCAACGACTTTAGTGCTGATTCCCTCCACTGCCCCAGACGTAGGCTAATACTGTACATAATATTTATATGAGGGTAAATCACACAGGTTTCCATTTCAAAGGCTCATTTGGATTCACGACATAATCTGCTGCCACAGATGGGCAGTTTAATTGCACTCAGCAGGTTCCCATCAAGCTAAAGCTTTGGTTGAAACTTCACCATTATGGAAGTGACTAAAAACTGCTGTTCTTCATGTGGCCACTTGAGGCTAGCTAAAAAAAAACCCTCAAATCTCATAGATTCCCATGATAAACACGTTTATATTGTGGTACATAAAATGATTTTGATGATTTACTCCTGCTAATTTGCTGCTCTATGACAGCTGCACAGACTGTTTTTAGTCTATTTGTTTGGATTTTGTCAAGTTAGGTGTGTGGATGCCATTGTTTGCTGTGTGCCAGCACAGGAAGCACAGGAATTGTTTGCTGTAGTAAGTGGACTGAACTGGTAAACTGGAGCTCTAGACTGTGTGTTAACCCTTTTCCACTGAGATGT
Organism: Rhamphochromis sp. 'chilingali'; assembly: GCF_963969265.1. Classification (NCBI taxonomy): domain Eukaryota; kingdom Metazoa; phylum Chordata; class Actinopteri; order Cichliformes; family Cichlidae; genus Rhamphochromis; species Rhamphochromis sp. 'chilingali'. The sequence continues at coordinate 37,259,146 of NC_137936.1, forward strand.
TTTCACACATTTACATCAATATGTAAAACTCCAAAACTGCTGACCCAAAATTGTGGTTGTGGGAGTTACAGGCAGATGTGGCCTACAGATTTACCAGCATGACTTTCTTCTAATTAATATTGCCCTGACTTGTATTAGATAAAACTAAAGAATATTTGGTTCTTAAATCGGTTGAAATGGTTGTAGTTGGTTCTCAAAAGGCACCAAGGCAAAACTGACTCAGCATAGAGACGCATAGAAGTAAATGTTTACAATGGAGTACACCAGAACTGCATCAGTAGGTAAGAAGTATTTGGGGTCTTGGTGTGTTTTGGAGCATTGTTAATGCTAATATGATGTTTGAGTTTGGAACTAAAATGTTTTTATTTTGGTTTTAGGCAGTGAAATTCTAGTGTGTCCGTCTGGTATTTAGTACTTTTTAGCAGACATCTCCTTCTGTACATAGGCTGTGAATGCAACTTGATAACCAAGGTTGCTATCATTCATTGATAACTTAGCACTCCACCCTGCATAGACCACAATCATAAGATTCTCCCAAAAAGTTGATTCTGCAGTGGGAGACTAAGAAGAGTACTTCTCCCTACAAGACATGGTGGTGTCCAAAACACAAAACCTCAAAGCTTCCAAACTGGGGTCTAAAACCAGTTCAGTTAAGTCCATCCATCCATCCATCCATCCATCCATCCATCCATGCATCCATCCATCCATCCATCCATCCATCCATCCATCCTCTCCTGCTTATCCTTGTCAGGGTTGTGTCTAGGTGGGAGTCTATCCCAGCTACCATACAGCAAGGGGCGGGGAATGGAGAGCACAGGAAGAGAGTACAAAACACAAACTGAGGGAGCAAGAGGACAAAAATGCAATGGCATGGTGCAGGTATAGAAACATGTGTGGAGTGAAAAGAGGTGAGTGGAGAAGAATTTCTCACAGCGTATCACGATAAGACCTGCAGCAATCTGAGCCTATAGCAGCACAACTAAGGAATGGTTCAGGGTCACCTGATCCAGCCCTGAAAACTAATGGATGATATCATGGTGGCTACCTCCATTTTTTATATGCAGCCTGTAAATTACATGGATATGATTGTAAGTGTTTCATAAACCCAGTTAGATGCTGTTCCTGGTAGAAGCCAGATTACTGTAGCAGATCTGTAACCTGGTTCGGTCTCGCAGGGTCAAGCTGGACTCATTGCCCTATGCTTGACCGAGTCCAAAAAGCCCTCTGCTGTATTCCTAAACTCGACCGGGAGTTGATGTAAAGCTTCTTAAATACTTGATTACTCTGGTCAAACAAGCCAAATGGTCCCTTTGGCTCTCAGATGTCCTCCTACGCATCTGTGTTTGGCTGTGTCCTGCCTGACTTGGCTGAATATAACAGGGATCCAACAGGCCTGCAGTGATCACTGGTTTATCAGGTTTTTGGCCTCAAAGGCCAGTTTTTCTGTTATTAATGTTGTAGTGCAAGCTGTGCACACATAGTAGAGCTTTATTGTTGAGATATTAAACGTTTTATACAGATGTCTTCGTTATAATATTCAGAAGGTTAAAAAGAGTCACATTTCCTACTTAATGGCAAACAGAGAAATGAAATCAGCTGTAATTACAAAGACATTTGTTCCAGTGAAACCCAGAGACTGCACATTGTCAGCTAGAGTGTTTATTTTTACAGTTTAACTCACAGAGACCATTATAGCATCACAAACAAGCAATGTGGCACCCAATGACCGAGCAGGACTCGGGATCCACGCTGAGTGAAACATTTGACCACACAGCTGATTCACAATGAAACATGCTGTATGAATGACATTTAGCATGCAGGGCATTTGAATGCTTAAACCATATTTAAATAAGTTATAATCCGTGATTGTGAGGGTGTATAAAGGCTTTTATGTAAACTGTTAGTCGCAGACTGCACGGACTGTGATGTTTCTTTATTAGTGAGACACAAACCAGCTCAAACCGACATCCAACAAATCCGGGGGATGAAGAATATTTCGGTTCATGTGTCATGTACAGCTCAGTTTGATTTCAAATGTGGTCAGAGCAGTGAAATCATTGCATACTAACCTGTAATCAAAACCCAAACACCTCAGATTTCTTTTCTTCTTCCCGTATGAAGATGTACAAATACGTGTCCGCTTTCAAATCAGATTTAGTGAGAAATATGCGCTTCAAACAACACATCTCAGTTTTTCCACACGCAGCCTTTTGTGAATCAATAAAACATGTCATGATAGCTCCTCTGTGCTTTCATCGCCGTGCTCTGGTGTGGTGTGGAAGGCTGTAAGACCGAGATGATTCAGACCTCTGGCTCAGATGAAATTAACAGTGCAGACCGCTCTCTGTCATGGTGCTGGGTTTTGTGTAAAGTTTGAGTCTTTGTTCCTGTTTTCAGTTCATTTAATATTCTTTGTTGTGTTTCTGGGTGTTTACCTTTTTCCCAGCATCCCCTGTGTTTGCGTCTCTCGTGTTTCTCTGTAGTCGTTTCCTGTTTCAGTTGTCCTACCTTTGTCTTCTCATCGCTGCTCTTCTCTAATTGATTGCACCTGTGTCTTCTTCTTCCTTCCCCTGCAGCCCTCAGCACAGATCTAATCCTGTCTCTGCTTCCATAATCTTTCACCCTCCCGTGTCCATTAGTGTCATTGCTCACCTCCTGTGTGTTCTCCTTTCTATTCCCTTTTTTGTCTTTTTTCCACCTGTCACCTTCCTATTTGGCTACATTGTTTAAATAAATTATTAAATAACTTATTTGCCCAGAAGTGCAGTTGCAGCCTCTGAGATTTTAAAAACACTCACAATGATTCATTCTTTGCACTATAAAGCTTCTTGCTGCAGAATTTGGGGAAACAAGCTACTTCCTCCTTTTCTACTTTTTTCACAGTTTCATCAGTGGGCTGGATTTGACCTTTACGTGAAGCAGTTCACTGTCTGACCAATCAATCAAATGTCAGACTAAAACTAGGAACTTTTGTTATTAACATCAAATTCTGAAATCAGCTTCCTCCTCACTCTCTCTCATACACAACTGCACAGTCACGATGATTCTTGTTGGGGCTTTTGGGACTAAACGGCCACATATTTTAAGCTTGCGTTGAGTCATTTTTTTAGTTAAGGTGGTCTGATGCAATTGATGTGAACGTGATTCCCTTTACATAAGCCACACTAACAGAAGGCCTGCCTATCCAGTACAGCAGCCTGTACATTAACATATATGCGTGTATATTACTGAAAAGGCTGGTAACTGACTTTTAATAAGTGTTTTTGATGAGCAACAACATGACTGAGGTGGCATTACTTCTGTATTATCAGTACTTTGGCTCTTTTGCTGTGCTGTTGGCCAGTCACTGTTTGTTTATGTGAGCCTGAGAGAGGAATCTCAGCCTTTGGCCCGCCGCTGCTCTTTCCCTCTGAGCAGCCGGGTCAAAGCACTCAGGCCCAGTTTGGGGGAAGCCAGCACCATCTGAATTGCAAAGAAAACATCAAATCTACTTGAGGCTCAGTTCTGACTTTATGATAACACATAATTAATCGACTGGAATCTTCTGGCGCAATCAGCTGTGGCCTTAACCCTGCACCTCTGTGTAATTACAAGCTAAGGATGGAGAATATGAAGTGTGTTCTGGGGGGGAAATTGTTTTACTCAGAGTTGCTCCACATGAACAAACAACTGGGAGGAAGTGTTTACAGCACGTCTGGGTAGAACGTTTTGTGTGTTGAATCTCTGTGCGTACTGCAGGATACTCGGTTTGTTGATTTGCTTATGGCACTTTCTGGAATGAAAGCGTTTGTCTAGAGGGAAAACAAATACTGCAGAGAGGTTCTGTGTCTGTGTTTCAATTTGTGAGGCTCTCTGGGGAGGTAGCGTCTGGACTTCAAGTGGACATTCAGCCCACAGCAAAGCGTCAGGAAGCCTCACTGCAGGATTAAAGGATTAGTTCGTCCAATCATAGCAAATGCAGGTTTTTATGATGTCAAACCATCACGGATTATGAGACGGATGCTAAAGTCAAAGAGGACAGAGTCTAAAAAGATCAAATTGAATTATAAATATTATCTGTTTTATGTGACAGTAGGTCAGGTTTTACAAAATGGGTTCCTGTGGGTACTATGAGAGTACCATCAGAAGGTTGGTGGTTGATGGTTCAATCCCAGGCTTCAGTATTTAACATTGAGCAGGTAGAAACAGAGACATTGTGAGATGTAGCGCTAACGAGTCCTGAATGAACAAAGCATCACGGTTGCTGCTCGGTTGCATGCTCACAGTCAAGGTTCATAACATTTTCACTTGTTTGTGTTAGGTCTTTCTAATCGATGTCACAGTACAGGTGTAGGTCTCATGACTTCATATTAGCATCATGATGAACAAGTTCCCTTGTGGAAAATTAACAGGTTTATGAAGCCATGAACTACTGAATGAATTTTGTTTTGTTTGTTTTAACACAGACTTGGTTTGTCATTCCAGACAAGCAGTTTTTCTGTCCTGGTGATCACTAAAATGAAACTGTTCTCTTTATTTATTAAAAATGGGCTTCAGTATATGTGCCAATTTCCAAGAGAGCTGCCAAGTGCTTAAACCTCTTGTTATTCTTATCCTGTTGAGACAGATACCCATCTGACTGATGAAATTGTTCTTACTTTTGCAAGTGTATGACTCCATGAAGCGTAAAAATCTTCCATCCATCCATTCCGCCTGTCCAGGTTGCAGGGTGGGTGGAGCCTATGCCAGCTGTCTTAGAGTGAAAGGCGGGGTACACCCTGGACAGGTCGCCAGTCTCTCACACACAGAGCACTCACATCACCAATTAACCTGTGGGAGGAAGCCAGAGTGTCCAGAGAGAAAAAGCACAGGGGACATGCCTGACGGTGGAAAGGACCTTCTTGCTGTGAGGCAGTCTCAGGCACAAGACTCTGGTTATAAAAGTATGAGGCTTGAAAACAGCAGAATGGCTCCTCTCTAACATGATGAAGTTTACTTTCTCTCTTTTTACATAAAATAAGGTTGATGAGAACCAATTGCTTCATTTTTTCTGGCTGCAGTGCTGCTTCGTGGTGTTTGGGATACATAACCAAACATTCAGTTAATTTTTCCTGTGGACACAGCGATGTTTGTAACTGAGATGGTTACGTTTAGTGGACTAAGGCTGCAGCGTCTCAGTTCCTGCAGGTCAGCAGTACAGGTGTATTTCCTCCACCTTAATTTCCTTCCTGCAGTTTTAATGAACTGTGTGTTTGTTGTCTGATGTTATCGAGATCCTGCGAGCAGGTGAGGACTTGAGATTGTCATCCTTTCATAAAGTAAACACAGTTGCTTTTCCATGGACCAAACGACCACCAACATCTTAGGAATAAAAAGAATAAACAAGATATCTAGGCATAAACAAGCATATGAGACGTCAGCACAGTGAACACAGGGATGCACCAGTACTTCCTGCAGTGTTATAATACACTGAGATCCTTTTACAACTCAGCTCTGATAGGCCAGCGGAGGCTAGCTGAGGACTTTTTCTTTCTGAACCATTTTTGAAATCACAGCCGTTTAGTATAAGAAAATGAATTTTACTTCTAATAAAATTATACTTTAAGTCATACTGTGTTTATATCAAATTGGTCGCACATTATTCCCAATCTGTAGTCCGTAAGAGTTGCATTAATTTGAACTATTCTCTGAACAGATTTGAAGTCCAATATCAACACAGGAACCTTGCAGAAACAGTCTTTACTTGTAGAGTGGTGAAAGGAAACGGGACGCAGCTCGTGGTGATGAATGATCCTCGTTTTGTATGTCAGCAAAGCTTCTCCATATGAAATGGTATCAAGGGAATTATTGGATACCTGTTATATTATAAAATGCATCTTTGGTGTTTTTCTATGAGCTCTGTGTGAAATTCTTAGTTTTCTTTTTTAGTTGGTTTTTTTTTCAGGCTGCTAAGTTTTGCTATTTCAATAGAAACGAGGGGACGTGCAAGTACTGCCCTTTCTGTGTACAAACATGGTAACAGAAGTAAACAGTCTGAGACTGCAAACCTTCACCTTCAGCCTTAAAATTCACTCCACGCCATGCACAAGGACATAAAACGGATCAAATGACTTTTTCTTGAATTATTCTTCAATTATCGATATGATGTTTTTCATCGTTTCTCGTACCAATTTGTTATAGTTGATATTTGTGAAAACATAGTGCAACGGAACCATTTTTGTTTTAAATTACAAATGTTAAAGAATAATTCTGGTTTGGATTAATTCCAAAAAATAAATCATCTCAAAGCCGAGCCGGGCCCCACTGCTAGTGGAATTTTCAAGCAAATCCAGCCAACAAACGGACAAACCAAACTGGTCACATGACCTCCTCTGTAGCTGTAGATTATTAAGAGAACTGCCCCCTCATAGTCATAAAGGGCTGTGGTCATTTGAGGTTGCATTTTTTCATGTATTGCTACCTAAATAATAATCTGTCCCGCTTTTGCCTGTCTTAAAATGCTGTTATGTGCAGTACAATTTATTAGCATTGAGCTTTTTGGGGTTACATTCGTACGTGTACTGACTCTACAGCCTCTTATCTTCTGTAGCATGGGCTGTTATCTCACACTTTAAATTCATGTTCGGTTAATGCAGTGCACAGACATGCGTCCGTGTTTTCTTCGTATATAAATTCCTCGACCTTTTGGCTGTGACAGTAATACACAATACTTCTGAACTTCTGGATATGAGGCAACATTTCCTCCTGTGGATCATTTCCTCTTCCTTTCACAAGATGCTTTCTGCCCCAGAATCTGATTTATCACAGCCTCACCTCATGCGTCCTGCAGAGAAACCTTCCTCATGCTGTGGATTGTAAATACACGAGTCTTGTTTAACATCCAGAGTGGATCAACATATGTCCAGTGTTGCATTTAAGAGCACACTTCAGGCTCCCAAACTGTGCGTAAATCTGCTGCTGTTAGAGAGTTTGAGTGCTTTATAAGCATCAGCCACACTCAGATAGCAGCTTATACAGAAGAAATATTGAACACACATGAGTGGCTGTGTGGGTTGCGGTCTGCCTCTAGAAACTTCCGACCTCACATGATTATACGTGCAGCTGTCAAAAAGATTTGTTCAATTTAGGAAAAAAAAGTTGTAAAAACAGAGTGAAAACTTCTCTCACGTGAAGCTGAAATAGCGTTCCTCTTTTATTGATCCCTGAGAGTTTCATGATTCTGATTTCAGTTGATGGTTTTATTTTTTGTTTTTCCACTTTGTGTGAAGGAAATTTGACCCAGCAGGACGCCGACATATGACAAAACCATCAGTGAGCTCTGTGGGGTCTGAGCAGACGTACTCACATCTTCTAAAGAGAAAATCAACTAAATACAAATTCCAGTGTTAGTCAAGAAGCTTTGTTCAATTATTTAAAAATCAAAGGCATAAAATGACAATGTGTTAAAAAAAAGTATTTCATTTCATTTCACTGAGCTAAAAACAATGTTTTTAGTTTAAACATCACCAGGAGAAATCACTGCAATAACATGTTTGTTGTTCTGAAGTTATGAGACCATGACCTGCATCGCATGACTGAAATCACACAGGTCTGTCTTGCCATAAGTCAGTGAGAGCAAATCATTCAGTCTTGATGTTTTACCTGTAACTTTGCACCATAAAACGTTCCATAAAACTAGACTGCATTTTCAATTATCTTACAAGGGAAGTGTATCTTCTGACAACAAAAAAAAGTCTTTGGCGTAGGTTAAACGTGAGAAGGCTGAAGCTTGAGCCCCATGTGAGACGTGGGATCAGACTGGAGGTGAACAGAGGTGGGAGGGCTGTTTTCCAGCCTGGCTGGACGATCATGGTGATGATCGTGGTTATTATAAACAGAAGTTAAACGACAAAATTACAACAATAACTAAGAGATAAAGCATGTAGCTGGTCTTCCTACCTACAGTATGCAGAGATGAGTTTCTGGATATCCACTGCATTTCGTTTACAATATGCCACATGAGCAAAGTCAGACCAGTATATAAAACCTACAAATGCATTTATAACATTTATTCAGACGAAGGTTTGAGAACAGCTTTTGCGAGTTTCCTACAGTAGAATTTGAAATTGGCAGGTAGAAGGAAATGTCCTCAAATCAAGGAAAAGGTAAAGTGGGACTGTTGCAGGTACGCTGTTCAGTTAGGCCAAGAAACCCAAACTTCTTGGACAAGATCAGGTATATATTTAGGTTGTGTTATAGCACACGACATGATTCTGAAACGCTGAACTTACCTGACGCACCTCACCGAGGAGGTTTGAAAAAGGCATCTTTTCTCAAAAGCTAACGTCGTCTGCATGGAAAGTCGTGTTTTAGGAGACAATGGCATTGTGGGTAAAACAAGACTGTGTAGTCAGCATGAGCAAAGCAATATGCGAACAAAGAGCCCCAGCGATTAGGTTGTGACGGGCATTTGATCTCCACAAAGTGCTGTTCCAGCACATGAAGCGCATCACAGGGCAAAACAAACAGGCTCAGGTGTCTGCCTCAGCTCCAGTTTTGAGCTGCTGACTTTAAACATCCCTGTTCAGCGTCTCTAGGAGACGTTTTTGTGGCGCAGAGCCAGAACATGAGACCCGGTGCTTTATGTGACAAATAGGCAAGAGGAGGAAAGCGAGCGAGAGAAAGACTGTAAGTGAGATTTATGGTCTGTTCAAAAGGCCACCAAATTTGTTAGTGCAGCAGACGGGCTTTTATCAGCTGGACGGGGATAAAGTATTGTGTGTGTGTCCCACTAAGAGATTGGGAGTGAGTGGTGGTTCCTTTTGTTTTCAAATCCCAGTTTAAAAAGTCATTAGTCACCGTACAGCTGCGAGCTGCCATAGTGAGCGTTGCCGTGGAAGTCGGCGAGCCGAGGGCAAAGGGAGGACAGACGAACAGAAGAGATGAAGAAGGAGGGAGAAAAGGATTAAAACAGGCACGATTACTGTGAAGTTTGGGGCAGAATGATGGAGAGAATCAGGGTGGTAGATGTGTGAAAGAGCATAAAGATGGGGAGTGTGACTGAACGGGGCTGAAAGAAGAAGTAGAAAGAGGGGGAGTAAGAGAGGGAGAGATTCCCAGTGACTCGTGGCTGAGCGCCAAGCTGACCACAACCACGCAGGGCTTCTTGGAAAATCTCTTCTTGTTCCCTCTCACTCCGGCTCTCTCTTTCTCTGATTTTCACTGAGCAACCAGAAGCTCACTAACTGCACACACACACACATGCACTCACACGCACACACACGCGCGCACACACACACACGTATACACACACACACACACACACACACATATACACACACACACACACGCACGCACACACACACTTGTATTTCTGTCTTTGTGAGGACCATTGTTAACATACTGCATCCCCAGCTGCTTATACTAACTTACTGAAAACATGATTTTTAATGGTGGAGATCTCTGTCCCTCTGTATAACGGGGTCATTAACTCTCCCTGATGAATACTGTAAATCAGCTAAAAAGCTGATAAACTGCACCTCAGGATGAACGTATGCTGTGTGTGTCGAACCATCCCAAAGTACACAAAAGGATTCGTCACTGAAATGCAATTCATCGCACAATAAAGAAGACCTCGCGCACATCAAGCACATCAGGTAGACCTTTTTTGGTGTAAATCACTAAAGTACGACAAATACCTCGCACTGAGAGGGGGTCCTGCTGCTGCTTTCCTTGCCTCAGGCTTCCCATGTAAGGCAGGGAGGTCCCAGAACAGAGAGCCATCACCAAATAAGAATCACTGCTGATGGAAATCGCCATCGTCTGCTCACTGCAGTAGTAACTAAATTATAGATGGGCTGTTAAAATCCTTTTTTGGTGTTTCGAACTTGTTCCTTGTTTGTTTCATTTCATACGTCGCTCTCTCTGTTTGTCTTTGCATAAATCCACAGATTTTCTTTCTCACTAAAATCATTAAAAACTTGGCTCACTCCCACTGTCGCTTTGTGAGGAGGGAAAGGGAGCTTTGTGAAACAAATTATATCACCCATATTCTCTATAATGCATGCAAATGTCAGGCAGTTTGGTTTAGTGTAGCCGTTGTGTTGCTTAGTGTTTTTGTAGGTGTTTCATATGTGACTTGTATTGCACCGAAAAATAGGAGAAAGAATTTGGCTCTTGTGTATTTTGCAGTTCGTATTAAAGGGTTAGAGACGTGTGTCACATTTGTTCTTTTATTTCATTGTTATAAATGCTAATAATAAAGAAAAACAGGATGATTAAACGTTGCTAAAGCTTCGGTGAAATTTGACCAGAACATGATCCGAATCCATCTGAGAGCAGCAGAAATTCACAAACGATGACTGAAAGCTCCTGTTCCCAACAGAGAAAGCAGAAAGTGTCCTAAAGCTTATCCACAAGTGTGACTCTGCACTGCGTTACACTCACAGAGGTCAGTCATGGAGTAGGAGGGTGATGGAACAGAATGGGAGTCTTCTTCTCTTATTCCTTTCCTATTTACTTTGTTTCTGAAACGCATGAGGCAACGCTGCTCCATCAGTTAGAAACATTGGCCGCATCCACTGGATTAGCATGAGTAACCATAAACATTTGTTACACTACACAAACCTGAGCAATAAAACTACGTCTGCATTCTTATATAGTTCTTGGAGGATCAGCCAGAATCCTCTGAAAATGTTCACACTCCCCAGATCTCAAATGGTCCCTCCAAAGACAGATGATCAAGTACACAGCTGGCCTGTTTCCAAGCATCACAACCACTCACAGGCTGAAACATTCCTTTTTTATTGCCCTACAAATGAGTGAACACAAATTTTTATCTGCTCTCCTTCCACGGTTCTTAGGGGACAGCAGGTAGTCAAAACCAAAGCCCCGATCGTAATCAGACGTATGAAAGTTTTTAGGACGTGTGGGAGTACATTTTGCTTTCTTCTTTCATAGTCAGACTGCGAGGACAAACAGGAAGGATAGGAGAGCATGAGGGAGAGGGCATGAAAGACAAAAGTCTTGGATCAGATTCAAACCCACAACGTCTCAGTTACATGATTAGCACAGCAGACCCCCGAAGGCCAAATTCTGAGCCCTTATTTGCAATTCAGTCCTGTCATTTATAAACTCGTAAGTCAGCAGCTGTTATCGCCAACAACTCAGCCCCACATCCTCAGGTTCTCTGCATTTCCCATTTCTGCAAACCACACTTTGATTTCACACTTGTAAACTTTTATTCAGCATGTGTTCACAGTCCCAGGTAGACTGTAACGTGCTGTTGTGGCCAAACAACAAATGCAAACTTCAGCTGCTCCAGAATTTTGCAGCAATTTCAGAATCCAGTAAAATGTAATTAATTTAAAGCATTCATGGGATTGGTTCCTGATTGCATCCCCAAAATCCCCCAGATCCCTTTATGAGCCCTAACGCAACCTTCAGCAGATTTCCTCGGTCATTTCCTAACCGGAGCCAGAGCTATGAAGCCCCTCTAGGGTCAGCTGAGAAAAAGAGAGGCATTTATGACTCTTGGTTTATAAACTGTGCTTTTGGTTTTGTAATTCATGCCCACAGATTTGCAATCAGAGGCCACAAAGACAGATCATATTTCTTCTCTATCTTACTATGTGCATGCATTTATATACAGCTACTGGAGTCCATTAGCTTTTGTTTTCTTTCTCGTGTCGACCATCTTGGCTCTGCTGGAAGTTTCTCCCTGTTAAAGGGAGTTCTTCCTCCCCACTGTCATAAGTGCAGTACACCGCTATCATCGGGTCATTAAACAACTTGTCTAAAGGTTAGTGGTTGTCAGTCGGTGCAGTACGAATAAAGCTGTGGTGCAGTGGTTAGCACTGTTGCCTCACAGGACTGAAATCCATGTTTCTGTGTGGAGTCTGCATGTTCTCCCAGTGTCTGTGTGGGTTCACTCTGAGGCACAGTCCAAGCACATGCATGTGGTTAGGTTAACTTAACTTAATTCTTAACTGGTGTACTCTTCTCTCAGCCTGTGGTTGGATAAGGATGTGCTGTAAGGATGTGTTGAAAAGCTCGGTTCAAGAGATCATGCTCAAATGTGTGTGCGCTAATTATTCACATGAAGATGTGATTTATGAACCAAAAGTTTACTTGCTGTCTACAAAATATTTACTGTTTTGGAGCTGATCATATAGATAGAAAAGGGGATAGAAACACCACACTATGTTTTGTGAATTTATTTCTGTTTTATTTGTGATTTTAATTTTAGGTTTATCTGAGATTCTCCTGATTTTGTGTCACTGGTTGAAAACCTAAAGATTTTTGTAGTATTTCTTGTACTGTTCCTTGAGTTAATAAAGATAAAACTACAGCTACATGCAGCACAATCTGATCTCTGAAGAGTCAATTTTGCCCTTCAGCCATGGCCAAGATTTTTTTAGAAAACCCTACAAATCAGGTGAACGTGACGCAGATCGCCCCGTGGGTGGGGCTTCACGGCGTCAATGCATTAGCGCGGTTAGCTCGTTAACGCGTTAGCGCCGTCCAGCCCCACGCACGGGGCGATCCGCGTTAACTTGCTAATGGAGATTTGCCGCATTACTGCGGTTGTGGTGCCAACGTCACTTTAACGAGATTAACGCTGCCAGCACTTTTGAAAACCTGAAAATTATTGGTGTTTTTCTACGTTTCAACTGTAAAAATACTTTAAACTTGCCAGATATTTCCACTGTGGTGTTTTACTGACGAGAACAGAGCGACGTTCAGCTGCTCACTTGTCACAAGGCATATTTGAATTTTCAGAGTTTTAAGACTGGATGCCTAACCCGATGCAAACAGGAAGGGTTTGTGTCTCTGCCTGAAACCGAATGACGAACAATTTGCCTGCCAAGACATTATGTAAATCACTACACTATAGGACAGACATACACAAGAATATCAGCGTACTTCAATAGAAACCCTGCAATAGTTACTGACTTCAGACTTACAGCCATTAAAGAGGCCCAAACTGGACCCTTCAATGGGCCTGCTGGGGCTCCTGGGCCACATGTTTGACACCCTTGTCCTGAGAGGACAAAACCTCTGCGACCACAGATCAGCTCTCTGACTCTTTCCACCATTGTTTGCCGTCTCCACCGAGGATTGCAACATCCACAACCGCAATCACTTTTCTTCTTGCTCTACCAAACTAACATCAGCCACGCCGTCTATCATCCAGCAATAAGTCCGTCATCGAGTGGCGCCCATCCAGCACCATCTGTTCATACACGCTGACGGTGACAACACTGGTCATTAATATTAAACACTGACTTTATTTGTTGTGATAGTAAATAGATTAGGACATGCAGGTAATGTTACAGACGTGCCTTTCAGCGCCTCAGATGTCCATCTTGTCCGTGCAGTTTAGCTAATGTTCAGCACGGTGAGTGCGGAAATAACAGCTGCTGTCGCTCATTTATTTTCCTACACCTTACCTGCAGCCATCACAGCCTGGGCTCAACTATAACTATATTCTATGTTTGCATTCTTCTGCTGCTTTTGAAACCCTCTATTTTACATCAGAGCATTAACCCCTGTGGGCTGTCTTTATATATGAACCAGACAGTCACGCAGCAGGACAGGTTCTGGCCTCGAAGCGGAGCAGCAAAATCCTCTTTCCCAACCCGTTGTTTCTCCCCCTGCTGTGTCTTTGCCCTCTGACGGGCCTGGCAGATTCTTGTGCTTCATGAAGCCTCTACAGAGTCCACAGCCATGCTTGCTGAGGCTCTACTGTCCCCTCGCACTTTAAAAACTAACATCTGCACAACTTCACACTCACACATGCGCACACACATCACTGTGTTGACTTAGCCCATCTGCTCCAGATTGTGTTGAGATGATTGAGATATTTGTCATAGCTCGTTTGCGGGGGTGTAGCGGTGACCCGGTAGGCTAACTGAGACGCACGGTCATGTGTGTATATGTTGTAGATGGATTTACTTACATGCACCCACTCGCTCGTTCACTTTGCACACGCAAGCATTCAGACATATTTTCAGTGCTGTGGATGTAACACACAGCAGACAGTTAAAAGGTCATTAAACTCTAATATTTAGGTTAGTGACACAGTGGAGGGTTTCATTACACAGACACAGAGAGCTGTGATGCACTGCGTGTCAAACAGGAAGCTTTTCTTTTGTTTTCTTTTTTATTATCTTATCTTTTCTTATCTATTCCTGTCATGTGGGTGTTTGTTTTGCAGCTGGAGTCATCAGTGAGTTATCCTGGCTGCGATTTTATCTCCAATGACAAAAATTCCAAGTAACCGGTGGTCTGTTTCTAAGAAAAGTTACTAATGCTGGAATTTTTTGCTGTATTTAAAGTGTGGCTATTGAGACATCTGCCCGTTCAGACTAAAACACTGCCATGAAATTTAGCACAGACGGGAACGTTGTAGTCGCAGTGAATGGCATCATTTCTGGCTTCTGACAAATATCATTTTTGTATGAATCACATACCTTTATGTGCCATGCAGCCCTGCTGTCCACCAGCCTGCTGACTACAGGATGTTTTTGTAAACGTTGATCTCAGAAGAACCCACAGTTCAGAGTCTCGGCTGAGACGCTACCACATCGTGCAAACGTCTTCAGCTCGGATGGATGTGTATTTGACGGTTTACAGTTTTGCATGCAGTTTTGAAAACTTGGGTTTGAACACACCTTTATTCTTGTTTTGTTGCATGACTGCACGATGGTGCTCATCATCTGCTTGGACATCTGTGCTGCTAGTTTAAGAACACTCCTGTTCAGAGCACCTTGCTCTTGCTTATCTTTGGTGCATGTAGGATCCTCTAACTCGTGCCAAAATGGTGACCCTTTATCTTGAATTGTATAAGAAGTTGTAGAAGTCAAAGTCATGGGGACGAACTCCTGTAGAGTAGAGCAGTCAGGATTGGATGCAGCAGTAAAAGCCTGTGGTGAGAGTCTCTCACATCCCCGGTTTGTTCCTTCCAGCAAATTACATGAGCTCTAAACCTGTGATGATTCACAACATGAACATGTTGAGTCAGTGTGACACAGAATGTGTTTTTGGGCAACTTTGAGGTCCGTGGTGAAGCACAGCCGAGCTGAAAGCAGGTCAGAGATGCTCAAAGAGCTGAACATGAAGGGGGAAAGTTGTAAACTTGTTTCTGGTGAAACATATATCGTTAGCTTCATAGCATAAGTGCCTAAGTCATTGACTTAGTCAAATGACTTAGGCAATTATGCTATGAAGCTAACGATATGTGTGTAAGAAATTGGTCCATGAGATGACAGTGGTCTTTTTTGGGGTGTTTGACATTGAAGAAAAACATTTGCATAAATAATCCTCGCATAGAAAATGGTTCCAACTGTAGCCTAAAGCCATTACTGGGCATCACTGCACCAGGATCTGTGCTGTTTGTGTTTGTCCCATGCCTGGTGCAGTCTTTCTGTTGGTGTCCTGTGGGAACAAGATTCAAAATAACTAATCTGGCCCCACATCACCACTTTCCCACTCCTACCTCTTTCATAATTTTAGACTTCCCATAAAAAGGATTAAAAGACACTCAGGCTTGAGTAGAGAAAATGAAAGTTAAAAATGCATCTGTTTTTCATTCAGTTTTCTTCTCTACAAACTGAGTGCTGGAACATGAACTGTGTGTTGAGCACATCCATAAATGTCTGCTCTAACAAAGATGTCAGTGCAACAGAAGAGTCGCTTAAAGACATTGTTGGACAAAGTTTGAGTGATTTAAAAACTGCTGACAATCACATCAAACACATTTAGACACTTGTGGCTTGCATACATTCCCTCCATGAGATTTTTGAAGGCCTGACAAATTTTGCAGACAGTCAACACAAACACATAACAGTTTGTTAAAAAGGGCTCAAGTGAATTGTCATCCCCTGGAGATTTTTCCATTGCACTCTTTGCCTGGTACCAAAGCAACTGTGAGGTCCACGCCAGATTTAAAAGAAACCACAGTGACCCTGATGGATGAGAGGAATGAATATACGCTCTCATTCTTAGTAACTTAGCTGTAAATCCACCTTTTCCCCTCCTGTAGTCACCTGGGCCTGGACTATGAAGTATGATTAGCAGGGTATTCAGGTCCCTTTAGACTTAATCTCTCATTTTTACCTGTGATAAAAGTTCACTTTAGATGCTCGAGGATATCACTCATACAGATGCTATAAAGACATTAACAGAATAGTTTGGTGTTTCCAGGTGTGTCTGCAAACAGAAGTACTGACTTGAAAATGACAGCATCATTTGCATCCCACCTGATTACACAACAAATCTTGACTTTAACTAGAGATAAAGCTGAAGTCTGATATTTTGGGACCTGAAAGCACATGAGGAGTCCCACCTTGGATATGTACGTGGCCAGAAATCTCGGAGTGCTCAGACGTGCTTTAGAGATCATTTCATTTTTTTGCAATAAAGTATCTGAATTTCAGGAGCGGGACCACGCCTCAAAACCTCCGGTTCTTATTTATATGTCGCACACTTGGACGAAACGACACTTCCAGGCGTGCATGAGATTGGAATCGTTTCTCTTTACTTGTTCATTTGCTCTGCAAATACACAAACACAAGCACTTTGGTTCAGCGTGGCTGCACTCTGCAGGCTGTCTCTGCACTAAAACACACAGGACCCCCAAGCTGTCCCATCCAGCGCCTGCATGAGCGTCACTCATGGGAATCATCATTAACTAAATTATTCTAGCTGGAATGCCAGTGAGCACAATACGTGTCAGAAATACAGTAATAAAGACCTGAATGCACCCAGTAACAACGATAAGCACCCCAAACACATAACATTCACATACACCAGTTCCCCCAGTTCTACAAGCTTCTTGTTTTCATGCCCCACCCTTCCTCCCCTTTTTCAATCATTTCACTTCTTCACTTCTCATTAGTACATGGGGCTGTGTCAGGCCCATCCGAGGCTTTTTCCCAAACTGGAGCTCAATTCATGTCTAATTCCTTCACCTTTGTCTACTAAAAACACTGTTGAACCTAAAAATGAGTTCAGCTGGTGAACTACATGATTCCAAACTCAGACTCATTTGTTTTGTTTAAAGACAAGTTCCTCAGATGTGACACATCAGAGGCGTGTTCTTGCTCGTTGTCTTTTTATCCTCAGCTGTTCTTTGGTGGTGGTTTGTTTTGCAGCATACAAAGTTATTGTTGCAAACAGGACTAAGGCAGCCTGGTTGAAAAACCTGTGAACCACCCTCATTCCTCCGTCTTCCTAACACAGACCTTTTCAGTCTCAAAAAGAGGACCGTTATCTCCCAGGGACCAACAACAAATACCAAAAAGGCTCTTAGGGATGAAGAAGATGTCCTAAATGAAGTATGTGGAGGTTTGCAGACATTTTAAAACATTTTTATGTTTTTTTATTTTGCTTTCGTGTCAGTGTAGAATGTGAATGTGGAGACCTGAAGTGAAGTATTGGCGTATAAAGGTCAGGAGCTGTTATCAGGAAGTGTAGGTGCAGGGATGAAAGTGGAGCAATGAACTGGTCTGTGAAGTCTGGATGAACTGCAAGATTCAAATCAGGGGTCAGATGTATTTTTAAATTTGTATCAGGGACGTGGTGAAGTTACAACTTCATGTTAAGGGGCTCTTCAAATTATTAAGTCCAATTGTAAAAGTAACACTTTATAACCTACCACTCCTGTAATCGTGAGGGTGTTATTGTATATTCCCTTAGAGGACCATGTGCAAAGCATCTTCTTGCTGCTCTGGTGTTTTTGAAAGCACCTGTCAGGAGATGTGCTAAAGATGGAACATATGAGGCGTGGGGAATGAAAACAGCACACTGTGGTTTTTACAGCTTCGGACAGGTGAAAAAACACGACAGCACTTACAGATGATTAGCAACTGACAGGAAGACGGGAATGCCTTAAAGTGCGTGTGGTTAGTGGGACACACGGGGCATATGAATTCAATGGAAAACACATTAATGAGGCAAGTATGGAGTCTGAAGGTTTCATCGTGTGGTAGCTTTCACAGCTCCGCTTTTACAAGAACACGACTCAAAATGTGCCTTTAGGGGGTGACAGCAATAATCACCACGGGTCCACGTACAGTAAAGTCAAGTCTGTTATTTATATCGCACATTTAAAAGTAATAGGAGCTGACTGAAAGCAGTTTCCAGTCTGGGTACATGAGCTGACTGACACATGGGTGGTGTAAATGAGAAATACAGCGAGAGAATAATAAAACATGACAACTGCAACCTCAGACTGAGCTACAAGAAAGAAAAGGAAAAGAGGTGCATGTGAAAAAATTAAAAGATGCCAAACTGAATAAATATAAAGTAAATAAAAGAATGCATTATTTTATTATTTCCTGGAATAATTTCCAACTATTCATCAGTTTTCTTATCCACTTCAGGGTTATGAGGGGAGGCTGGTGTCTAAGCTAATGACAACAAGGAATACTTGATTTATCCTAAAAGCTGGGAATGGGGCTGTTAGAGTGAGAGGTGGGGTCATCATGGTCACCAGTACATCAGGAAGACCAGCACAGACCAATTACACTCAATTTACAATGTAAAATCTCCAGATAACCTAACACGCGTGTCTTTGGACTGTGGGAGGCAGAACGGAGAACCCGGACGAATCCCACGCAGACACGGGAATCCGAGCACAGACTCCAGACTCAAACTGAAGTGACGGTGCGGCACAGAGCCAGCCAACGCCTCATAAACAAAGACATGATTTTACTTTTACACACAAACCCTCTTGCAGAGTATGATGAGATGTTTTAAGGTTTTTTTGGTTTAAATGTGGCTGTTTTGGGAAGCAGTGACATGCGTGTGTCCTCTCATGTGCTCCTCGCTGTCCTCTCATACACATTATATATTTATTAATTATTGAACAGCAGCAATTTTCCGTTGAGCTTGTGGGAAGCAGCTGTTGTTAAGGAAGCATCGGGCTCTTTGTTTGGGAAGCTCGTGTTGGAAGTGTTCGTCTTTATGGGTCGGATGTTCTCAGGCACAGTATGGACTGACAGTGACCTCTTAAATTGGAAAGTATGTTATTATTACTGTCACATCATTTTCACATGTGCATTTGTGTAAAAATAAAACTACAATGTCGTAGTGCAAAGTAGAAGTATTTGAATAGTTTATATTGCAGCTACCTCAGAGGTCTGCAGAAGATCCTGACTGGCTGTTCTGTTTTACTTTTAGTGACTAAATAAGAATATTTATCAGATTTTATAGTATTCAGTTGTTTGATGGTGCGAGGTTCTGGAAAGGCAACGAAACACATTGAATAGAGCTATCTTGACCAAATGTCTCTTTGCGTTGATGGCTTTCATGCTGAAGGCTTGGAGGTAAAGCAAATATGGTCCATAAATTGTGTTTTTAATCTCAGGTTGAATATTGCTGTTAAACTGTCAACTTTTGCCACACGTGCAGGAAAAACTTGGTTTCCTCTTAACAGCAATTACGGTTTTTAACTTTGTCATGTAACTATATTTTTAAATTCTTTGCTTTGCCCCCACTAAGCCTAATCTGATTTTTTTGTGCTTATTTGCGTTGTGTCACGACACTGTGGAGCTTCATAAGGAAATGAAATTCTGTCCAGACTACCTTTAGGGATTCCTGTCTGTATCAGAAAGACCAGCATTAGCAGGTGTCACACCTCAGGCACAACCACTGAAAAAACTTCACTCAGCAGCTCATCACTGCACAGATCTTCACAAATAAAGAGAGTTTATTTAAATTTATAAATGTTATGCAGTTATCTAAACAAAAAGTGATGAAGTATCCTGATTATGATCCTCTGCACATGAGACCCTGGAGTCAAGTTCATGCATGAGGCATGCACAGAGAGCACAGAGGGGAAAGAACAAAAGTTGGCGAGTGCACAAAAAGAGGAGAGAGCAAAGGTCGGGTACCACGCAGGCAGATATATTTGCCTACAGTGCAGCAGTGCTCAGAAATGAAGCCTGAGGCTGTTGGCTCGTTCTGCCGGTTTATAAAGTTCTGATTTTCAGCCAAAACATCTGGCCGCTCTAATACTTACAGGCACGCTGCAATAATATAACACGATCTGCAAGTGTGCCTTTCTTATCTCCTGTTCAGCTGGATCGAACTCAGCATGTTTGTCCAAGTCAAAATATATCATTATGTAGGCTAATAGCTGGGAAGGTCTGAATTAGAAGAGCCATCTGCACTGCAGTCGTGGATGACAAACAAACACTAAAGTTAAATATCTAAATGTCTTCTGTTGCTTTTTGTGTGTGTGTGTCTATGTTTGCACAGGGTTTACAGTCACTTCTATAGAAAACTTTTAATCTTTTCCTGTACTCGTGAATTTCTGTGCTCACATGCTGGTAATATTTCCACATTTACACTTGGTAATATCGTCATTTTGCTACCCACTGGCACCTGCAGTCTTATTTAGCTTTCAGGCTGGTCAGCACAGCTTTCCATCCGTGACCTCAAACAAAAATTCTGCTTTGCAAAGAAAATCTTCCTCCTTATAAACAGAAACCAGCGGGCGATGTCAACTAAACGCCTTGACTGGACATTCAAGCAATCATTCAATGTCAAAAATTTGCTTAACAGAAGTTTTTTCGGGGTTATTAGGTGAATCACTCAAGCTTAAAACGATTGGTCATGGGGAAAGGAACTGTTGAGAAACAGGACTTAAACCCTCGTTTTTGATGCCGAGCTGACCTCCAAACTTCACATTTCACTGCACTCAAACGTCACACTGCTTCCTTACTCGGCACTAAAGATAAACACAGAGCTGATTTTAGCTGTTTGAGCAGAGGGGCGGCGGCAGCCATGTTTCAGTCCCTCAGCGCACCTTCGCATCCTCAGCTGCCAACTCAGACCCCGACACACTCCAGCGACGCACGGTGCACTTGTTACCCCAGATCGCTATCGGTGCTACTTGCCTGTGCTTCAGTGTAATCGAGGCTGTTTGGCGACCCCACCCCAGCACCCCCCCCACCCACCCACCCACTCTTCTCCCCTCTGTCCCCTGTGAAGTCACCCAGAGGGCCAGATCACAGCAAAGCCAACATGTGGTTTGAGTTAGCGTCTCAGAAACCAGCCCTCCATACGTGGGGTTGTGTGCGTAATCCCAGGGCTCGCTGGTCAGGCTCTGCTTGTGTAGTGTGCAATTGTGAGCGCAGAGCTAATTGTGTTTGTGTGTGTGACTCTTTTTATAAATATATGCCAGGTTTTGTGAGTCTTAAAAGGAAGTACTATTTTGCGTGTGGTTGTATCCTCACACAGGAAGTCAGCATGCTCTGTCTCTGGGGACTGAACAAAACCAAGAACTAATTTTAAATCTCAAGAGTATTTAGTCGCGCTCTCACACATAAGCCGCATATTTCTGTCCATACTGTGTCTGTTTCGGCCTCTCTGGCTCTGCTGGTTGGACTGCGCAGCAGCCAGGTGGAGGTTTTGGCTTTCATCAAACTTTTATCTGCACGACATCTCAGGAAGCAGAGCAGGAGGGAGAAATGAACCGGCTCGTTCCAGCTATTTTCTCCTTTGCTGATTATTTGATTAAGTTCTCGCTGAGACAAAGCATCAGATTTTTCCCCTCTCTCTTTAGTCCAGGTTAGCTCGATTTACTCTCTCACACTAAAGTCCCTAAGAAAGGCCATTCGAATTTGTGACCGCTCCGATAGGCATCTCCCCACTTGTAAAATCATTTTCTGATTGAACAGAGCGATGCTTGTTCAATCTGAATCCGAATTGAAGCAGACTAAACATAATAGCACTGGAATCACTTTAATTGGTTAGTGAAAATGAGTAATAGTGGCGTCAGCATGCGTGAAGAATGATGAACATGATAAGGTCAATCAACCAGGATAACATCGGCAGCTGATGGGAATAAAAGCATGAAAACATTGCTGAAAATCAGGCGGTACTTATTAAAAATGAATCACCTGTCAGTGTTTAGCAGTCATAACAAGTGAGTTAAAGCCAGAGTCTGAAGCACTTTTTACACATGAACTCGTTGGCAGCATCAGGAAGGAACAATTTTCCATTATGGAGAGTATTTAAAATGAAAGAAAATTTATTATTGACACATAATCAGGGGCATAGTCCGGGTTATCAAAGGTGGGGAGGGATCCATAGGAAACCATAATATTTGTCATATATGCATACACATGTTTTAATGAAAAGGGGTGATGCAAATATTAAAATGTTGATACGAAAGGTCTGATAATAGGTAACTAAAGCTTTAAGATAAACAGCATGGAGTGCAATAATAATAATAATGGATTGCATTTATATAGCACTTTTCGGGGCCCTCAAAGCGCTTTACATTTCCACTATTCATTCACTCTCACATTCACACACTGGTGGAGGCAGCTACAGTTGTAGCCACAGCTGCCCTGGGGCAGACTGACAGAAGCGAGGCTGCCATATCGCGCCATCAGCCCCTCTGGCCAACACCAGTAGGCGGTAGGTAAAGTGTCTTGCCCAAGGACACAACGACCGAGACTGTCTGAGCCGGGGCTCTTTGAGCCACGATCGCCCCCAATATTTATGAAATACTGTGGAACAGATGAAGAAAATAGCACAAATACTTAAATAAATTACATTAAACTGATTTCAGGAAAGTCTTTAAGGAAATGTAATCACTTACACTACAGTCCTATCCATGCTCTGCCTGGTGATACTGGTCTCTTTTTAAGATTAATAGTACTTTAGCCAATGGAACTGGTGTCTCCAACTTGTCTTTTGTTGGCATTTGTTTATCATTATATCAAAAACTAGTTAATTTAGTTTGATCTAAAGTCTAATTTTGATCAGGGTTCATGTTTTTTTAATCATTTCTTGAAATCCTGGCATTGCTTAAACCCATGTTCATAGATTTTGTCCATGTGCTCGACCCAATCACCTGCACACGATGCTCATGTATGCTGATGTATTGACTTGAGCACATGAGATTATCCCTGCGATTCATTTCTTGATTTTTTAGGGAAATACAGACATTCATGTGCTTTTCAAGATGAAGCATCAAGCTGATTTTCAGTTTAGGCAAAGTAAATCTGTTTTCTCTCCAAACACGTTTTTTAAAAATATCTGTGCAAAAATGTGATAATGAAACACAAAAGAAACAATGATGCCAAACCCCAACTAACTTTAAACACTAGTTAAACCTTTGAAAAATGTCACTATTGGGAATAACAAATTAGGTTTTGCAACGAGACCCCTGCAAGAAAAGTGATCTACACCAGAGCCTGAACTTTGCTCCGCTGGTTACTGGCCGTCCCACTGGGACCAATCTGTTTGTTGGTCCAGCAGTATATTTATCAACTCCTTCTTCTCAGTGGCACTGACATCCTGAGGACGTGGAGACTGAGGCACGAATGGATGGCTGGATGGATAGATTATTTATTTGTCGGGGTTGAAGATTACAGCATGGCAGTGCGAGCTGGCACGGGTTGATATTCCCAGAGATGGAGAGTCCTGCGTCTTTATATACCAGACCCCCTGACATGTTTTATTAACATGTTTGATTTGGTGAACTTGATACACTGAGTGGGTGGCTTTCCAGAATAAAACAACTCACTGCTGAACTGTGGAAAGACTCAGCACAAGTCATTTTATTTTAGCTGTGACGTCAAACTTACTCATTAGCTTTTCATCACATACTCGTCTTTTCTGTTTTATTGGCTCTGTGTCTTTTTACCCATGCATTGCCCTGCACCTGTACGAACACTCGTGGGTTCCAGATGATGAATCCCAGTGATTGTAGCTGAGACAGACACTCAGCAAATACTGAATAGTATACTGGGATAACACCAAAAATGGCAGTTTCTCCATCAGTGTCCCCAAAGAGCAAATCAACAGCAAAAATGAACAAGTCGTCCACGACTAAGTCCAAGTTAGTCCAGTTCAGGCTGTTAAAGTCTTTAATCCAGCAGAAATGTTGTGAAAAGACAAAAGTGAAGCGTTTATGGGAGGACACTCGCCAACATCGTGAATGTTTTCTGGGCATTATAAAGGACTAAAAGTGGATCACGCCAAGTAATAAAAACAAAGGCTCTTAAACTGTTACCCTCACAGATAATAATAATATCGGATCCTTTTCTTAAATAAACAAAAAGTCCAATATTTTAATTTCCTTTCATTAGTTGCTTTTGTCTTTTTCTAGGACGTCTAGGACTAAAATCTGATGGTGCTGCGTTCATATTTATGCAGAAATTTGCAATATTTCAGCTGCTCTGGATCCTGTGGGTTGAACATTGGTTCCTCATTGGGTTGGCTCATCCTACAGGGTTTCAGCCTCAGTCCTGAGTCACTGGCTTGAATACTGTGTGCTGTTTTTCTTAAAGCTGTTAGCATGCTGATTACCACTACAAACTTGAAATACTGGAAGGGTTTGTGGTTGGAGGGTAGGGGTTTATAGAGCGTGCAGGATAGAGGACATGTTGTTCTCTTGCTGTATGATCCACAATATTCTAATTTCACTGTACTATTGTACGAAGTATGACTGTGCAATAAAGAGTTAACTTATGCTCCCGAGTTTGGGCTCACTGATCTCATGTTTCTGGCCAAGAAGCTTGTTTTAATGCATCCAACTAACAGCTCCGTGTTTTATTGGTGGGATGCAGTTTTATGTTGGAATGCTGTGTTTTTCCTCCAAACACTTCTCATTCCAAATCAGAAACTTTTAATCTAATTTAAACACAAAACATTGTTCAGCCTTGTTCACATGACTTCAGCAAACTGCAGAAAGGCACCAGTGATCTTTTTAGAGAGCAGAGGCTTTTCATCTTGATGCTCAGTGTCGTCTTGGTTCTGAGAGACTCATTTTAGATGCTACAAGTTACTCCAGGGCAGGCTTGGCCAACTCCAGGCCTCGAGGGCCGGTGTCCTGCAGGTTTTAGATCTCACCCTACACACCTGAATCAAATGATTAGTTCATTCCCAGGCCTCTGGAGAACTTGACATGTTGAGGAGGTCATTTAGCCATTTAAATGAGCTGTGATGGATCAAGGACACATCTAAAGCCTGCAGGACACCGGCTCTCGAGGCCTGGGTTTGGACACCACTGCTCTAGGGTCAGCTGTACTATAACACACCTCATTCTTGAAGGGATCTCTGTTGTCATTAAAATCGTTTAGTTTGAAGTCAGTCTGTTTGATTCTGGGTGGATGACTCCGCTGTGATGACTGGATGTGCACTGGATGGATTTCTTTGTGTCTCTTGTTTTACTTCTCATCTTCCTCTCATATAACAGACTCTGACACCTTGTGTTTCCCTTTCGTTGAGTGCAGTTGGAGAACTTCCTTCAGAAGAACAACAGGCGTGACGTTGCCAACATGCAGTCGCATGTCGTTCACAACCAAACGGCCACGATGCTGGAAATCAGCACGAACCTGCTCACGCACACAGCAGAGCAGACACGCAAGCTCCATGTGGTCGAAGCAAAGGTAAGGACCTGCCAGTGAACCTGTCATCTGAAAACAGACTTTTGTGAGTTTATTCTCTGTTTTTGTGTCTCATCAGGTCCTAAACCACACATCTCAGATAGAGATAAAGCTTCTGGAGAATTCTCTGTCCACCAACAAGCTGGAAAAGGAACTGTTACTGCAAACTTCAGAGATCAGCCGGCTGCGAGATAAGAACAGGTGGGAAATGGTTTTGTTCTGTCAGCGTCTGCGTAGGTGGAAATGAATCATAAAACCAATTTAAAATCACTCTGAGTAAAGACAACGGCTAAAAGGACTACTTTTTCTACAATCGAATGCTTGTACACGGTTTGTTCTGACTCAGAATTGGCCTTTGGGGGACATTTGATTAACAAAAACATCTGCTGTCAGTTAATCGAGTTAATAAAACCTCGGTTAACAAAACTGGTTAAGAAACAAGAATAATACAGGAAGGGATTGAAGCCTCTTGGAGTGAGGCAGGATTTCTTTTTTCTGTAGAAGAACAACTCGGCAATAGTGAAGTTAGCACATCACAACCTTTAAAAGCAGCCAAGTGATCATGTGAGACTGACATCATACGCTTCTACGACAGAGACATGTCGCAAAGTAGCCGAACCTCATATAACCTCCTTTCTAACACTAATAAAGAGCACAGCTTGCAAAAGGAACATCATATTGTATTCATTAAGACTCCAGCTAGCAGCTGACCCTATAAAGTCACTGAGGTCATAGATCAGGTTAGCCTGAGGGTAGTTTTCCCATGCACTTTTATAAAACTAGACTTCTTTTGGCGTCAGAGAAATGAATCTGGGTTTGAGGCACTTCAGCACTGACTTTACTCTCAGAACTGGAGACTATGTTTATCTTTTATATACTATGACCTCATCAGGATCCCAATGTTATATTTTGTCAAAACATAATGAAACTGATTGGATAATATGTGTATGACTGATGAGCTTTTCTAGTAGCTATTAATACATTTTTCTTTGCCCTCATAAAAATAAAGCCATTTTTTAATGAAAATGTAGCTGAAATATATCGAATCAAATGTTCATTTATGAAAATGATCATTA
The DNA here is from genome assembly GCF_963969265.1 of Rhamphochromis sp. 'chilingali'. NCBI lineage: Eukaryota > Metazoa > Chordata > Actinopteri > Cichliformes > Cichlidae > Rhamphochromis > Rhamphochromis sp. 'chilingali'. Next base: position 37,285,592 of record NC_137936.1, read on the forward strand.
AGAAAAAATAGGTTTGCTGTAAACTGAATGTATACCAATCAAGTAAATTTAATTTTATCAGATTACATTAAATTTTATATTTTACATTCTACTTCTGTTATAAATTACATATAAAAATGTAAATTTTTTAAAAAGCAAAAGTCAGTATTTTGGGTGTAAATCTTTGTTTCAAGTGTTCCTGAAATCAAACAAACAAAAATATTCTGACTGAAGGTTTTACTTGTTTTATGACAAGTTTGGGTAAAAAGGTGGATTTATTTTGCTATTTTCTTAGTATAGTTAGTAGAGGTTTTGACAGACGTCAAACACATTGTGTGTTCTTGTATTTATTACAGGTGGTCTAATACATTTAATAAGCACTGTATATATATTCACCTGTTTGCAGTTTTATGTATTTGGAAGTCAAGTATTTATTTTTTCATGTTCAGATGATGTCGTTGGATCAGGCTTTGTGTGCTCGGTGCTGCAGCCCCCCGTGGGCTCCTGCACTGTGCTTGCTGGGTCTTTCTTTCTTTTTTTCTTTTCCCTCCCCCTGGTCTTGTCCGTTATGGTTGTAATGATCCAAAATAAAAAAAATACCAATAAAATTCTAATAAAATGTGACTGTCAAGTGCACCATTATAACAAATGCCGTAATGCTCCACTTGTGAAAGTAAATCTGTTTGGCATTCAGAAAACAGTTCTGATTGCTACACTGCCGGACACGACAGCGAGAAAAAAAAAGACTGGAGAAGGCTTATATACATTATTTTTTGCAGTGCACACGAGGTAGCTGACAGATTTAGCATTCCTGCTACATACTGGATCTGCTTCTAGACATGATGTCAAAATGTTGCTTCTTCAACAGCGTGCGTCCATGATCAGCCTCTTTAATAGTGGCATATTTCTGAGATTTCCCCCGAGACAGATCAACATCTAAAACATATTCTGTTGCAGTCTGACAGGAAAAAAGACGAGCAGCTTATCAGTGACAACATCTGAAATACAAGCAAATCATCGCAGCGACGTAAATATGTCCTCAGCTGTTACTGCAAGACGCAGAAATATTTGGAGACACAATATTTTTGTCATTTTTCATTGTGAGGTGAACTTGGACCGTGCACTGTGCAGTAAAACATGCAGAGCAATTATCGAGCATGTTTACAGTAACAGACAAACAGAGTGCGGGTGTGTGAGACTGTGGTGCAAGGGGAACATTCGCTGATGATCAGCCACAACATCAAAAGCACAAAGAAGTCGATAACAAATCAGTAACATTGATCATCTCGTTATCGTGAGATGTTCTGCTGGGAGCCCATCGTCCTGGCTTTCATGTGGATTTTACTTTGACACGTATGAAGGAAATAAGGCGATGAGACCTTTCTAAACAAATGTAGGTGTCATGTTTGGTCCAGATACAGAAAATGGGAAACCAAACCAGTCTGACAATGCAATCAAAGAAGAGCTGATAACATGTCAGATGACATGATACAGATCTGAAATCTGTTAAAGTCCCCAGTTGGACTTTATCCAGCTTCATCTTCAAACTGAAGCCAAAGTAGATTGCATCACTGAACACATTATTAGCAACCGTGTCTAAGTTTGTGTCAACAAAACTGACGTCTTTGTGTCTTTTGTGCCCGATTGCTCCTGATTTCTAGGAGTAGAGACTTCTAGAAATCCTGAAACCATAAACACCCACACAATACATTTTTGGCTCGCATACTTTTGAGACCTCAGTAAAACAGCTGTCTGAATCTACAAGAGTACATAAACTTTGCACACACATTTTAACACACACATTCACAAACACCACTTCACTCATGCTGCACAAACCACAGCGATCAGTGGCTCCCCATCAGTCCACACCACATTAGCGTTTCCCCGTTCATGTGCGGGTCAGCATGTTGAAGTGATCAGAAGCAGAAGCTGATAGCGTGTTTCAGCTCCTAATGTGACCAAAGTCTCACCTGCTAATGTAGAATAACATCAGTCATCGCTGTAAACGAGCTGCATGATACAGCATGATGGTGGTTCACGTCTGACTTATGTCAGCTACACCTCTCAGAAAGTGGACGTGTGGTTGTAAGATTCATATTCACGTATTACAGAACTACAGCAGAGTATTGAAGCCTAAATCTTTTGATATCAGTTTACTTATTTATGTAGAAAGTGTGTAAGAAATAAGTGTTTACTGTATACTAAATTAAATTCTATTCTATTTTATTTATACAGTGCCAATCACAGCAGCAGTCGCCTCAAGGCGCTTTATATTGTAAGGTCGACTCTCCAATAATACACAGAGAAAAACCCAACAATCATATGACTCCCTATGAAATACCACTTTGGCGACAGTGGGAAGGAAAAACCCTTTTAACAGGAAGAAACCTCCGGCAGAACCAGGCTCAGGGAGGGGCGGGGCCATCTGCTGTGATTGGTTGGGGTGAGAGAAGGAAGACAGGATAAAGACACGCTGTGGAAGAGAGACAGAGATTATTAACAATGTTAAATGACATTATGTGTCAAATTTTTAATCTTAAAATCTAAAAAACTGCAGAATTAATGGTCCTTTGAATCAGCCTCAAGAGACTGTATGGTTGGCTACTTAGCATGCTAACACGCTAATCTCTGACGGTAAAGACACGAAATCTTATTGTGGAGCATTTAGCTGAGTGTTTTTTTGTTTTTTTTGTTAAAAAACAGATGTTATGAGTTAGGCGTGGATCTGACAAAGACACTACATCAGGGGTGGGCAACTCCAGGCCTCGAGGGCCGGTGTCCTGCAGGTTTTAGATGTATCCTTGATCCAACACAGCTGATTCAAATTACTATATTTAAAAGAAGTGTTCTGATAATGGCTGCCAGCAGTTAGTGTGTATTCAGCATATTTTCACCACATAAGTCACTTAGATGGAGCTTATTTGTAGAAACATTTAAAAGAAGATAACATTTTTCCACTGGACTCCTGCAGACCAACGCACTCTTAGCGAGTTTGAACTAGAAGTTCAGCCACTTCGAGTGTCCCACGTTCCCCTCTGAAACTCCTGCCACTCCTTCATCGGGTTTCATTCATTTGGCTCATACTTTGTTGACCCAACTGTGGGCTGGAGTCTATTTTCAGCAGCTCTACTGCTGGTTCAGCTGCACAGATAACGAGAACTGTGGTCTGATCTGGCACCAGAAATGATGGTCGCAATATTAATCTTTATTTCGCTGCTGCAGCTTCGCTAATGAGACAGAGTAATTCGGGAGGTAAAAACTCCGCTCCATCAAAAACAGAATAGAATATAGTCTTTCAGACCACCTTAATGTTTTTATCAAGATTTTGCTGCTCCTGCTCTTCACTTGGATGTAATTAGGATTTCTCAGGAAAGCCTTGATTTCTTCCTCTGTCCTATGCTGCTTGTTTGCATGCGTGTAAAGCTATTACAAGGGTAGAAATCGTGACTGAATAAAGTGAGCTGTTCCAGAACCCTTCTAGTTTACATTTTGGTTTTGTAAGTGTGGAATCTCCTGGGCCCTTTTCCATTATTTCTTTACAAGTGTTTGTGTAACACCAGGCCTGCAGCACTAGAAAGGCAGCTTTTCTCTTTGCATCTGAAAAAGAAAGAAAAAAACAACCTGCACAAAAACTTGATCTCCCAAAAAATAATATTAGTCCTCAGGTTTTAAAAGACTCATACAGACAGTGGAATTTGTGCGATCTTGCAAATATCACAGAACAATTACTGACTCACATCTGAACTGTGAGGCAAACTGCGAAACCGCGTGCAGCGAAGGACACCAGCATCTCTTATGTTTAAGGAAGCTTCTTATTTCTGTTGTGATGATATTACTGAGTCTCATTTTTCCTTAGTACAACAAAAAATAGTGTGACAGCAGAGTTTATAACAGAAAGCCTTTGTATTCACATTTCCAGATATGAAAAATTTAAATCTAAGTGCAACGTATAAGAAAAAATATAGCAGAGGAGCAGAATGAGAAGCATGAAGTGATGGACTCTGTATGCAAACCCAGTTAGGATTTTCAGCCTGTGCATCACCCAAAACCCTCCATCACCACAGTTCAACATGACTCTTGATAAAACTATTAAAACGTCACCATTACTCTCGTCCTCTGACGGGATGACTGAGACTGTTATTCATTCAAGAATAAAGAAAATAAACTTTTGTCTAAAGTGAAGTCTCGTTTTATTTCCTGAGATTTTCTTCTGTTTTTCTTTTTGTTGCTTTGTTTTGCACTTTAGGGCCACGGCCGTCTAACCTGGTTAAAAGCAAACAGCATGCATAGAGCTGATAACACACATGAGTCAGAAAACTCACAGCAGAGCATTTTATTAACTTTGTTGGTTGTATCATCAAAACACAAAGATCTACTTTGTCTTTGACTTGTGTAAATTATGCAATCAAAGCATTTTTGCAGTTTCTTTCGTTTACTTTATGGGAAAAAGCTCTGAAACAAAAACTGTGCTGCTGTGAGCTGAGTTGTTTTTTTCTTTTGTTTCAGTCATTTGGAGAGCAAAGTTCAGATGTTGGAGTCTAAGCAGAGAGGAGAGCTGGAGGACATGAGGCAGGAGAAGAATAGACTTCAAGTTAGTAAACCTTTGTAATTTTATATATCACCATCAGAAACATTTTTAAGTTTATGAAATCAAATATCAACATGGATTTTTGCCTCACGTGATATTTGCAAGCCCAAGTGGTTTAAAAACCACAAGCTTCTAAACTTGAGTGATAAATGTTAATTATAGAGTTTTAAGCACGTAGATGATGATTTCACTGCTGTAATCTGGGCTGTCTTGGCGAGGGAAAGTCAAACATTACAAGAAATGTTAAAATCTGTAAAACTGTTAAATCATTAAAAGTAAAAAGTCAAAGTAAAGAACAAAAAAGTACATTTTCAAGTCTGTGGGGATGTAGAACCAAAAAGCAGAAAGTGCTTAAACAGCAGTGAAACTTTTTTCTGGCTCAGTCCGTCATCAGGACTCAGATGGCGGCCATCGAGTCTTTAGAGAGGCGGCTGAGAGTCGCCAGCACCAACAACACCGCCCTGCAGAGACAACAGACGCAGCTGATGGAGTCTGTCCACACGCTCCTTAACATGGTGGCTAGTACTACAGGTACACACACACACACAGGTACACATGTAGTATTTTTCACACAGTACATTTATATTTCTCACAATCTTCTGGCGTTTTGATGTAGCAGCTCCTCCCAGGAGCCAGATGTGGAGGGACTGTGCAGATGCTTACAAGGCCGGTCACTATGTGAGCGGCCTGTATCACATCTACATCGGCAACAGGACTGAACCTGTGCAGGTAACGCCTCAACAGCAAACATGTGCAAACATTTTTGTACATTAAAATGTTTATAAAATGGCTTTAACAGGAGTTTTCTTATCAAACTCCTTTTTTGTCATCTGTTTCCTGCTAGCTAACAACTGCCCTTAAAAATCAGCTTCAACGATTATGTTTAAATGACCTCAAAATGTTCAACAGAAAGAGAAACTGTCTTTATATTCAAGTGTCTTTGTATTTAGAATAATGTGATTCTAATAGTTACAGTTAATATAATTTAAATCATCATTGGTAGTTAATGATCAGTCATTTCTGTTTCTCCCCCTGAAGGTTTACTGTGACATGGAGACGAGTGGTGGAGGTTGGACAGTCTTCCAGAGACGGTTTAATGGCAGCGTGGACTTCCAGAGGAGCTGGAGGGAGTACAAAATGGTGCGTTTGTGTCACAGTCACCAGGATTTATCTCAGTCCCAAAGTTTGAGTTATCAGTGTAAAGAGTGCTCCTCTTATGATTCTCCCTGCAGGGTTTTGGGGACGTGTTGGGCGAGTACTGGATGGGTAATGAAGTTTTGCACCTGCTGACCAATCAAGGTGTCTACTCTATGAGGGTGGAGATGATGGACTGGGAGGGAAACTCCGCCCACTCCCACTATGACCGATTTACACTGACCAGTGAGCGACAGCAGTACAGGTACAACCGCAGTCCAAACACACACACACAGACAGTGTTTTACTTTAATGTTTTTAGAGTTTATTTTTACTATAATAATGAAAATAAAAAGCTGCTGATTACATCTGAAGGCGTGTATAACATTCAAACTTGAACAGACTAATATTGATTGTTTTGGAAATACTGCTGTGTTGTAACTCTGCGATTTATTTTCCTGCTATTAATTATAATTAAATTGTTAATGACATGGTGAGACCACAGATTCATAAGCCCCAAAAATGATGTCCTGAAATTGTTGATCTTGTCAGCTGAGGAAATGAGATGCTGCATTATTCAGAGTGTCTGTGGGGAAAAAAACACTTTATAATTTATTAGTTGTGAAAATTGCTGTTAATTTGATGAAAACTGATAACACTGCAGCTCAGCTTGGGGAACTGTTTTTGGCATGCTTCAGTGAGTGGATGCACTCGTCTGTGATTGTGTTGAGCAACAGAAAGATTTTCACACAGCTTTATAAAAACACCTTATGGAATTCCATTAATTCCATAAAGCCGGTCCCATGGGTGGTCAGAATTCAGTGAATTCCATAAAGGACCAACACACTTGGTCCTGCCAAAAACAGAGTCACCAGATGGTGATCCGCTGGATTAACTGCCTCATAGATGTACTGTAAATACGTCCTGTCTACAAGAAAAGATTAAATCAGTGTTTGTTTCATCAGATCTTGTCCTCCTGTGTGTCTCCTCTCCCTCAGGTTGTATCTGAGAGGTTACAGTGGCACAGCAGGGAAGCAGAGCAGCCTGACCACCCACGGGTCTGGCTTCAGCACCCGAGACAAAGACAACGACAACTGTGAACACTGCAAATGTGCCATGATGCTCACTGGAGGTAGAAGCTTTTCTGTTCGTCAGCAGTTTAAAGCAAACAAATGAAATAAACGAGATTATGTATTGGAAATACTCCATAAAGTTGAGATACTAAGATATTTTTGAGAAAATAGAAACACTGCATGCATTACATGGACAAAAGTTCTGGGTCATCCCACCTACAGGAGCTGCTTGGCCATAAACGTGGGGCCTTTTACGCACTCTGTGACCCCGCTCTGAAACTTTACATGCTCTCACACTTCATGGCTGAGTTCCTGTGATTCGTAAACACTTCCACTTAACAACACAACTTACAGCCGGTCATGGAAGACCTAGGAGGATCGTGGAGCCATGTTTGAAACCATGGAGCATGTTTCAGTGAGCTCTTTAGAACAAGCCCGTCTTTCACAAATGTCTGTAAAGGCATAGATAGGTACATGATTTTATACACCTTTAGCACGTGGGCTAAAAACACCTGAATTAAAAAATAATAAGGTTCAGTTCAAATTTATTTATAAAGCACAAAATCACCGCAACAATCACCTCAGCATTCTTGGATGTAGTCTGTGTGTTGCAAAGACACAATTTGACTTAAAACCATGAAAACCATGAAACAACTGGATACATTTATTGAACGTTTACTACTGACATAACAAATAAAACACACATGATGATTCACAAATACATTGTTTGCTGTTTGCAGATCAAAATTAGCAGTGTTTCCCCCCAAAGTTCTGCTCTTTCAAACATCTGTCCCCATCATCTTTCACTGCACCACCCTTCATCTCACGCCAACGCCAAGACAAACAGCTCTTTAGACTCCCCTCGATTGGCTGTGAATTAACTTAATCGTTTCGGCAAAACGTCAAGTCCTTTGAGAAAAAGACGCCAGTGGTCACCATTAGACAGTGAGTCATTTAAAATCACAGCAATTTACTGAGTGAAAGAGAAACGGTGACACAGACGAAATAAGAAACCGAGGGGAGTAACAGTAAGGAGAGAGATGAAGAACAGACAAACATGTACAGCTACAGTTTTCTCTCACGGAGAAATTTCAGTCAGACTTTGAAAATGACCCCCAAATATGGAAATAATATAAACTTTCTAAAAGAAAAAAAAACATCCTGAGATCAGGAATTAAAGTATTATTTTCGGACACGTGTCACTTATTTACAAAACTGAGAAACAGATCCCAGTGGGTCCCCCTGCTGACATTTTATTGCTTTTATAGTCACTGTTAAAAACTTTTTATGTTTGTCAAACATTTCTAATTGTGTGCAGGCTTAGAACAAACATAATTATAAATCTAAATGGAGCTTAAACAGAAATGTGTCCTGTTCTGTGTCCTGTACTGAGGAAACTCTACAGATATGAGTCTTGTGTGATTATTTCAGAATGACATTCTCAGTACTAAACAAATATCAGAGAGGACATGCCACTCACTCAAAAAGCACTAGCTGTATATCAAAGACGGCAGCCACAGTGACATCACTCACTGGTTTCTAGACTCTTTAAAACTTTGACCAAAATCAATGCAGGGAACTGTTCTACTTTCTATTCTTCCCTTTCAATAGAAATTAAGTGCAAATTGGCTTTAGGGCAGCAGAGGGCGCCCGTGAGTCAGTGACACTGACTCAAGTGGCACTTCAGTATTGTGGTGAACATTTATGTGTGTGAACATATTTATTGGCAAGCTCAGTTAGCAAGCTGCTTTCAAAAACTTTATGGGTGCATCACAAAAATACAGATATCTGCTAATATCTGCTCAGGGGATTGGGAAGCTCATCTGTAACCGGAAGGTTGCCAGTTCGATCCCCCTGCTGTCTCTGTCCTGGTCGTTGTGTCCTTGAGCAAGACACTTTACCCTACTGCCTACTGGTGTTGGCCAGAGGGGTCGGTGGTGCGATATGGCAGCCTCGCTTCTGTCAGTCTGCCCCAGGGCAGCTGTGGCTACAACTGTAGCTGCCTCCACCAGTGTGTGAATGTGAGAGTGAATGAATAGTGGTATTGTAAAGCGCTTTGGGTGCCTAAAAAAGCGCTGTATAAATGCACTCCATTAATAAGTGCTAAAAAACAAAGAAACAAACAAAGCTCAAACTTCTTTAACCATCTATTAGTGCAGCTAACTGCACAACAAGACACAACCTAACAAGCAGCAAACTAGCAGAGTTGCGACAACCAGCACACCTGTCAATCAAAGAAACTGACATTTGAAAACATGGGTTACATATTTATGGTAACTCGTCACAAACGTGCTCTGTAATGCTATAAAGAATTAATGAGCACTTTGGGAGCGTGACCCAATCACAGTGGATGAGACGCCGTTCTTTACCTGTTAGTAGATTTTCACAGATCATTTCTGTTTTTCAAAGCAGAACTTTTCTTGTTTTTATGCTCATGTTGTTTTAATGTTTGCAGCCTTCATCTTTGTCTTTATGGTAGTCAATGCATGTAGTCGATAGACGCTTTGAAACTCACCCCACGTGATGCCACTACGCCAATCAAATGCTTTATTCAGAAAACTCAAAGGAGGAGACGAGACGTGAGACGAGGGATTTAAATGTGACTTGGTTCACACATGAGAGGTAGTTAAGGAAAAATAAGAAAAGGGAAAATCAAACTACACTTTTTCATTATTTTAAGTTGAGCACTTTTTTGAAAACAACTTTTTTTTAAAAAAATTTAATTTATTTTTTTTAATACAAACTTTATTTTACTTGAAACGATTAAAGACCCACAGTTCATTATAAAAATATTAGTAAACATTGTTGAAATAATGTTGAGTTGTTTTCTCTAATTGGACCTAAATAAAAACATCTGGCAGGTTCACATTAGCTGTCACTCCTCCATTCAAAATATGCTTCAAGTGCTCCTAAAGTAAAATTGTACCACTGCAGTCTGCTTGTTTTATTACTGCATTAGTGTTATTAGTTGGCTTTTGTTTCTCACTCCCTCTTGCCTCCATCAGGTTGGTGGTTTGATGCCTGCGGTTTCTCCAACCTAAATGGTGTGTACTACTCCATCGGCCATAACATCAGGAAGCTTAACGGCATCAAGTGGCACCACTTCAAAGGTCCCAGCTACTCTCTGCGCGCCACCTCCATGATGGTACGACCCTACGACTTTTAAAGGCACCTTTCACCCTCCACAATGGTTTGATCCAACGGAGCTTAAATACCACAGCGGTATCGACCTTCAACTCCTCCGAAATACCATCCTAATGATAGCAAAGCTTCAAAACAATGGCTCCCACCTTCACCACCATCATGGTACAACCCTAAAACACCTCTTGGATATGATATGGTACAGCCCTGAACTGAGGAAATAGTGACTTTAAAACAATAATGGTTAAAGTCATGTGACTCGTGAGGACCTTGTTTGTTACATGTCTCCTGGACTTGTTTTCATAACCAAGGATCATATTGAGGAAAATAAGGGATGGATCATGTAAGAACATATCTCGTCTGCTTGAAATGTGATTGTCCTTTAAATATGATGATAACGACACACATTTTCAGCCAGTCTGTGCTGGAAGCTATTAAAATGGTTGTGCTGGTTTGTACACATGAGAAGTGCCAAAAGTGTTCACCCACACAGCCAGCCAGTCGCTTGAGACGTGGGTTGGATTGTTGCTTTTGGGTTGGAAAAGGTACACTCTGTGGTACTCAGTCACTCCACCCCGGCTGGTACAGAAAGGGTGACTGAGGGGTTTCCAGAGCTGGAGCATACTGGCAGCTTCACGGTACTTTCCTATATGACATTTGAGAATGTGTTTAATGGTAAAAGGCATGAATGTGGACCCTCATAGCTCACCTGGTAGAACAGGCATCATTTCTACTGAAGGATGAGTTCGCTACTGTAGCCTGGGCTGCCCCCATTAAACTGTCACTGTCTAATAAAGACTGTAAATAGGAATAAATAATATTATCCACAAATCTGAATTGAAATCTGTGGCTAGCATGAAGGTATTCACCTACTTTTTTAGGAGGGAATACGAGATTCTCTTTGATGTTATCAGTGTGTTTATAGTGCCACTATCTATGACCGGCACCGAAACACAGACAAGATTTAGATAGCTGATGTCCGTGTCTATGGGAGGTGCTACGGCCTCTGGCTGCCATATCACCTTCCCATGGACCCAACGTCTGCTTCTCAGATCTGTTGAGATGAGGACAGTCTGCACCAGCACAACAATGGAAGAGAGGTTTGAGTGATTGGCTGGTTTTTGGTCTTTGGTGAGCAATTGCATTACATGTGCCATGTGGAAGCACTGCAACATGTTAATCAACAAACCAGATATTTCACAGACAGTGATTGTTTGTTAACAGATATCAAAAGACTGGAGAGACTGCAGATTTCTGAAAATGTACTTTCCAGATGGTACACAGGGCAGCAAATTATACAAACCCATCATTTTTGTAGTGTGATTGTGAAACCTCAGCGCTAGTGTTTTGGTCCCTGCCATATTGGGCTCTTGCAGCCAGAAGTGGCCATACTTGGATAAAAGGGTGGCGTTCTGAGTTACCAATTCCTGGAAATCTTGGTGAGGAGCGTCATCTCTCAAACAGATCCCTGCAAATTGCTAACACACTATTCAAATACTAGAATTTCACTCATCAAAACTGGAGCGCAAACTTTTTGGACAGCCTGCACCACACAGCACGCCAGGCTATTAGTCAGATAATTGTCAGATCAAAACTGCTCCAACAGGGAGCAGGATGGCAAACATGATGCAGCGACTCTGAGCAGCAGCTCTATGACAGCTCGCAGCCACAGCAGCCTGCAAGCCTCCAAATACTGAAAAGGTGAGTTAGCAAAAATATTTACAACCTTGTTTTTGTTGTAAGGACTGAATGACCTCTATGAGTTTGTCCTGTGATTTCTGTTGCTGCGAGTCTTTCTACAGAAAACGTCTATGTTTAAGAAAACGTTAATATAAGGCGAGAAAACAAGCAGTGAGGATATTGGAGTTTATTACACGGACAGCTTAATACTGAGAGATATGTGACTGAGCAAAGAGTGGAGTTGGCTTTCACAACCCACTTTTACTTGGACTGTTTTTAAAGGAAGCCAGCGTTTCCACATGTTTATCAACAATTTTATAAACGTGGACGCTAAAGCTGGTGTGACTGCCAGAACATGAATCAGATCAAACTGATGAAACCTGAGAGTCACGTTGAGGATTGATCTGATTAGCTGGAACAACATCAGGAGCCACAGCGGATGATGTCCAGCAGGAGAAGGTGATTTTCTTCCCACTCACCTCCTTTGGGTGGTGGTGGACGGTCCATCCTGGGTCCTCGTGTGAGCCTGGACGTAATTGTGGGACGTCTTAGATGCCGAATCAGCACATCTCAGATTCTACTTACCGTGCACAGTGTTGATTGAAGCTTGTGCATCATAAATAGAGAATCATGCAGAGGCACGCAGCTGGAGAGACCCTGAATGCTCTGGTTTTCATTATTGGTCAAGAAATAATGGCAAGCAGATTGAGTTTTTTCATGAATAAGTAATCGCATGTTTGCATATGTCAACACTTAAAGAACTTTACAGGAAGAAAGGAGGCAAACAAAACGCAGATCAACCTTTTTCAGCTGTTTTTGTTTTGAACGATGAGCAAAGAAAAGAATTCAGTGAAAGTGAACTACACGCCAGTGATTTACCAGATTCTGAAGCAAAGTATTGTTGCCATAATTATCTTCCTAATACGAACAACATTGTTTTTTTGTCTCTTGTTGGTCTCTGCTCTTCATTACTGCACAAAAAAACAAAATTCCCATCGCTCTCATACAAACAATAAATGATTTACAAGATATGATTTTATGATTTCTGGTTGTGAATTTCTCATTTTCTGTCTCATGAAGGCGCTTTCAATCTGTGGGCCCCTGCAGCCGGGCAACCAGATAACATGCAGTGAAACTGAGGCTCCATTAAAATTGTGCAGTTGATACATTGTAGCTGCGTGAACTGCAGCATCTATGGTCCACTTGGTGGTAACATGCAGTGAAAACATCATATTGATTAACACAAGGATAATGTCTCTGCTGAATGAGATCTAATGGGCTCACAGTGGTAATGTGCTAATTGCAACAGCTATCAGTCTGCCAAAGTAAACGTGTGTGTAATAATCATTTAAACACGAGCGTAAACTCAGTCAGTTCTGAAGTTCTCTACTTTTCACGCCGTTTAAAATTCATCAGAGTCCAACATCAGCAGAGCAACGCAGACACACGAGAGCAGAGATTCAGCACAGGATGATAAATCAAGCTTAAAATGTAATTATATAACTTATGTTCAGAAAATAAACACATGTTTTAATGCTAGCAGGTTGACATTTTTGTAATTAAAAGTCAACTTGGGTCATGTTTTTAATAAATAAAGGAAAAATGTTGTAGGAGTGTGGGGGCGTGAACATTTTTGGCTTCTGATGGGGGAGGCACGCCAGAAAACGTCTGAGAAACACTGATGTCATTCTTCTCATCTGTCAGACCGTGCAAACACACACACACACACACACACACACACACACACACACACACACACACACACACACACACACGTAACAAGTTTTACATTAAACCATAAGTAACTGACACTAACTAAAACAGAGCTTGGAAAGAGGCGTCTGTCAAGAATTTCATTACAGCTTTCATATCAGTTTTAGATTTGTTCTAGGTTGTGTGGGTGGGTGAGAAAATTCAATCCCGTGTCTTTGGTATTTGGTATTCAGGAGATGATTCTAACATATATATATATATATATATATATATATATATATATATATATATATATATATATATATATATATATATATATATATATATATATATATATATATATATATATATATATATATATATATATATATATATATATATATATATATATATATATATATATATATATATATGAACTAATCAGTTAACTTTTTTATGACACATATATGACACATTTTACTTTTTAAAAACATTTGAACATGTTATCACACAAACTACAAGAATGTTTAATGCTTCATTAAATTCAGTTACTACGAATTTGTGGTGGTTTGAGGCAGGAGTGCACTCTCAGTCAAACACCAAAGATCACAAATGAAATTCTTACCTGATCTCGTCTCCAGCAACCACAGCATTTCAGGTTTATTGTCATTATTATCATTAAAAAGTTAATTATCCCGACTTATTATTCTTGAGGAATTTGTGAAGACCATTAATTTGTTTGCAGTTTTTTGAAGTCTTTTAATGAATCCTTCTGATGTCATGGTCTTTATGGTCTTAAGATGCACTTTACAGGAGTGAAGCTGAGGGCGGGTGGAGTGTGTGGCTGGTGTCTCTGTTTTGTACAGGATGTTGTTCTGCAGTGAGGCTCGTTTAACAAGTTTCACTTTTCCAGGGTTAAACCTGTTTTTTATGTACTGCACACATGTAGTGATGCTTGTCCACTTAACACTGAACAGCCTGCAGCTGTACAATAAAGTATGTTATTAAAAACTGCTTTCACTGTGTGATGTTCCTCTTTGACCTGAAAGCACAATGACAGTAAATAATATTTTCAGTAAATACTTACAAAGATGTGCTTTTACATCTTATCATTTTAGAATGTACAGACTTTTGGTACTATGACCATTGGAATCTGTAGTTTAAGAAACTTTTCTTTGCAATTGAAATAATGTTGTTTTATCTCAATCCTGCATTTACTGAACTTATAGATATTAAATAACAACTATTTTTCTATAGATTTAAAATTAGCCTGAGAAAAATATCATTTGCATCATTCGTGTTTTTCAGGTTAGGGTAATAATCTCTCATCTCACATCAAAAAATATATATTATTATTCAAATTTCAGTGAACAGTTTAAACACCAAGTGAGAACAAACAAAATACAAGTAAAAGAAAATAAGTAGAGAATTTAAAATGCATTCTTATGGTTCATTAGTAATAATAATAATAATAATAATAATAATAGTAATAATAATAACTTACATAAACTAATGAATGATAAAATAAATGAATGAAGAACTTGCAGCCTTCTTAAATAAAACGTAAGTATTATGTTATTCTGATCTTATACTATAAATTGCTTTTCTGTTCTTATTTTTATTCATTTATTACATTTAATATTTATATAGTATTATACTACACAAGCTGTTAGGCTCCACAGGTGAACACTTCTTGGTCGCTGTTCTGTTTTCTAACCATTCTGTGTTGTTCTGCCTCCCTCTTGTGGTCAGACTGTGTTACTACAACAGCTAAATTTTGGTCAAAGGATCTGCATATCCTCCTTCATTACATCCCTAAATCTTTTCTGTGGTCCTCCTCTTTTGCTCCTGCCCAGCAGCTCCATTTTCACCATCCTTTATGTAATATATCCACTAACCCCCCTTTGCACATGTCCAAACTATCTCTGCCTCTCTAACTTTAGCGGTGTCTCAATTCAGGGGCTGCATCGTTCGGAGGACCCAGGCTTTGTGGGCCGGCTCCTCCAAAGACCGAGAAGGCTGGAAGTGCGAGGCTGTGAAATGGGATGGTCACTGCAAACAAGAAGAGGCTCAGAGCAGATCCCTGGTGTAACCCCCAACCCCCAGCATGAATCCACGACCTGACACTCATAAAGCACACATCATCACTGTGTCACTGTCCTCCTCATACATGTCCTGCACCACCCTCTCACACACTTCTCTGCCACTCCTACCTTCCCCATAAAGTACCACAGCTCCTCTCTTAACATCTGTTTTCTCTGATCCACAAAGACTCAGTGAAGCACATTCTGATCATCTTAAAACTTCTACATCAACACTCTCAAAGCAAACATCACATCTGTAGAGCTTTTTCGCCGCATCTCACCCCCCAAAGTTATTCCCAAAGAGATCTAGTGGGGAAAGTCCATTGCCCTCTCTCATAGAAATTTCTATACATCCACAGGTATAACTGAACCTAATAAATCTCACTTAGTTTTGTATTTTATAATTAGTTTTCTTTTTATTTCATTGTGACTTGTATTTATAATTCGGTTTAGTTTCAGTTTTATTTTTTATTGTTTGAAAAGTGCCGTTTTAGTTTAGTTTTTTTCAGTGCTATTATTAGTCTTTTTAATTATTCTTGTAATTGTAATTGAGAGAATTTCCACAATACTGACAAGAACTGAAAATGCAAAGCAATATACTGAAAGATCCATTTCCTGATGTGATGTCATAATGCGAGACAACAAAACAAGATAAAATAGTTTTACAAATAATATCATACAAAACTTTTTCATACGTCACCTTGTCGTTGTTGCCTTCTGTGACCTCAGTTGCTCTGACTGACTGACTTCGCTTTTACTCCACCTAAGTTTGTCCCTCCGCCGTCCCGTCAGAATCTCTTCCGGTTGCAGCTGCAGTGCGTTAGCGGTTTCTGTGAAGGTCGTGAATCCAACCTGTGAGTATCTGTCAAAACGGAAAACGTTTATATTCTTACACTGAATTTTGTATATAATATGTTGATTTTCAGATGGCTGATATCTTCCGGGTTATTAGTTTCTCCTATTTTCTCTGCTTTCGGTTAGCTGTCATTGTGTACAGCTAAAGCTACCTCGGCGCTAACACAAAGCCTGTTACTCTTATAAACTGTAGTCCAACAATACATGCTAATTTATGCAGGCTGTGTTGGTATGGCTTGTCCCACCAATAGGTAAAGAAATGGTCGTATTAGAAAGCAAATTACTTTTTTTAAGTGTCGCCAGTGAGCTAACGTTATTCTGACCCTGCGCCGAAGCTGGTGGCGTCAAACCGATTTTACTTCGTTAATAATCAAAATCAGCCCGTTCAAGCCCTTCGATAATGCATATAGATATTATTTAAGAGTCTTTAAGTGTAAACGAGGGCACACGTCAGAGGTAGTAATGGGACTAAGGTCACACCGCTTGAGTGCAGACCTGACTCTGCAGCCATGTGTAATGGCGATCCTCCACACACACACACACACACACACACACGGATTCATTTCATTCTGCGTGTTTTCAATATTTTATTGTTGTCTTGGATCTTGTATGTCGTATTGAGTTAGTTCAGGTGAAGCAGGGATCTGAGAACAGCAGGTTCATTTAGGGGTGACTGCTAACGACCTTCAGGCGAATTAGGAGCCTCAGATGGGTCATTTTACCCGCTTTTATTTATTAACTGGTGCCAGAGACGTGAGGTGGAAACATGACCATTAAAGAATCCAGGATTTAAATCTGCACCAACAAAGATGACGGTATAACTTCCAGCCGAATAAAGCTTTTATCACACCTTTTTAAAGCAGATATATCAACTGTTAGTCGGGTTCTTATTTGTATAGTCTTTATATTTTGGTGACTACCGAAATTAACTTTAATCTATGAAATGATTCAGAATAACTGCCTGAGTAAATGTCTACATGCATTTCAAGGTTTCAAGATTAAAACTTTCCTGCGTTATTAAAAAAAAAAAAATCAGGACTGAGATAAATGTGTTTTTTACACATTATGTTTAAGTAGGGTTAATATACTGTATGAAATGTATTTTTATTTATCAAAAATGAGAAATTAAAGGAAAATGTACCGATTTTGTTTTATTATTACTAAGTTAATTTAGTCAAATAGTGAGTTTAATTGTTGTGTCAGTTTTTAGGGAAAAGGGTGTCTTATGGAAGATATTTTCAGATTTCAGTTTGTCCAGTGAGGAGATTTGCAGCCTTGGTTTGTCACCAACAGGGTTTCTGTTTTTTAATAGTCTAAAAATCCAAAAATGAGTTTCACAAATTAAAATCTTTGTTTTTGTCTTAAAAATTGATCAAGTTTATTTTATAAAGTTGCATTAAATTCAGTTTCTGTTAAATGTGTTTTGGTGGAAAGGTAGAAACGGATCATGCACTCATCGAAAGGTTGGTGGATCAATCCAAGGCAATCAGTCCTCATTCCAGAGATCCTTGGGGCAAGATACTAACCTAAATTCCTCTCTGATGCATCCGTCATAGTATGAATGTGTGTGAATGTTAGAAAGCAATTGCATAGAAAAGTAATTGGAAAAAGTGCTTGTGAATGGGTGAGTAATTGGATTGCTCAGAGTAAGAAAGGACTATGTTAGAAGCCCATTTAGTCCATTTATTATAGCAAAACTACAGAATAAAGCCAACATGGTGAAATTTTGTGGTGAATCAGGGACGAGTCTCATTGTTTTCAAAACTGTCTGCTTAGCAAACTGCATTTAAAAACTACTTTGTATGTACTGCAGTATTCAGTATGTGTACAATTCCAACATATTTTGACTTTGTACTTTCACCTTTGACCCCCTTGCTGAGTGGGTCACAGTAGCCACCAAAGCATGCTGGCAACAGGCATCCTGGTACTTTTAGTGTGCTGCAGTATTTGGATATACATAAAATTTGTGTGCAGGCCATTTAGTCTCATCCACGTTTTCTCCCATATTTCCTTCCACGGTCGCTCTCTGTGTCGTCACTGCAGTTTTTATTGTCTCTATTAAAACTTCCATGGTGGCAATGGTAAAACATGGAAGCTATAAAACTACATGCATCTTATTTTTATAAATCCACTTTTATCAAAACACACACCATGATTTGTATTCATTGTATTTACATCGGGTCATTCTTTAAATTGGGTTGTTAAATTCAGCTTTTATTTGACTCTGATCACTAACCAGGAAATGATTGTTTTAAACATTTTAAAGTGAAATGATATAAAGACAGTACTTTTGTTCTTTCTCTCTGATATTTGTACAGAATTTAATAATTGGGGGGAAATTTAAATGATTTTTTTTTGTATTTTTTTTCCCCTCTGCAGGTGATTCATCATGTCTCTGCCAAAGCCAATGATGAGGGGGCTGCTTGCAAAGCGACTGAGGTTTCACCTGCCCATTGCTTTCACTCTGGCTTTAACAGCTGCCATTGCATTCAAGGTGAGAGGATGACGCACACTCAGGCGGCTACAAACACAACTCTGATGGTGATGCTAAGATTAAAAAAATGACACAGCCGTGATGAAAGGAACACATCAAGTGTCCTGTCAGTGTCTAGATCCACTTACAGCTCAGCAGATAGCTGATCATATTTTATTCATCACATTTATTTTCTAGTTAAACTTCTTTTTTTCAGATCAGTTTATAAGATGCAATGAATCGTTCACTTAAAGGACATGACATTTTTGATGTTGACAAATAAATACAGTAATATAATAGTTTTTTTTTTATTGTGACCAGTTTTACTCTTCTGCATAGTGAGTATCCTACTTTCACTTTTAATACTTTGAGTAGTCTCTGTTATCTCTGTAGTTATACTAATTTTACCTGCAGTAAGTTCTGTCATATTTTTGTTGTTATTCCCCACAGTACACGGTGACAGAGCCCAAGAAACAGGCGTACGCAGACTTCTACAAGCAGTACGATGCCATCAAAGACTTCAACGCCATGAGGGAAGCTGGGGTCTTTGAGAGTGTGCAGCCCACTGGGAAGTAAAGCCACGGTGAGGGCCTCATTACTTGGCTTTAAATATTGTCATTTCAAACTTCGGTATCATATGGAGTGTAACATATGATATGATGGTGTTTCCATCAGCATTAACGTTCTGCTTTTTTTTTTTTTTCCTGGAGATAATATTCTTAGTCTAAAGCAGGTCATGGAAACACGAACTTTCATCTACGATATGTCGGATTAGCCTTTTAATATTTTCTGAAAATGATACGAGATGTGCAGATATTGAGAATTTATTATTACTGCAGTTTGTAACAACTTCTTTCTTGTTTACGGGCAGTTTCTGTGACTGAGCAGGGCTGCATATTCAAAGGAAAAAGTTCACATCTGTGGTTGGAACAAGAGACACAGCTAGCTTTAAATATAGGGAAAGTGGATCTGATCAGATTTATTGGCATGCAAACAAACATTACAGCAGCCATGTTTTCAAGAAAGTGTTTGAAGGCTGTCTGTACATCGCTGAACAACATTGTTGGAAAGTATTTCATGTTAGGTGCTGTAGCAATTCTTCAAAAGAATGATGCAGATCTCAGTCTTTTAAAAAAATTGGGGGGGGGAGAGTTAAATAATTTAAAAATGTTTTTAAAAGTCTTTTTTTTTTTTTTTTTTGACCACAGGCATGATCTTAATTGAATCCTAAACAAATGATAAATTCCATTATTCTGAAGTATTTCCACTTCACTCTTGAAGCTGAGTGTTAAGTAAAGCAGTTCACCTTTCATCAGGCTTTAGCTTCACAGCTGCACATTATGCATGAGCAACACAGTACATGGAGATGGACCATCTCACAATATTGCAGATGTTTTCTTTTGCAAGCTCAGATTTTGTTTTAGTGAAACTGTTACGTTTAATTATGAACGCAGCTTGGTGCCTGCTGCTGAGGTCCTTTGAATTTGTATGTTTTCTAAAGGCCAACAGGGAGTGCCGACTCTGACTGGAAATAATTCAGATTGAAGAGAAGTGTTTAGAAAAAAGACGGTTGGCTCTGTGGAGTTTGGTCTCTGAGTTGTTTAAAGTCTCATTGAATACAACATGATGGCCGTTCTTATAAATTATGGAGTCAGAAATGGATGATACAGCAAGGTTTGCTTAAGGGTGGGGCTACCATATGAATGTTGCTGCCCTGTGATGAGCTCGCAGCATCACTCAGTTTCTCAGTCAGGTCTGCGTCTCGCAGGCACGTAAAGTTTCAAAACATCTGTGAGACGGTGACTTTACGAGCCAATAGGTGATGTCATGGTGGCTGCATTCATGTTTTGTATACAGCTTTTGTTTAATCTTAGATCTTTTTTTAATTTAAGTTTTGTAAATTGTATGTAAACTGGAATAGTACTTTATTTTATACTAGCTCAGTAAGAATAGTATTTTTTTATTTTTTATTTAAACAAAACGTTTGTCGTGCTCGTCAACGTGCTTACTGACGTATCAAACCACGTGCATCTCTAATGTCTGGTTGTTTCCTTCCTCCAGCTCTGCTTCCCTGTTGTTCATTCCTGGTCTAAAAGATGGTTCCTCTCCACCTCAACCTTGACGTTACCTACTGATCAGATGTAAACGTCGCTTTGCTGTTTTTGTTCATTCAAATAAAATAAACTATTCTATTAATGATCAAACATCTGCCTTTGTGATTTATTCAAAATAAGCTTTGAATCTTGTTCTAATCGGTTTGACATTTTTGAGATGGAGTATTTTGAAAATGCTTTGACATTTGAGGTGAAGCATCAAGTGTGCGCATTACAAATGCTGAGGTTGTGTCTACTGAAAATGCTCAAAGCTTCCAAAATCAAGTTCAAACTGACGGTTATCTTATACATGGCATAAAACCTTCGAGGTTTATCTATCACCCGAGAAAGCAGTGTGATTAAAGTAAATCAGTGTAGACATTATTTCTCACAAAGCAGGAGATAGATACACCAAGTTATTACAACATTTCTAAACTTTATTAATAATACATTAATTATAATTAATACATTATGAAGAAATTAAAGAGATGCTCACTACAGAACAAACCTGATAGAGGCAGGGAGTGAACCATTTCAAAGACTGGAAGAAAGAAAGCTAGTAGTAAATGTTTCTAAAGACTAAAGGACTGAGTTGGGAATTGTAGTCTCAAAGAAAACTATCACTAGACTTCACCCTATAAATGAAATTTAACAGAACTGAATTGAAGAAAAAAGGATGTGTGAAGATTCTGAAAGAAAATCTCAAGCAGTCAGCAGTAAATCTGTGTCTGGGTCTTTGGTCTGTTTTCCTACACAACAACGACCCAAAACATGCCCCGCTCCAAACATGAAGAACAGAAACAGAATACGGTAACTTTATATAATATTAGTAACTTATCATGTTTCGGTGTTATAATTGTTTTTTCAACATACTTGAACAACTGTCGTGTATTGGATGGATGGATTCTATCTGGTGCCCCCTGCTGGCCGCGTCCCGCACTGCAGTCTTTGTTTGCACCGCCTTCTACTACACTTCCTGGTTTTTTCAGGTGGATGTCACAGCGGCTGCCAAACGGTCTGTCAAACAAGTCTAAAGTTGGAGGACGGGAGAGGAGGATGAATTCAGTGATGAGAATACGGCAGCTGGAAGAAACGCGCGGTGTGTGTGGAGCCTGTATTGCAGAATGATGACCGGACGTTGTATTTTTGGTGGATATCAGGCAGCAGCGGCGGCAGCGGGGAGGCTGCTGTGAGGCGGAGGAGCGGGCTAAGTGTCCCTCTAGCTGCTGCTAGCCAGTTAGCGAGCGAGTTAGCATTAAGCGGTCTGCTACTGTTAGCATCGAGTGTCTGCTTTGAAACGTTGGCCAGCTCCCCCCGAGTTTGACTGCAGGCCAGAAGATCCAGAAGAGTCCGGTTCTCCTGAAGAGGACATCATGGACTACAAGGACAAAGTACAGATGAGGCATAACCCTCGCAGGTAAAGCTATGCTAAGAATGAAAACAGGCTTTTTGATGGCTGGCATCTCATTGATTTTATCAGTCTAACGGTAGCAGTCGGTGAAGTTTGTCAGTGGGGTGGCAATCTTCCGGCCAATTGGTATCTATTCAATGAGGCTGTAGCATTACATAACCGACTGTACGATAAAACAGACATTAAGTTAAAACGACTTTAAAGCTTCTCCATGTCCCCTGTAGTCTTCTTATGGGTAACTTTAATGGATCGTGCTGTCCTACATGTAGTTTATGTCTTAAAAGAGTCTGTTCTGATATGTTGTTCTTTCACAATATCCAGAAATTGTAACAAAAAGTCAAAAGTCAGTCTTACGATTCCTTAAGATCTTAAACGTTTCTCACCTAAGAAGCTGCAAACAGAACTTTTTTTGTCTTAATTGATTAAATAAATAGTGGCCTGTCAGTACGACGCTATCCCAGCTCTTATTGCATTAACCAAGCCGCCTGTGTACACTTGATCTGCTGTGTCAAATCCTTGGGCTTGTCACCATCAAAGGCCCAGTGATCTAATTTAATGCCGTAAATCTCTTTGAAGATCTCGGATTATCTGCTTTAATCTCCAACAGGTTGTTACTGAATCAGCTCAGAGTCAATAAAACGCGCAGTAATTCTAACAGAAGAGCTGTGTGTGTGAAACTTCGTGTGAGTGTGTGGGGTGTCCACAGCACTGGGTTTGTGGCAGGTGGAAAGAATGATACAGGGGTTAGAAGAACACGTTTTAATGAAATGAGTGTGATTCATGCGGGGCTTTGTTGCTCCTGTGTGTGGCTGCTGTGTCTCTGCACCTGCAGATCTTTTATTTACACTGCAGATAACCTGATTCAGATATGAAGTTGTGAAATGTGTGATAGTGTGACTAGGCTTTTAAAAGGAAACGGGTATAATTGTATATGTGCAAAAATATATAGACAGGAGTGGCTTAATGTCCTGTTCAGTTAAAGTTGTAAATATAGGTAAAAATTGCTTTTCTCTGAGATTCTAAATTTAGATTAGTTTTAGTCATTATGTGTTTGGTGCTATGCCCATAAAACTTGTACCAATTCAATTGTATCCAAATTAAATGTTTTCCATCCACAATCCTTCGGCAGGTACTCGCGATATTAAATAAGCTATAAAATACCAAACACATATAAAATACAAGTCATAGTGGTGTAAACATTCTTCAAAACCACAGTTTAGTTAATGCGTTGGTTTCTCGAGATGAATAACAAAACACAGGAAAGTCTTGGTTGCCTGATCAGTTATTCATGACCAAAGAAAAAACCCTCCATTATGATGATGTATTTGCAGTTCACTCGTTTCCTGAGCTGTCCTTAAACGTCACAGCATTCACTTGTCTAGTTCCACTCGGGTATTAAGGTACAGGAAGTTAGAGCTTCGATGTGATATTCTGGCTGTTTGTATCAAAGTCTTAGTTTCTGTAGAATTACACCAATATAAAGCACATAAAAAAATTAACTGATCAGCCGAAAGTGACTAAAATCTATTGTATGGAAAACATATTTCAGGATGCTTTTGTTTTGGCCTTATACATCTCCTTTCTTTACCTTTGTCCCTCTCTTGTGCCAAACAAGTTCAGATTCGCTCCCTATTAAGCTGTGGCACGTTTTGTTCAGTTTGTTTGAATTATAATTAAAGTTCAGGGAAAGCAGTGCATCTTTTCTTATTTGAAATGTAACAAATCTACAATTTTTCTAAAGCCTGAGTAATCGTGTTAAATAGCATCAGCCAAAATAACTGATTGTTTTCCATTATTGAGCAGCTTTAGAGACATTTTCACCATGAAACACCATAAATGCTAAAAATAAAAAAGAGAAGAAGAATAATGAAAACTAAACAACAAACTCTTCATTAAAAATGCATCCTGTTTTTTTTTCTTTCCTCGCTGTCATCACTCTGTATGTTGATGTTGAGCAGCTCATAACAGACGTGAACTTGTTTGTTGTGGGAACTGGTTTGTGAGCTCAGCGTGTTTGACAGTAGGAACTGAGAGGTTCCTATTATCCCCTCTTATCAGGAGGATGCTGGTAAAACTCGCCGCTCTTATGTTATCATTTTAACTCACTCATCCACTGTTTCCTCATTGCGTTGACGTAACGCAGGACTTTTGTGTTGGTTTCATCCCTTGTTATTGCAAGACTGGGTTAGACTTTGTGTTCAAATATAAAATCATGTTTGTATATCCTGATGTATTTCAGTGTCACCCTCAGGTGTGTGGGGGAGTCACAGTCGTGCTCTTTTAAATGAATTATTAAATAAATACTTTTATGGGGCCTTCCTCTGCAAATACCGTAATAAGCAAGTACTTTGTGCAGATCAGTAACAGGCTAACAAAATCCACTGTTGCTGTACTGAGTTTGTCGTCCTGTGGATGGACTCCACAGTCTTGCCCTGCAGCTGCTGATGATAGTCGTCGTTTGCTCTGCGAGCTCAGTGCGGTGGTACATGAGTCTGTTCTCCACCTGTAACCTGGATAAAGAGACCCTGTAGAAGCAGCTGAATGACACTAAGGTGTGTTACAATAACAACCTGCTGAGAGGAAGTCAAGAGATGGGAAGGACCTAGCGTGTTAGGAGTGATGGGTCTTTCAAAATAAAAGTGCAAGGATGAGTTGTTTGTTCATTTTAGGATATAAAAAATGACTTGGTATATTATTTTTAGGGTTTTATGTTGCTTTTACTTTATTTTCATCGTCTCCTGAAGCAGATCACCTAAACCCATCCAGTCTAATATTTTCTTAGCTGCTTATCCAGTTTGCAGTTGCAGGGAGGCTGGTGGCTGGCAGACTAGGGGTGGGCGATATAAACGATATACGATAGAAACGATAGAAATTTTGACTATATCGCTCTATCGCGATAGCGCATGTTGATGATGTCATCAAGCTGCACCTGTTTTGGTCGAAAGCATCGCAGAACCATTATCATCTGCAAATTATGCCGGGCAACAGTCATAGCAAAGAGATGAAGCACTTTTGAAATATGGGGAAATCCAAAAACTGCGCTTCCTCCACTTCCGTAACATTGATACATTAATGTTGAATTCTCTGGCAGCTGCTCTATTCCCATGTTATTGCAGTATATTAATGACTAACCTCGTATTGTGGATGAATAATCTCAGTTGTTCTCCTGACTGAAGTTTGGCCCGTGTATAGCATCAGCGAAGCTCCTCACTACGGCAGTAGTGGTGGTAAATTTGATTCTTTTTACTGAATTGAGTTTTAATGAGTCACTCACCAAAGTGAATCGGGTTTTTTGAGTCATTTGATTCACTGAGTCAGTCGACCAGAGAGTGCAAAAATGTACATTTTTACTCAAACTTAATTTGTTTCTCTTTTCATGTAAATCCTACTGCTAAGATGAATGATTCTAAAAGAAAACAACTATTTTATAGAGCAAAAAAGAGCAAAAACATTTCTAAAATTAAGCAATTTCCTATCAAAATTGCTTAATAAACATTTATTTTGTTTATTTTTATTTTATTAGTATTTTCCTTAAATGTGTCAAATATATATTTTCTCATCTAAATGTCCACTGAGCTGTGAGCCAGGGGGCGGTAATGCGCCTTAACATGTTGCCAACCAAGAAAAAATGAAGCTGTGAGCCAGGAGGGAGGGGTGAGTAGCTCAAATGTGCTGTTAGCTTGTTAGCAGAGCGATGCTACTGTGAACCGTGGAGCTATTGTCTTGATGTGAGCTTCTACTCAGGGTTTTTTCTTCCAGTTCAGAGCAGAAACGTTTTTGTTGAGATACTGGATGTTGTGTTTTTCTCCACAGTTGTAATTATAAGCTAGATATATTGCTTCTAACAGCAACAGGGATGAGTCAGTTGGGCTTGTGAATCATGATTCTCGAGTATTGAACGATTCGTTCATGATTCGCGCATCACTATACGGCAGTAATGCTCCGACAATCCATCAAGCAGTGTGGCTTACCAAAGTTGTACTAAAACATTTTTTAACTGATTTCTGCACCCCCAAATTGGTTAGAGGTCAGTAAGCACAACCAGAATTCATACATAAGGCACACTCTCGATTTTTGAGAAAATTAAAGGATTTTAAGTGTGCTTATAGTGTGGAAAATACGTTATACAGAAGAAAAGAATATATCGTGATATATATCGTTACTAGGGCTGCCACAAACAATTATTTTGATAGTCGACTAGTCACCGATTATTTTTGCGATTAGTCGACTAATCAGATCATCATCCATTGGACGTACTGCTTATTGCACCAGCAGCATCTGCTCTGCTCTTATATAACTATCACTAGCTTACAGCTTTAAGTGTTTCAGGTCTGTGCTAACTAAAAGTAAAGACAAGATGATAGTTTATTAAATTTTAATGAAATTTGCAGATTGTTTCGGTGAAGTTTAATAAACTCCTTGCTATCTAAAATATAACAGGACACCGGAGTAAATTCTCGAGCATCTCACACTTCTGATAATCAGCTGTCTGCTTGACGTTTATTCAGCTGTGTAAAAACTATAACTTTAATCTCAGCCAAACCGATTTACTCAGGAACAAATAAAATACAAAAAAAAAGCCAAACAATAACATTTTAAGTTATCTAAGTGACTTATATATATTTAACCTGAGTAGCGAAAGACGGCGGTGGATTTGAAAACGATCTGCCGGGAGTCCGGTGTTCTCACGGCTCTAGTGAGCCTTGCCCCCTGCTAGCTATCGAGCTAGTGGGTAACAGACGTCTCCGAAAACGTCGGAGCGCTTTTGAAAATATGTGGTGTCTTGATAAACTGAGCAGAGGAAATAGATTTTATAAGTAATGATTGGAACAATACTGGTCCATGTAGATGTAAAAAGCTACAGTCCTGTTTCATTCCTATGCTTAAAAAGACCTGGCACCATGTTTTTAATGCTCATCAAATATAGTTGGGGAAGCAGGTCCTACTGTGTGTGTCTAGTTTCGGGTAGACTTTAAAAAGGGTCTTTAAAAGAAACGTAGCACTTTTTAGACACAAATATTAGTGTTATGCTTTTAAATTAACACTGTCCAGTAATGTTACTGATGGGTACGATGATACATTTCATATTTTATACTTAAGTATATGTATATTAATACATATACTTACTGAATATACAGAGTAGACTCCAGGGTTGGGCGAAATGTAAAAATTTTCCAACCGGCAGTCTCAGTAAGAATACCAGCAAATATCTGCCTGAGCCTGACGTGGCCCCAAATGACAGGAGACAGGCTGTATGTGACTTCCACCGAGCAGCGGGTCGGCCACATGTGGTCTAAATGTCAAAACACACATTTGACATCTGGCACACACGAGGCAGACGTGTGACGGAGTTGTGGCTGACAGATTAGAGGGAACATTTGGGCCAAATACATTCACCCCTGTTTAACATTGCTTTGATCAATTTGATACACGTTGAGTTTTAATAAAAAAACGTTTTCATTGTTTTTAACGGTGTCTGTTATTCATGTTATTAATATGTAATGTCTGCTGGTATTTGTTAGCATCCTCTTATTTGTGGGATACTTGGGATAAAACTTTCACTCGTGTGTGAAAGTTTTCATTAATCACCATCACAGCTGCTTGCCAGCCACTTTAAAAAAATGTAAACACAAGGTTTTCTTTCTCAGTGTTTTAATAAATATGGAAGAATATTATAAGCAGACGTTGGTAGTGAACAAATCAGTCTGATCAGTCGGACTGTGACTGAATTTCTAGAGGAAAAATAGACATACTTGAAGCATATACAAGGAAAGGAGATTTTAGGTTAAAAGATTTTAAATTTAGGAACAGGAGTCCAGGTCTTTTGGCCTCAGCAGATCCACACATGCGTTTTTAGAAGTTCACTTGAAAAGCAGATCATGGGCTGCTGTGGTAGATTAGCATCTCAATGATTTGCTCTCACTCTCTCTTTTGTGGCTTGACGCTGATACACTGGACAGCTTGGCTTACTGAGCTGTGCTGGGCAGTGTGAGGTAGAAAATGTGGTTTGCTGGCTTTAGAGAGGCACAGACTCACAAATCAGGCTGCCTGAGACACCAAGAGAAAGACCGGCTCTCAGCGTTCAGTATGTTCTTAAAGAGATGTTCTCTGTGTTGTAAAGACTTCTCTGCCATCTCTGCTGTTTTGTTTTTGGATTTTATTCTTATAAAAAAAATCTTGTATGATGTTTTTTGAGCTCAGACCATAAAAATCATTTCCACACTTCTGATCTGCTCCAGACTTCTTCTGATCACACGTCACACGTCCTTATCTTTGCATAAAGTTTGTCGGTCAGGTTTTTGTGTAATCCCACTGATGAATGCACACTTATAAAAAGGGCAATAAAACACATCTCTGTTTACTCTGTAGATGCAATAACAGTCACCATTTGTAATATCAGGCCTCACAATTCAAACTAGAGCAGATTAAAATGGAAATAGTCCTCATGTGTTCATATCTGAGTGCTGTGTTGGGCCGAGTGTTTGAAATCGGTCAGTGTTATTTGTGGCTAAAGAAATAAGATAAACCTTTTTGTTTAGAGTCGCTAAGAGGCTCAAACTGCACTAACCCCTACTAGTGTTATTTATTATTAATTATTTATTTATACTTGAATGTTTATTTCTACAGAGATAAGCATGCAGTATGACCCTGGAACAACACACAGCATTTATTGCTTTGGCTTTGCAGTGTCCCTCAGACGTCAATAATAATCATTAAATACTATAAATACTAATCCAAATACTCAGAACACAAAATTTAGACAAACACAAGTCAAATACAACGAGAGAGGAGGCAGCAGATTATTCAGGATATGACTCGGCTGGATCTTTGGTCAGTTGTTTTTAGAATAAATGAGACCTGCTCTCACTGAGTTGGATTTAAATTCTCTCACAGAAGTGTAAATACAGTCCAGGTAAGTTCAGGTATACGCTTGAAGTCTCAGCACAGCAGCCAGCTACAGTTTTTTCCCTGTTATTACTCAGCAGTAAAGTAATCATAGTTTATTTGCCCAAGCAGAAGCTGCCACTCTGTTTTACAGCTGCTGTGATTCAGAGTCTCGGAGTCAAGGCCATCATTATTACTTAAATCATAACATTCCCAACAGCTTCTAGTTAATAGAAAAGATTCTGAGTCGAAAACGATCTACTGCTAACCGATGTTGCTCCACTATTTTGTGCTTTTTTTTCTAATAATATTAATAAAAAGAACCGACCTGTTCAAGAGTCTTTTACACTTCCCTTACTGTACTAAGTACTTGTAGAAAAAGTAACTTGTTACAGAACTTGATCTGTTTAATTGCCTCTTAACAATCTAGAAATAAACTTTTCATGTCTCCACAAATAACTAGAAAATCTATAATCTTAGAGTAACAAAGACTCTTTGTCATAATTATATCAGGTCAAACAAGATAGTCACTCCTCAGGCTCGTTGAACATCAGTAATCTACTTTGTTGTATATAAAGTATAAATTGTGGAGAGAGAGAGAGAGAGAGAGAGAGAGGATTGATTGATTGTGGGTGCAACAATACACAAAATTCACGGTATTTTGTCGATACAAAAAAATGTTTAATTTGTCATTTATTTAAGTTATAAATATATATTTTAACTCAGAAGTACAGTTTTTAAATTTAATGTTGTTGAAACAACAAAGTAGTAAAAAAAAATCTATCTGATTGAGGAATCACTCATCTTTATTACAGAGAAATGGCTCTTTCCAAAATAAAAGCTATACTATACGCTTCTTCTGGGCTATATTCTCAGCAGCATATTAAACATATTAAAGTTTGTAGCATGCGTGCTTGTTGTTTTTGTCTGCCTCCACTTGTCTTTGCACTAGGATGATGTCGGTGTAAATGTGCAGTCATATTCGTTGTGTTCCCTCTAGTGCTGTCAGCGTTAATCTGAAATGACGTTAACGCCACAACGAATCTCCGTTAACGAGCTACCGCACGATCGCCCCGTGTATGGGGCTGGACGGCATCAACACCTTAACGAGCTAACTGCGCTTATGCACTAGCTCCCACCCATGTAATTGAGCATTGCGTGGCACATCCAACATACTGTTTTACTTTAGTCCATGACACGCTTACCTTCAGGGTCATACTTCACATGAAGACCAAATTAGTTCCAAAGGCCAGATCTGAATGAGGGTGGGGGAGGTTCAATTTGCCATGTTGCAACGAGCTTAGCTTCTGTCTTGCTAGCTTGCGCTGCGCTCAGTGGATCTGCGCTCGACAGTGCAGCCTAGGCGGAGTAGTGGAACGCAGATCCACTGAGCGCTCAACACAGACAGCATCGTCAGAAGGAAAGTTGATAAAATAAATAAATAATTTTGTATTGTTCGATACATATGTGTACCGAAATGAAAGCACTGTATCGAACGGTTCAATATCAAATTGATATTGAACTGTTTGATACAGTGGTATTATCAATACGAGTATCGTTGCACCCCTAATATGTAGGTGTATTCATCTGCTTATCAGCAGGAGTTCAAAGTGACCCTGTTTTTGTAAATTAATGCCAATTTTAAAAAAAAATTAAGTGACCACATTTCATACTAAAGCTTGCATGTCTGGGTGTTCCCTTTATAATATCGTGATCATATTAGCATTACTTAGCCTAACTGTAGAAGTAATGCTATTATAACATAGTATTGCATTTTTATTTTATTCCCATGGACTTGTGAGCAGAGGACCTTCAGTTATCCTAAAAAAATATCTCATCACAAGCTGCATCTGGGACATGTTGCATCTATTTTTGTTTGCGTAGAGATATTTTTGTCTCTTCAGTTCAAAGGTTGTGGAGATATTTTAATGTTTCAGGAGAGAATGAACGTGATCAGCACTCAGAAGAAGGCTGAATTCAGTAATAAAGTCTTCTCTCAGATTACACACATGCTTTTGTTGGAAGGAAAAAAATGTATTTACTGTTTTCATTACTGCATAAAATGTTGGCCTTGAAATGTTAAGCTTTTAACATTTTTTTATCTTGAGGGTGGAAAATGGAACAAAAAATAATAATAATAATAATAATAAAGATCCTGCACCAAATGAATGCGTTTACAATTGTTTTTTTGTTTTTTTTTTACTTTCAGGTGTTAATTACTGGCACGCTCTGAAATATTTTTTTAATGTGAAAGTGCCAGAGTGTCAGTTTAGGTCAGCAGGAGTTGTCCTAAAGTGCTTTAGAGGCATGTAGTGTACAAAAGCTGTGATCGTGTGCTGCAAACGATGAGACAAATAACCAAAAACCACGAACAAAAATCCTGAAAATTGTTCTTTCTGTCACTGCAGACAGCTGAAGAAGCTGAGCGAGGACAGTCTCACCAAGCAGCCAGAGGAAGTCTTTGATGTCCTGGAGAAGCTGGGTGAAGGGTGAGTCATGTAGCCGTACAGTCTGAGGCTCACCTCGGTCCTGACAGGAGCAAAGTTTCACTTTGCCTGTATTTATGTGTCATCCTGGACTGTGTTAGTCATCCTGGTCCTCTCCGTATCTCTGTCCTTCTTTCTGCTTCATTTCATCTCTGTTCCTGTCAGACTTCAGGCTCCGCCCTCCTCTGTTGCCTGTCAACATTGAGAAACAGGATATGAAGAGGCAATGTGCTTCCTGTTCCGAGCGGTTGATTGACTCCTCGCCTGCACGCGTCATAGCTGATTCCAGACATTTCTTAATGATCCTGCAATTAATCAAAGTCATTCGGTGCTGCTCGACTTTTGCAATAAAGACGTCTTATTAGTAACGCTGGCTTTAATGAAACTATTTTTTTCATACCCGTTTTCTTTCATGCTCATATCACAGCGTTTTCTCACTCTTGCTTCATCTGTCAAAGTGAGAAAAACTGTTGGTGGGAAAGTAATGAAATAAATTGAATAGTACACTGATGTTTACTATTGACATCAGTCACTAATTAATGTGTCTGTGAAGTCTTTCCACTGCAGGAACTCGCAGACAGTTTTTGGGAGGCCACACCTTTAAGTGTGGGAACCCCCCCGAGGGCTATTTTCAGTGGAGAAAGAGAAGAAGGACCTCTTCTTAGACGGTTACTTGAATTTTGGTTTCCAGCGATTGTGAAAACAAAATAATCAGGATAAAAGGTTCACAGTTTCTATTCAGTTTTGCTACAACCCTCTCATATTTTTCCAGTGTTAGAAATGAAGCCCACCGCTCTCCTATACAGAGGCGTGCTTTTCACTTGCTGTCTAGTTAAGCGCAGTACAAGATGACTGAAAGAAAGAGTTTATCTAGGGAAAGAAAAAGTTACAAGGTTTCTGAAGGAAGACCTGTGGAAAGATCGTTAACAGGTGCGTTTGTCTCTAGATCGCTCAGCGTCTTTCACCTCAGAGCTGAGTGAGTTCCAGTAATACGGTTGGAAAAGCAGGAAAAAGAGGATTTGTTGCTTCTTAGCACGTTACAGCTATTCACAGATCAATATTAATAAAGCACAGATTAGCTTTGACTATTTTCCATCCACTGTTGGATCCTTAACTCAGGATTCGTGGGGCTCCTCTGACTTTCCGAGTTGGAAATCCAACTTGAGGGATCGTTCCATTTTTAAAAACCCGACTGGGAACTCGGACATTATGACTTATATAGGGCCGCTGTTGCCCACCTGCTGGCCGTCATGCAGGTCCTCCGAGGCACCTGAGCTCACAGCTTCTGCTTTTTTACTGCTTTGTGCACCTTCACACATCCTGCTGTAAAGGCCAGCACGGACAGACGAGCATCCCTTAGACTGAAAAAGAAAAAGGCTTCTCTCCTTTTTCAGTAAATGTAATCTGTTAAAATGAAGTTTATAAGTTCAGTAACTGTCTGTGTTTAAGTTAATGAAAATCATTTAAATTCTGTTATAATCGAGCAGCCTCACCAACTCTTGGGTGTGGCTCGATACTGTTTGGTTAAACTTGGAGATAACAACTATCTGCTCATTGATCTCAGGCATTAACAGCCGAAAGAACATGTTAAGCCTCTCTTTGTGTTCCTGCAGGTCTTACGGCTGCGTATTTAAGGCTCATTATAAAGAAACTGGGGAGATCGTAGCCATCAAACAAGTTCCTGTGGAGTCTGATCTGCAAGAGATCATCAAGGAGATCTCCATCATGCAGCAGTGTAACAGGTACATGCGTTACTGAACTCGATCCGTGCCATGAAACATAAGAAAAACCCAAAGGCAGTAAGAGCATCACTGGTGTGACTTGGTGTTTTGTGTGGTCAGCGTTTTGCCGCTCATCTTTTGCACACGTCCTTCCGCCCTGTAATTACACACGACCTCAAACTGGATTAAAAAAAGTCCCCCGTAAGAGAAGTGTGGGCGTAGATGTTTGGTTAAATTGCTGAAAAGCAGTGAAGCAGATACTCGAAACATTTACAGTAAGTGATTTCAGCCTCTGCGGAAACATTTAGAAAGTTTCATTAAGTTTTTCTGGGGGGGCTTTCCCATAAGGTGACAGCCCCACCTCCACACCAACTGACTGTTATATAATTCTCCAGGGGAAACACATTATTATGGTCTGTTTCTCACTGGGAAGTGTACCAGACCTGCAGAGTCTGTCATATAAAAGTGTTTACTGAGGTTTTTCATTCATTGCTGCAGCAGCTATAAATAGACAAAGTACCAGCAGTTCCAGAGTGTTCTTCAAACGTGAGCGACACTTTCACTTTGACTCACAAACCTCATCAGGGCCTGGGGATGCTGTACTACTGCACTCTGTCTGCTGATCTGCAGATAATACAAACTGTGATTTCCACTAGAAAAATAGTGAGATCAGTAAAGTATTACATGTAGTAACAAAATAACTATTACAATATTTCATCAACCTCAGAGGTTCTGTGGTAGTTTTAGTCCATTGTGAGTTAGCACAACACTAAACACTTTGAAACAATAATAACTAAACTTGAACAAACACTCTGAAACTAACCACAGATGTCTGTAAATTCACTTCACCCCTGTGTGATTGCACCACAACTCAGACGTGAGCTGGCCGTTTCATAAGGTCACATAAGGTCTCCTGCTAATGTTGAGCTCAACTTTAGGAAATAAGTTTCATCAGGGAGAGAATCGTAGCCTGACTGAGCATAAAAGCAACACATTGAATCTCAAACATCCTGAAATAAATGGATGAATGTGGTCTGACTCACCCATGTCCCTGTGTTCAGTCCCCACGTGGTGCGCTACTATGGCAGCTACTTCAAAAACACAGACCTGTGGATCGTCATGGAATATTGTGGCGCTGGGTCCGTATCGGATATCATCCGAATACGTAACAAGACGGTAATGTAACACCCAGACACACACACGCACACACTCACTCACATGTAGTTTGCATGGAGCACAGCGTGTGTGTAAGGCTTCTGCACGACTTCAAGGTTTTCGATAAATGAATGTTAGTCTGATGCATCTCTACGGTTTCAGTTTAAGAATATTTAGATGTGCCTCCTCCACATCAGTGCTACGTCTTGTTTGAACATTGCTTTGCATACATGAATCTAATTAATGTTACTTGCGTTTGCCTTGTAGCTCAAAGAAGAGGAGATAGTCACCATCCTTCAGTCCACTCTGAAAGGTCTGGAGTATCTTCACTTCATGAGGAAGATCCACAGAGACATCAAAGCAGGCAACATCCTGCTGAACTCGGAGGGTCAGGCCAAACTGGCCGACTTTGGAGTTGCTGGACAGCTCACAGTAAGAGAAATCAATCTGCTACTGTAAATGCATATGATGTATGTTTGATGTGTTTTAAATGTTTTGTTATATCTGGTTTAATATAGAAAGAAAACACAATTAAACACCAGTAGCTGAATAAAGATGCTATCTGCCCTTTGAATGTTGTAGAAGCTTTAACCTTCTATGCTTTACTTTATGTTATTTTCTCTCCATCCTTCATCAGGACACGATGGCGAAACGAAACACTGTCATCGGCACGCCGTTCTGGATGGCTCCAGAAGTCATACAGGAGATCGGATATAACTGTGTGGCAGATATCTGGTCTCTGGGAATAACAGCTATAGAAATGGCTGAGGGCAAGCCACCCTACGCGGACATACACCCAATGAGGGTACGGATCGTGTTATAGTCCACAAATCACGTGTTTTTTACGAATACTTATTTTGAACAAATACTTGAAAAAATATTTGTATTCGGGAACAAGAAAAACTTTATATCAAAAAGCTGAGTTTCCTTATGAGACCGCAGTGCACGACCGGATGAGTGAATGGAAGAGGTGACTGACAGAGAGGCTCGGCTGAGTGAAAAAAGGCTGAACTGCGTCACTATTTTTGTTGAATATATTTCTTTGTACCTTAACTGGGTTCCGGAGACAGTTTATAACTTTTGCGAAGATTGAGAGATTATTCCATTACGCTGCATTACTGACGACTGCAGTCAGTGCTCTCAATGGTAACTTTAACTCATGTTCGCTCTGTTTACGTAGCTTTGTTAGCTCGGTCATTTAAAAATAGGCTGTTGACAGAGTAACATTAAAGTTTGGTTTAAAAGGTTAAAACGATGCTTGTGTAGTTGTGTCAAATTGTATGCACTTGTGGGAGTTATATGATACGTTTAAGTTACTATACCTAATTAACCTTAGCATAGCTTCCCGTCACGCATGAACTTAGCTGAAACTCCCCACATGCATTTGGGCAACAAAATAGAAAAGAGTGTGGCTGCTGCTGAGCCACCTCTTGGTCCTCCACCAGCCAAAACAACTTGATCAAGTTCTGTGTGGAAGCATTCAGTCAGTGCTGCAGATGAAACCAAAGTGATATGTAATGTGTGCAAAAGTCAGATCAGCAGAGGCACACATATCAAACATCTGTCAACATCTGTTATGCGTAATCACATGCACTTAAAGCATCCTCTCCTGGCACTGTCTGCCAACCCCCCCACAAGCACCAATTCATCATCACAGCCATGTTCTGCCCCTGCAAGTCAGT
The DNA here is from genome assembly GCF_963969265.1 of Rhamphochromis sp. 'chilingali'. NCBI lineage: Eukaryota > Metazoa > Chordata > Actinopteri > Cichliformes > Cichlidae > Rhamphochromis > Rhamphochromis sp. 'chilingali'. Next base: position 37,321,724 of record NC_137936.1, read on the forward strand.
TTCGCTGTCTGTTCAGTCTCCTCCAACAGGACGGGTGGTGGTGGGTTCATAATGTTCATAATGGTATTTTATCAGTTGTTGGTTTGACCACTGATGAGGTAATGGCTGTTATGTTATTTTCTTTTCAATGACGTTCCTTGTTACATGTTCATTGCTGGATTTATGGAAAAACATCAACTAATATTGCATATCCATAATGATTATAAAGGATAGTGCAAGTATTCTTTAATTCTATTACGTTAATTAAAAGTATAACGCAAATTTTTTTGAATTTTACTTGAATACAAATACAAGTACAAATACTTCCCCCCTCAACAAATACAAATACAGATACCAGCTGCTTTCTACATCTCTAGTAGAAAGCAGTGCAAGTGTGTTTGCACTGTGTGTGTAAGCCCCAAAAATGTTAGTATGTAAATAATAACAGCTGTATGTGTGTGTAAGAGAAGACAAAGAGAGGAAACGAAGGAGTGTGACATAAATTACTGTATTTAGCTGAACAGTGATGGTTAGCTGGTTTTGCCTTCAGTGTGCTGAACTGTTTCCTCTTCCAGGCCATCTTCATGATTCCCACAAACCCTCCCCCAACCTTTCGGAACCCGGATCTGTGGTCTCCGGGCTTCCGGGACTTTGTCAGCCAGTGTTTAGTGAAGAACCCAGAAAACAGAGCTACGGCCACACAGCTGTTACAGGTAACGAAGCAATCCTGTAACTGACAACAGACCGAGTGTCGTGGATGACCGTGTGATCAGAAAACATTCAAACCATATCTTTAAATTAGATTTTTAATTATTAAAGCCACACTATGTAAATGAGGTAATAACTATTAAAAAAAATGTGCTCATTTTTTAATCTGTTTATTATTTTTATTTCTGTTTTATTGTGTGACCTGCTCTTTAACTTTTTCAAATCAAATGTATTTTTATTTTAAATTTTTACATTTTTTTGATTTGATTTTTGAATATTTTCTTTTTTACATTAATGAGCTTTATTTTTTTGATATTGTCTTTTAGTGGACAGCTTCACTTAACCATTCATTTTATTTTTTTTGTTGCTGGCTGGAATTTCAGTTTAATACATCATATTATAGTAGTATTTTTTACATAATCGTAGTATTTGCTGTAATATTTGCTATTGTGGTCATGCTTTAGCTTTCATGGATCATTTCTAATTGTAACTAATGTCAAAACCCATAAACGTTTGGTTTGAGCGTTACGTGTCTTTCTCCTCGACAGCATCCGTTTATTAAATCGGCCAAGCCCATTTCCATCCTCAGAGCTTTGATCACAGACGCCATGGAGATCAAACTGAAGAGACAGGAGGAAGAACAAAGAGAGCAGGATGCAGACGACGATGAGAATTCGGTACAGACTCAGCAACTTAAATATCAATAGGATAGCATTTACAGCTTTTAAGTTACTGCAACAAAAGAAGACGTTAACTTACGAGTGTTTTTGTATTTGACGAGCTTTTGATTTCTAACTTTCCAAAGCTAAACACAGCCTCATATTTATAAACATGTCCTTTCTGGATATTGTAACTGCCGTTGGAGAGCATTAAATCACGCTGCCCTCTGCCTCTGTGTTTCAGGATGAAGATGAGGTTGACCAGGGGACGATGGTTCGGGCAGGTACGGGTGACTCAGGAACCATCCGGGCTGCCGGTTCTTTAGGAAGTTCTCTTGGAAGCTCCGCAGGAACAATGATTGAACACGATGACACGGGAACCTTGCAGTCACAGCTGGGCACCATGGTCATCAACTCTAATGATGACGAGGACGATGATGATGACGAAGATGCTGGCACTATGAAAAGTAAGTCCCTCTAAACACATGACATGCGTGCTGAAGTGATCGATGAGGGCTGCAAAATCAACTAAATTCTGGCCTCTGATCGTAATCAAAATTAACTTTATACAAAGTGTAGTAGTAGTAGTAGTAGTAGTATAATAGTAGTAGTGTAGTAGTGTTGCTTCTCTGTGATTTTTGGCTTTGAGGAGCTGGTTGTCTCGCTGCAGAATGAATTGGAGATTAGTCGAGTGACTTCTCAGTGCTGAAATCTAAATATTTAAATTGGGTAAGTGTTTGCTCTGCACTCCTCAGTGTGTTTTTAGCTACAGTGAAATGTGCTCGTACATTTGTGGAGCTGTGCCTGATAAATGCAGTGATAAATTAGCTCTCAGTTTACTGGAAAACATGTAAGAGGAACCAGATGATGACGTGCTTTGGCATTATTTTTAAACAGACAGGATCAGCGTCACGTCATCCCTCTCTTTCATGCACTCAGGGTTAGAATAATAAGATCGAGACATTCAGAACCGTGTTCATGGACATGCACTGTGTGATATTCTACCTCTGTGACAGGCCAGCGGGATTATGACAGAGAATTGAGTGAGCTGAACTATGTGTGCAAACAAAACCGAAATAAAAACAGAGATTTTAATGGCCACTTACAAAACTAAAGAAAACAAGCCTGCGCTTTGGTGCATGTTTACTGACACTGGGATATCTATCAGACAAATACCACACATTATAACTGAACCAACAATGAAACTAATAATGCCTTCAGGTATATGCATTGTTCTGCAGAACATGCAAAATGCTTGAAATTGAAACAAAAAGCTCAGAATATTCAAAGGCTGGAATGACTGCAGGTGCAACGCAGTCATTTTTTAGCCATAATATCCAAAGATGCAGCTGTAGTGTTTAATTTGTCCACGAGGGGGCAGACTGTGCCCGAGCTGTGAACCGACAGGTTCACTGTGTTGTGTGTGTTGGTGTTACTGAGGATGTTTCCTCCAGAGGCTTGAACTCCCGTACCACAGTGACTTTCCTCCTAATTCTGGGTGTGTCCGTTAATTCCTAAATTACAAGCACGAACTTGCTGCTGGTGAACTCGGGCGGGATGCGTGTCAGCAGAGGCCTCGAATAGTAACAGCAGAGTTTGTTCCATGTTTGATTTATACACCAGTGATTTTTCTAATGGCTCAGTGTGTGTGATGTTAGCAGCAGTGATGTCCTGAACACTAACACTTTGTATGGTCACGTGTGATTCTGGGTAATGTAGTTCTGCTTTATTTCTTGTCTCTTTATATAACCTGTGAAAATATATGAGAGACACGTGGCACTCAGATAACCACGAGTAGAAGTAGAACAATTATGTAGTGCGATTCTTGGCAGTTGGCCCACCTCTGCATCCAGGGAGCCAATCAACGGCCAGTTGTGTGGCTGCAGGAGAGGTTTTATTACAGCTTCAGCTGTGTGGTGGCAGGTATATCTATTGTTTTATTGGGCCAGTCAATGTAGGTAAATGTATTTATATTTTATTCCCGGCAATCTATTCAGAATATTCATTAGCTTCCTGTTTGTGCAGTCCTCTGGTGGGAGGAGGCATGGGCATTAATCATGTGGATGCTCTGGATTGATCTGTTTAGGCGAAATTATGTGAAGCTGCGTGTTTAATAAATGTGTAACTTTTAGGGGAAAATCACAAATTTTTCTCTTCTTGTCTGATTTGACTGATTCTGTATGTTTTTGTTTCAGTTACCTTTGAAGTAAACCTAAAGCCATTCAAGCATTGCCTGTGCGCTCCCCCAAAAGCTTTGCTATAACCTTTAATTGACATAACCTTGAGGGACCAGACTCAGTTCACCTGAGAGAAACAAAACCAGAGGGCAAAGAGTTAGAACAAAAAGATGAATAAGATCAGACCTGCTGGAGTGTCTTTCAGGGATGTGTTGGTGCTGCATCGGTCTGTTGGCGTCTGTCGACTGTGTGGGAGCTGAAGCGTTGGCTGTATTTGGTGCTTTGGAACAGATTCTCAATAAGAGTTGGACTGAGTTGATCAGTGCTGGCGGTCTGTGGGCGTGTTTTATGTTTGTTTTTATACGCAAAGAATTAACCCCAATGAGACACTGAGCACGCTGACGCTTGACGTGTGCGTGAGTGTATATTTGCTTTAGCTCTGCGTGACTCCAGTAATATGCAGCCAGAATACGCTCTGATGAAAATAAAGCTACTGTGGAGGTTCGTGGCCAAATATCACAACTCCTACACTTCATCTAATGAGAGTTACTTTCAAACCAGGGGAGCGCTGGCCACATTTACTACCACTGACACGAACCGGCAGCATTCAGGTGCTCACTGGACCAGTTTGCAATTCTCCAGTGCCCTGATGAGAAAAAAACCAAAGTAATCTGGAACCACCATCTGTGGAGAAATAGACCTTTTAGATTCAGATATACTCACATGAGCGACATACAACCCAAAGGCCAAAGCTAGTCTGTGAGCCATCTCAGTCCAGACTCTGACCTCCCACCACAGGAAAATAAATAAAAGGCAGTGTAATGTTGATGGATCTCAGGTTAAATAACTTTAATAGTTTTTATTTTGTGCATTTCACTGCTCTATAAAAGCCCAAACTCACTTACAGCAACTCATCTCTATCATCTCAGCTCATGTCTAGAGCAAAGACGACTACCAAATTAACATTATCTGTTTGCAAGAGTTAATGTGTGCAGTCGTTTCACAACAAGGAGGTCTTTGGTTTGAATCCCCTGGCCTGCCGTGGGCCTGTATATCTACATGGGAACTCTGACTCCCCCCCCCCCCACTGTCATGCATGTTGGTGTTTCTAAATTGTCCATAGGTGTGAATGAAATTGGCCTCCAGGTGGAAGAAAATGGATGGACGAATAAGAGCGAGGGGCTGTTTGTGCAGAGAATTTAACTGTTCAAAAGGGAAATAGATTTTTACTGCTGGTATTTTTGCACAAGCTCAAGAAACTGGAACTGCTCTGACTGCCAACCACACGTAGTTACAGAAATAAACGGTCTATATTTGACCCGCACAGTAACGGCATGGTTGGCTGTTTCATCATAAACAACGCTGTCCACCACGTGCTGTTTACTATGACACCAGAAGTCGACTTTCAGGTGTAATTTGAATTATTTTGAGGGCTTAACTGTTGAAGACTTGGAGTAACAGGCTTTATTGGACTGACACACTGATGCTCACAGTCACTGTTAATGCAAGACACCACACTCTCATATGAGACCAGATGTACAGACGTACACTGCCACAACGCCACTGTGAATGTATTGAGTCTCCATCACACATGCTCACACATGCTCACACACACACACACACACACACACACTTCTCGTACCTATGGTACGACAACTTTTCTCCGTGCTCCTGGTACACTGCGCAGAAAAACCTTGCCCCACACACACACACACACACACACACACACACACACACACACTGTGTGTCTCCGGTCAGACGTCCTGATATCAGGTTAGTATGGATCTCCACAGGCAGCGGTTTAAACTGCATTAACACTGGAACATTTCGAATTCATAATTGCATTACAACTCCAGTGTCCTTCAGTTGTGTGTTTGTGTGTGTGCGCGCGCGAGTGTGCCTTTTTCTCTTGTCTTTAATGTGCTCCTCAGAGGGTGCCTGTGTGTGTCCCAAGCTAATGACTGTGGTCTGATGCTGAAGGGGCCCTGAAGATCAAGATGAGATATTAGATCAGTTATTGATCCTCCCTAATGCTACTGAAAAATAAAAGGAATTTTAATTTGCAGTGATTAGCCCTTAACTGTGTCTGACTAGAATCCGGATTAGAAACTCATCTCCTGAAAACTGTACGGGACAGAAAACCTCGTAGAGTTTCAGCCAGATCTACATTTAAATGGATAAACGGGTAGAAATATTGCAATTTTTACGATCTAACTTTGTAGTTAGATCGTAAATTTAAAATTTTCAAAATTATTTTGGGATTAAAACTAAACAAAAGAATCAAATATTTGATATGATACGACATAGAACAACAAGAGTCATTACTGCCCTCCAGGTGGACTTAAAGGAACACAATTGGAATGAGGTTTTTGCAAATGAAGATTCAAATAGTGCATATGATGCATTCTTATCAACTGTAATTTCACTATATGAAAAACATTGTCCTTTAATGAAAATCACTAGAAAGCATCACAGATCAAATAAGCCATGGATCACAAAGGGGATAGAAGATGCATGTAAAAAGAAAAATAATCTATATAAGAGATTCATAAAACAGAGGACAAAAGATGCTGAAATAAAGTACAAGTTATATAAAAATAGATTAGTAAATATTATAAGAACAAGTAAGAAAGAATATTACCACAAATTATTGGAGTAGAAGTAACACACAAGAAACATGGAGGATATTAAACAGTATAATCAAAAAGGGCTCAAAAAATAAGAATTATCCAGGTTATTTTAAAAAAGATAAAGATATTGTGCTTGATAAAACTAAAGACATTGCAAATGAATTTAATGATTTTTTTGTAAATGTTGGCTTTAATTTAGCAAAAGAAATTCCAGAGTCAAGAAATAATAACGACTTAATATAGACTTAATAAATATATTGAGAAGCATAATCTCCTAAGTGATAACCAATATGGCTTTAGAGTGAAAAGGTCCACTTCGATGGCAGTGATGGAACTTGTAGAAGGGATATCTAATGCTATAGATAATAAGGAATATACTGTTGGTGTTTTTATAGACTTAAAAAGGGTGTTTGATACAATTGATCTATATTAATGAATAAACTAGAGAGATATGGCATAAGAGGGTTAGCATACAAGTGGATGAAAAGTTACCTGGATGAAAGATATCAATATGTCGAATTCAATAATGTAAAATCTAAGCAGTTGAAGGTAACTTGTGTTCCTCAGGGCTCTGTGCTGGGCCCTAAATTATTTATATTATATATAAATGACATATCTAGTGTTTCCAAACTGTTAATATGTGTATTGTTTGCTGATGATACCACTCTGTATTGCTCAGGTAAAAACCTAGAACAGCTTCTGACTACAGCGGAAAAGGAGTTAAATATATTAAAAAACTGGTTTGATGTAAATAAGTTATCATTAAATATAAAGAAAACAAAATGATTATTTTTGGCACTAGACAAATGAAAAATGTATCTAAAATAAGGGTTAATGGAATTGAAATTGAAAGAGTGTACGAAAATAAATTTCTTGGCGTGATAATTGATGATAAGCTGAGTTGGAAGTCTCATATAAACCATGTGAAAACAAAAATGTCAAAAACCATCGATATTCTCTATAAAACAAAGCATGTCCTGAACAAAAAATCATTATACACACTTTATTGTACTCTGTTGCTTCCATATATGACTTACTGTCTGGAGATATGGGCTAATGCATATAAAACGAACACTCTTCATATTTTCAAGTTACAAAAAAGAGCTATAAGAATTATAAACCAATCAAACTATATAGAACCAACTAACATTTTGTTTATTAATCTGAATACCCTGAAATTTTATGATTTAGTTGAATATAAAATGGCACAGATAATTATAAAGCACAAAATAACTTGCTTTGCCCCAGTACTCAGAAGCTGTTCAAAGTCAGAGAGAGTCAATATGACTTAAGGGGAACAGATTTCTTTAAAAAAAAAAACAAGATAAGGACAAATATAAAGCAGAGATGTGTTTCTGTTAGAGGAGTTAACCTGTGGAATAGTTATGACAGTGATTTAAAAAGGTGTAGTTCATTTTCCTTGTTTAAAAACATGTTTAAAAATAGAGTATTAGAAAAATATATAAATCAAGAATGAAAAGAGCAAAAAAACCAAAACTCTTGGTTCTTTTGCTTTGATGTAGTTACTTGTGTGATGGAAAGTTTTGGTTTTTTTTGTTTTTTTTTTTTTCTTGTTTGTTTGTTTGTTTTGTTTTTGCTTTGTTTTAGTCTTTGCTTCGAGCCCTGAGGAGCTGCATGCAAAAAGATCTTTTGTTAAAAGGGTTGGCGTAATAAGCAAACGCTTCAGCCAATACCTTTTGATTAGCCTTGTCTCATGCTTTCTTGCTTTGTGGTAGATCTTTGTTCTGTCTTCACTGAGATATTTGAATGCTAATCAATAAAAAATCTAATCAATAACTTGACAAAATCTGACCCAGAAGAGGAGTTTGGTGGACAAAGGTCACACAAATTGTATAATATTGAGATAAAATGATAAAGCCAAAGGTGAGATTCACTGAGCCGTTTTATTGTTCTGCAGAGACACTTTTCTGTCCATTATTCACATGGTAACTGAGGAGCAGGAGGAGACATTATTTCAGAGATTGTGTTTCAGATGTGATCAGATACTGAATTAGTGCATTAATCCCTGGCACTCATCTTGTAAGTGGTGATTATGGCCACATCTGTACACATAAAACCTCCCTGTTTTAGGAGCTCTTTGCAGGACCATCGATATTCGAAGTAGATTTAGTTGACAGACATTTCAATAAATTCCTCCCAAGTCTGCACTACAGTACAGGCAGAGATGATGTTGACTTTAAATTAGCTGGTTGGAGGAAGCATGCAAGTGCAACGCATTAATTGCAACTAATATTCTAACCACAGGCTCTGATTTTATGTCAGAAAGTAACCTTAATCTCCTTTGATATTTCTTAATGAGACAAGTATGAAGCTATAAAGATGTAGTCTGTGCTCTTCGACCATAACGCAGAGACACAAAATGGGAACATGTGGCAAGTTCTGACATTGGTCTCTTTCCCTCTGTCTCTCTCATGCAAACATGCAGAGTGGCTGGCAGTGTGATCTGAGACCGATTCAGGCTTTCCATTTGTCATCTGAAGTGGATGTAGTCTGCGCCATTAAATTATTTAAATAGAGTTTTCTAACTCTGAGCTGTGACAGTGTTCTCTAATGTCGCTAACATTTTCTAATATAGCAACTCACAGCCATCACACAGTAAACTCTGTACTCTTAAAATGAGCAGGGCAGTGCATTTTCCTCCACCTTCTCTTTACGGATCCTCGTTAAAAAGACAGAAGAGCTTTTTAAACCTGCTCATCTCTCACAGCTCTTTGTGTTATTAAAGTTTAATTTTGTTGTGGAAAGTCGTAGAACGCACTTCCTTGGCTTTAAATTGAAACTGTATTTTCCTAAACTTGTAGGTTAAAGACTGCAGCCTTAGCTGTTAATTCTAATGATCCAACACCCCAAAACATGGATATATGTGACATATGTCCATACGGATCGCCGGCTACGCCAGCAGGTGTTTGTGGTGCTGGTTTCTTCTCCTAATCAAAAGCTTCTGTTAACTGTTGTGCATGCTCAGACTTGATGGCATGAAACTGCAGAAAAGCATATTGTCTGTAGGCTAATATGAATTTCATATGGATGGAATAGGAAAACAGTATTTGAGTAATGAGCTTTTGGTGATCGCTCTGACCTTTATCAGTCCCCGTAATCATCATCCATTTGCACAACCCTAATGTGATCTGTTTTAGATATGCAAAAAGTTTCAAACTTGAGCATAAACTTGTCTGAGGTTATTAAGTTTACTGGTTCTGAACAACCGGGTCACTTCCCCAAAGAAAAGGGACACAGGCAGACAGAACTTTGGGTTGTCTGTGAAGGTTCTCAGTCATCCAGATCATCGTAGTCTAAGAAAAAAGCGTCTGGACTTCTTTAAGTTTCTTGAAGACGTTTCATCCGAGAAGTTTCTTCAGTACTGAGAGCGTCTGGTGGAGAGTCCCAGATTGGGAGTGTCCCCAATAGGGTCATGGACCCCTATTGATCCTCTACCTAACGAGTCACTCTCAGCCAAGGTTTTGGGTGAACCCATAGTGAGACCTTGCCACACCCTGTTATCTGATTTACTGAGATCAAACGGCCCAGGATGAGCAATAGACAGTTGTTTTGTTTTGTTTTTAAATGCATAGAATCCAGGAAATAAAGTCGCTTAAAATAACCTGTGAATGTCACCAGCCCACCTGCTCGAGGTGTCCTCCCAGGTGCGCAGCTAAAACCGACATCCCAGCAAGCTTCTTGAAATCCAAGTTCTAATAAAACCATTTTTTTTTACTTTAAACCGTTAAACTTATACAAAGTTCTACAAAAATAAAAAGCAGGCCACTATTTATACTTTTTAATTCAAAGTAAACGCCACCATGTCGACTTCCTGCAGTGATGCGACTGCAGTGATGATGTAATTGGTCAGAAAAGACCCAGCAGACAGCAAAGCAGATCAGTGGCAGAGCAGAGAGGACAGAATAATGGGCTTGTCAGTGGGTGACAAACGGTAATGGCAGAATGCTTTTCTTCTACTCTTTTATTTTTGTCTTTTTGGTACAGGCCCCATCAGCTGAGGGCAGTCAGGCTGCGTCTCCAAGCCGCTCAGTGTCTGTGCAGCGGTTAGATTTAATGTCTCAATCAGCTGCTCAATTGGTATGAAATATTCTGGTGGCTGTTGCTTCCAGTAAAGGGGGGGGAAAAGAGATCAGTGTCCCCATTTTTTTTCCCCCCGCTGCAGTCTACAGCATCTGCTGTCAGAAAGTAGAAAATAAATGGAAGATCTAAATGTCACAAGAATCTTTTCATTAAAGGTGATGGACGTGTGGAGTCTGGGTGCGGCGGCTCTGGTCAAATTAATTACTCACAAAGCCAGTCATGACTCTTGCTGTGTCGCTCAGCTCTCTTTATAAGTTTCCTGTGTCTCCTGATCAAACAAATATGAGAGAAAATTTACTGCAGGCTGAGAAAGATCAAATAAAAGAATTCATTAACTTTTATCTCTACATTTGACTCTTCATATTACTTTCATTATGCATAAACTTTATATTTTACTGTTGTTTCAACTGTTAACAAAATTATTTTCCAAATATGGGATACTTAAAGTAAATCTTCTTGTTTTGCTCATTTGCTGCCAGTGTCGTCATCAGTTTTATCAATTATTGATGTTTCTCTCACTCATTTAAAAGGCTGTGTTGCACAGAAGCTGGATGTGGATCACAGTGTGGGTCAGGTTAGGTGTGAGTATCTCCTCAAAAAAGTGGTTTAGTTAAAGTGTAAGGGTAATGGGTGTTATAAAACATTCAAACATGGACAGCTGCATAAAAGATGGAGCACAGATCAAGTGTTTGGTTTGATTTTTGTTTTTCTCGTCTCCGGCTGCAGTTTTGAAAGTGAAAAATCATGTTTGAAAACCTCACATTTAAATACTCGCAGTCTAACACTTACCCTCGTCATGTCTTTGTGGTTTTTCGGGAGTTTGCTGTTTTAAGCTTAAGTTGAGTGGAGGAACGTCCACTGAAGAAGTCACTTGGATGAGTGACGAAACGTTCCTCCCACAAAACGCTACGTCCAGATGAACAGAATCAACTTTTTGGAGAGTAACTGGGAATTAGGGCTGTTCGATATAACGATATATATCGGATGACGATATAAAAACATCTATCGTTTCATTTTACGCTATCGTTTGTTTTGTGGTGTCGCAAAATAAACTGTTTACGGCAATATTTTTTCATGGTTCTGATGGTCACTGTAGTGGCTATATTCATTTCTTAAAGTTCTCTCTTTCTCTTATATTTAATACAACCACACTACGGACGGACAAGGGCCTGTTTTTATGCGTTGTCGTTAGCAACAACGACGGTAAAACCACGGCGTGTCAGCTTGTTTATTTTCCACATAAACCTTTCACAATAAAGCTCAAGATCCTGTTGAGACTTTTCAAAATAAACGGAATCACGTGAAAGATGCAGAGTATTTACGGTTGAGAAGCAAAAAAATAAACCTTAGACTCAAACGTTAGAACAGGCTTTTCCCCGCAGCACGCCGTGTAATAAATACTCACAAAGAAAACGGCGGCCATTACAGCTTATGTCTAAAAATGTGTCTCCCCCCGTCACCTTGTAAATGAGACATATTACCATAAACATGCCATAAGAGTGGCCAGCCAGTGAGCCAGGTGGTATGGAAACACCTGACAGGAAGGTCCAGGTGTAGCTTTACAGCAGCGACTGAACTTTCAGAGTAAGAGCTGAGATTGCCCACTAGTTGGACCAACGTTGTCCTAAACAGTAAAGGTCTAAAACATAAAGAATGCTTTGTAACATACTTCCTCCCACATGGCATTGCAAGCAGCATGTCCATTTACAGGAATGTGGTGCACAGCTGGAAAAAGTCTTTGTCCAGTCAGATAATTCCTCAAGTTACCAGACAGGAGATGCCAAGCACTAGATAACAAACTAGGATCAAAGTAACATTAGCTCATTGATTTTTATGGGTCTGACCTTTTGTCATCTGATTAAAGTGTTTCCTCTAATAGAAAACCAAGAGTGAAGTAAAAGTCTTTAAATAAAGGCTGCCCCCCTCACTACATCCAGCTGCATGCCTGCAAATGTCTCACAATAAAAGCCTTCTGTCCACTCACACATGGAGCATTGGATTTATGTTGAACGCCTGGGTTTGGAGGAAGCTAATCGATGTTAGCCAACATTAGTAGTTAATTTTGTGTTTGTTCCTCTTTGTTTAGAATTGGCTCACTGATGCTTCGTTTGCTTTCATGTTACTTTAGTGAAACTGTGACACCACGAGTGCAGTGCTGGCTGGTTTTGAACAGACTGAAGCTTCACTCGTGGAAATTAGAACAACTGTGTGAAGATTCAATGTTACTATAATTTCTCGTTTTAAATACAGACCTGTTGCATTCTGCAGCTCAGGTGAGTAAAGGTCTCCGAGGAACTGCATTATGCTGAAAAATTCCTTATCAGGAGAGGTTTTTTTCCCAACATGCCCGCGGGTAGCTGTCGGTAGCTGTGGTTAGCTTTCTTAAACAATGACTTTGTGTGTGCCCTTGGCAACTTCATCTGGGAGAGAAGGCACCCGGCAGCACAAATGAAGAAGAACATTCATTAATTCTTTTTAGGGGGGGCACTAGACTTTAAATTGATTTTGTGCTTGAATGAAAACAAACTGTGGAGCCCCAAGTGAGATTATTGATGCGATGTTAGCCATTAGTCACCATTACAAAGAAAGCAAAACACTTTGAGTGGAGGTGGAGGTAATCGCCGGATGCCTTTCTGTTTCTGACAAAAACAAGTTTTTCCCCTCTTCATTGTTGCATTTGAGTGATAAGGAGACAGACGTGCCTGGAAATAAATACAATAAGAGCTTACATATCTCACCCAGATCAGAATCTGACACCTTTATCTAAGATAGTGATATTTTCTTGAGAACATTAAGAGAATGAGTTTTTATTAATTCAGTTTTAAACTATTTTCTGCTCCCACTAGTAGAGTTCTTTCAAAAAATTCTGAAAATGGATGAAAAACAACAAGTTTATCACGTCTACACTGGAAAACAGCATTTGGTAACAGTTTTCATAGAAATCTATACAATCTTCCAACATGTTGTGACTGTATTGATTTAGAAGTACTAATACATGCCCGTGCTGCAGTACTGCTTTCTGTGTTGGTGGAATAATTGGCATATACTTATTCACATTGAAAAAACAAAAGTTAGAAATGAGATATGTTTATTTGCTAAAAACAATCATTTTAGCCCATTGCTGGGTGGGGTGTAAGGCAATGTGATGATATATCATATGTCATGTAGATCAGCGGTCCCCAACCCCCGGGCCTCGGACCGGTACCGGTCCGTGAGTCGTTTGGTACCGGGCCGCGAGAGTTGAGGCTCAGGTGTGAAGTGTATGGTTTTCAGGTTTTTTATCAGTTTTCAGCGTTATTTTGTTAACGTTTTTATCGTTAACTCTGTTTTCCTGGGTCTTTTCACATGTGTTATGAATAAATCTTCTTTTTTTTCGGTACCGGTACTAGTTTTATTTTGTTGTATTTATCCGCGACACCTTAAAGGCCGATCCTTGAAAATATTGTCGGGCATAAACCGGTCCGTGGCGCAAAAAAGGTTGGAGACCGCTGATGTAGATGAGAACCTTCTGAGTTCTGCAGTGTAGCTGCGCACCAGCTGTAGTTTGTAGGAGTCATGCAGACACATTTCATGTATTATAGTAATTATTTGGTCTGCACCTAGAAAAGTGTGTGTGTGTGTGTGTGTGTGTGTGTGTCTCTGACTGTAAACAGTAAAGGGAGTAAACAACAGATTTGAATCACTTTAGATGATTAATATGAGGAAATAAAGTCTCAGCATGACATCACACCTTTAGCCTGTGTGACATAAAGCTGCACAACCACCTGGTTAAAAATCAACATATTTCTTCAGCCATTACAGCATTAAACAAGCCTGAGTCACAGTCAGCGTATCCCAGTTATTACTTGCCCATTTAAAAATAAATAAATTGCTGTCCATAAATTTATTTAAGTGAGCGCACACACACTAACCAGCTCTAATGTCCTCCTACTATGACATCAGAGTTTCCAGCACATCTAAAAGGAGAGGCTCAGTAAGTCAAGTGCTGTTATAAATCTGTGAATAATTTCTTACATAAAGAGCTTTTTAAGGATAAACCTGATGGAGCGTTTTTAAAAAGTAGAGAATTATTAGTAGAAACGATCTCTGTTATCACAGCAGAGCGGTGCTATCTGATCACACTGGAATCTGTGCATAATGTAGGTGTGTAAAGACCGCAGGAGCTTATTAAAGCCATGAATCAAACGCTCAACGACACTCATGAACTCGCTGATTTCCTCTCGCTTGGGTAAAATTGACAGTGTGGACATTTTTATTCAGTGAACCAGAAACCGTGTCAGTAACTCCTCTGGAATTGTCCATGTAGCTGCTGACTTTTCCATGCACGTGCACTCAAAAGCACACAGTGTGTATATTATAAAATTACTTAGGTTGGGTGAATTTTCCGACTGGTCAATGTAATTATAACAAAATTGAGCCATATTACTCGTTATCTACATCCTTGTCTCGGGGCAGGTTTTGTTAGGTTCGTTAAAAGTACAAGCTAACATTGTTTTCATTACAGCAATGGAAATAATTTGGAAATGATGAGGTCTTTTTAAAAAGTCTACACTGAAGTAATCTAAAATGTAAATGTATTTTGGAGAAAATCTGTAATGAGCACCAAAAACAAAAGAAAAAGGCATCGAAGCATGACGTGTTTCCTGCTATCACCTCAAGTGTTTCTTAAATCAAATCAAATCAAATCACTTTTATTGTCACATCACATGTGCAGGCACACTGGCACAGCACATGCGAGTGAAATTCTTGTGTGCGAGCCCCACAAGCAACAGAGATGTGCAAACACAACACAAACGAGCAAAATACAAGAATGGCCAACCTGAAACTAATAAATATATGTACAATATATAATAGTGTATGCATTTCTGGATGTGTATACTAAATATTTTCCTACGTGTGTGTGTGTGTGTGTGTGTGTGTGTGTGTGTGTGTGTGTGTATACACATTTTTACAAATTAAATAGTAAAAAAGAAAATAATAATAATAATAATAAAATATATAAAATATACAGAGTTGAATATGTGCAAAACAAGTGGCATTTATATACAGTGTGGAGTGCATAATGTTGAAGTTCCAGTAGTGAAGCTGAGGTGTCTATGACGTGTTCAGCAGTCTGATGGCCTGATGGAAAAAGCCTGCTGTTGTTCTGTTTACTGTTCGTCTGGGTTTTATACTTATTTATATATATTGTCAACAATAGACAGCTGCTATTGTTTTTTGTTTGTTTTTGGGGTTTTTGTCGTTGTTGTTGTTGTTGTTGTTGTTGACATGTCAGTGAGACAGTTCATGCTTCGAAAGAAACAAGATGCTAATCAACACTTGAGGCAAATCTAAAATCTAAAATACCCCTAAACTTCGCTCCAAAACAAAGACACACAACCTTGGGTGTTGTTTGTTTGCCTTTTCCTAACATCCAGTTTCCAAACCCTAATATTTGCTTTCCCGACCATTTATTATTAATTTAGCACTCGTTAGCAAGTCTTAAAATATTTCATCTAAGTGATTGGCTTTTTTTAATGGGCTCCATCACATGCCGTGCACTTCCTGTAACATGCATTAAAATCTGGAGGTGCTCTCCTCTCTCTATCTGGTTCAATAGTGTTACATTAAAGCCTCTGCCATCTTTTTTCCACTGACAGAGTTTTAAAAGCCGTAAAGCCATCAGTACCTGAGCAAGTCACTTACTGGTATCACTTTAATGCATATATATTATGATAATCTTGTTCCCTGCTTATTGCTGCCTTAATAATGGAACATTTCATTGATCCCTGAAGGAAAATCCTCTTTATGCCTCCACGTTCATGCTGAGGCTAGAGTGCAGTAACCTGTGACTGTGGGTGATGGATCCACTCAGGGATCTTTGAGCAGGGCAGATGCTTGCTGACATTTGTGTTTGCACCGTTTTAATCCTTTTTTGCCGGGAACAGATCCTGATTTGCATTTATAAATGTTTTACTTAAATCACCAGAAAAACTGAGTTACAAGGAAAACGAGTTTGTGGTAAAGTGAATGATTGTTTTAAACTAAGTGCAAAAAGAAAGCAGTTTAGTGCATCTAAATGCTCTGCCTTAGTTTGAATTATTATGCACTTTGTCAGCACGCAGTAATGCTCGCACGTCTCCATTTCTGATGTGACTGACTGTAGGAGGATCTTCTCCTTCTACAAAGCTTCTAAATAAGGAGGAAAAATGAATGGATGCAGTCTGTAAAGGGGAGTACATGTAAATTACAGTCACAGAAATATCTTAACAGCTGCCAGTGTTGCTGCAGTTCACTAAAACAATGCTGTAAAACCACAGCATCCCCCATGTTTGAACTCCCAGAGCCCCACTTTACCTTTTCCAAGAAATATTTAATTCAACAACACTCGATTCCAGCAAACCCGTCATCCGCTGCAAGAACAGCAGCAAAGGTCTCAGCAGTCCTGCTGCTGTGTTTCAGTGCGGTGTCTCTGAAGCTACCTCGAGATTTCAGTCCATTATGGAGTCTGTGCGTGTCGCTCTCACAGTCTTAGACTCATCTGCAGTAAAGTAAATGTTGGACTTGCTGTTTGTTTTACAGGGCGAGATGAGACCATGCAGCCTGCCAAGCCAGCCAAGCCGTCCTTCCTGGAGTACTTTGAGCAGAAGGAGAAGGAGGCGAACATTCATAATGACGGAGGAGGAAAAGGACAAAACAACGCTGATAACCGCAAACTGCCCGGAGAAGGAGATCTTGAAGTGGTGAGCTGGAAACGTGGCGCACACTGTTACACTTTACCGTGAAGCCGTTACCTGGTCCACTGAACACCTGTAGATGTTACTGAATTCACATCAGTACAAGCACTGAGGTGACAGGAACTATATTTAAAATGGCACCATGAACACGGCACAGGGGTATGATCCCCACCAGCTGCTTCGTTTTCAATAAAAAGTAGAGGTCTTCATTTTGGAAATGTTCCTGGTATCTAAGTGAAATACTGATTAAATACGAGGAAAAGTCACACAGGTTTGAAAGTAAGAAAACACTCAAACCATAAATCTGATGGGCGAGGGTAAATATTACCTGTACAAATACTGTGTGTGTATTTAAGTGCGCTGCTGCCGTCTGCAGTCAGGTTGCTCTAAAAAGCAACACGAGTAATGGAGATGAAGACGGTGAACCAGCTGCACAATGAGCCGTGTGATTCAGGCTTCTCTCCTAAAATAAAGTTACTAAACTAAACTAGTGAGGATTGAAAACTGCCAGTAGCTCATAAACTTATTATAAATAAGAAACTACCAAAGTGGATGGAGGAGATGGAGCTAACCCAACTGCACCTTCTCCTTTGGCTTTATATGCATGCAGGTGAGCCTCTGCAGCTAATCAGAACTCAGATTAAACCATAGAGAAAGGGCAGGAGGGCGGAGGTTAATCACAACATGGATCGGGCTGAATGCTCCTTAGAACCTCTCAGAATATGTCTGATGTCTTCAGATCAACCTGTGGAGATGTCTAATAAACAATGAGTGATGTCTAGACCAAAATACTCAATTTTGCTCTCCAAGGGCCTGATATCCACTTACGAGGACGTTATACTGCCACTGTTCTATCGAAATTTAAAATGAATATCCTCATATGTGGATCTCATTTTTCTCAGAAACAAAAATCAGGTAATTCTTTGTTTTTACATTCATCAAGTGCCAATGAGCCCAAATAGCAAAGAGAAATTAAAAATGCCATGGAAGAGTTCGGGTCTTAGGTTAAAGAATTTAAATTCAAAGCTCTAAAAATGGTTAAAATTTAGTTTATTGTAGCTTCTGAGTTGCTTCACTTTTCAGAGCCTGATGCCTCAGATGAAATCATGTTAACGAAAAAGCAGAGGTTGTTTGTCTCGCTCAGAGACATTTATGCTGGACGCGTGGCTGCTCCTGCTGCTGGAATTAAATATTGAATATGTGACCTTTAACTGCGAGGTGGTTTCTCTTACCTGATCACCCAGCTGCCGTTTCACCTTTAGCTGTTCAGACGACGCATCAGCAGAAAGCAAAACGATAAATAAAACTACAGGTAGGCACCGAATCCTAAAAGCTGAAATTATTAAAAAGAAACAAACAAAACAATAAAGCAAAATTGTATTTTGCAGAATTTATTATCAGTGGTGAAGCTTTGCTTGAATTATGTACAACACTGAATTTCACAGCGGCTGTTTGAGCCATAAAAGAACAAAGACGTGTGTTCTGCTGAATGTGCGCATGTATGACTTCATAATTTTCAAGTGTGTGTGTGTGTGTGTGTGTGTGTGTGTGTGTGTGTGTGTGTGTGTGTGTGTGTGTGTGTGTGTGTGTGTGTGTGTGTGTGTGTGTGTGTGTTGAATGCACTTATATGTGTGCAACTGTGCGTTTGAAGTCGGTACACTAACAGACAGTGACGGCTCCCCGCTGGTTGACCCTGATTTTCCCTCTTGTTCTCCTGGATCTTTAATATTGTAACTGTTCGATGTAGGAAGGAGGGAAGAAACACACAGTCACTCACACTCACACACACACACACACACACACACACACACACACACACACACACACACACACACACACACACAGAGGATCATCACAGAGGTGTATCGCTCGTGGCTGTGACGCCTACATGCTGTCAGGTTTGATGCTTGTCAGGCACACGTTCAGTTAGAAGATCATCTCTCAGTGACTTGAAAAAGTTTTGGATTGTGTGTTCGAGGGAGACGAGTTGACTTAAACATTTACATCTGCACTCGAACATGCAGGAATATAAGCAGCATGCATTTATAGACAAGAGGAAGTACATGACAGATGCTTCCTGTCTACACTGTTTGAATAGAGACTGCGTTGAGCTGAAATGCTCCCCAAAACACTGAGGAACAGGACCTGCACATTTACAGGAAGTGTAGAGCAGCTGGCTCATAACTGGACATATGGAAGTTCCAGTTAGGTTTGCTCTTTGTGGTTTGCATTGTTTTAAATGTGTTTGTTATCATCAGCCAGTTTAAAGGTGGAGAGCTCACTCGGGGTTGGTAATGAGGTGCTGCCCTCATTATGACCACGAGCAGCAGGTGGCGACCAAATGAATCAGAGTGTGGATGCAAGCAGTGGCAACGCAGGACTTTAATAGAGGAGCAGATTGATTTGTTTGTTTTCTTTCAGTTAGTTTTGTTATTACACAATACTGTTTATTCAAAGTGTAATCTTTGTATTTTAGTCAGCTAAATTATCTTTTCAAGACTTTTCAGTTTAGTTTCAGTATAACTACAACAGCACCGAGGATAAACGCAGGTTTTACTAATACTGACATTTTCACAGGTTGAACTTGCCTTGTGTTTTGTAGCACAGAGGATCTGAGTATTTCTGTGTCTGCGGTGCATGAACATACTGCCAATTAGCACTGAGCCTCTGTGTGTACAGAGACGACCTGATGGCAGCAGAAGTAAAGCTGTTTCTGCAGCGTTTAGGGGAAAATCAAGTCGGCTTTACTCGAAGACTCCAATCCCACTCGGGGGGATTTATTGTTCCATTAGACTTTCAAATGTGAGGATAAAAAGCTAATTTCTTTTTGGATCTCTAATACACTGAGACAGCTTGTTGACAGCCGCATGCTGACTGTGTTTAATTTTAGATATGTCGGCTCTTCTATTTTTGTATTTTGCTATCAGATGTTTTTTTAATGCTCTTACCCGGGACAGTCATGTAGGCTCGTTGAAAACTCCAGCAGTTTGTGATTTATACATGTGCTTTTTAAAATCTTTTCGAGGTTTATTTCTTCCCGCGCAGGGTTGCTCTTTCACTCTCGTCTCTGTAGACCCTTGCTAATAGTGTCCCCATTGTACATGGCAGAGGTGTTTGCATAAATCGCCTTTCACCTTTATTTTAAGGTGTGTCATCATCTTGTATAGGATTTTAAGGTCTATATATAGCTGTCCTGCATTAATATTTACCATTTTAGCTGTGGTTTTAGCTCCAGCCTCCTTAGTAGTGTGACAATGCAGCATAAGAACATATGGAGGAAAGCACTAACCTGCATTATTCATGAGAAGACGTAGAACAACCTTCCCCGCGCACCACCCAGCGCTTTCTCTTTTTCTCTGTCTTCATTCCCGTCTATTTTTGTTCTTCACTTATTGGTTTCTTTTTTTCATCCCTCCTGCTGCTTTTTTCCATTCTCTCTATCTCTCTCTCTATCTCTATCTCTCTCTCGCTCTATCTCTCTCTCTCTCCTCTTCAGATGTAAAGGAGTCCATGTTCTTGGCTGGCAGACGGTCAGCGGATGCAGGTTGAAACCAGTCACTGTCTAGTGAGCCCTCATCTGTCACATGATCTGTCAAAACGTAACTGTTAAACAACTTAAAGAGACATGCCAACACACACACACACACACACACACACACACAGACCACTGGAGTTTGTTTGCTTTCCTGATGGCGGCTTCAGTGCAGTGGTGGGGGAACTCCAGGCCTCAGGGGCCGGTGTCCTGCAGGTTTTTGAGGTGTCTGCTGGTTTAAATGGCTAAAGGACCTCGTCAACATGTCCTGAAGTTCTCCGGAGGCCTGGTAATGAACTACTCATGTGATTCGTGTGTGCTGACCCAGGGTGATACCTAAAACCTTCAGGACTCTGGCCCTTGAGGCCTGGAGTTCCCCCACCCTGCTTTAGTGACTCATCTTATAATCTCAGCAGACATTATCTTTCAACTTTTCTTTATTACCTTTCCCTAGCATCCTCATCCTCTGTCACACCAGGCTTCTGTATCTCCTTCAGTAGGTTGTCCCTCCTTTGTGCCTTCCCCCGCCTCCTCCACCTTCAGCCAGTAGCAGTTTCCTCAAACACCCTGCTGGTGATCAGCACTGGGAACAGTTATTGTTAACCCATTTAATTTAGTCATTCTTGACACCACCCTCCCATTTATCCGTGTCTTACACCAGCACTAGGAGTACCCTAGCTTTTGCTTGTGGATGAATGGAAACTTTGCATAAAGGGTTCAAAACCTCTTCCAGGGAGCCGTCATGCGTTCGAGAGGGAGTCAGACTTGGTGGGAACACGTCTGAATGTCTGAGTACAGCCAGAGCCAGCAGGCGCTCATTGTTAAAGATTTGTGTACTTTAACTGAAAATCAGACGTTCTCCACTGCTTTAATGAACATGGATTTGTTTCCAGAGGTTCCTGTTTGAGTCTTTATGTCTGGAATGAAAGCAGCTATTGAACAGAAGGCTCTCTTCAGCTACTCTGAGTCTATGGCTCAACTTTTGACCTCTGTGTGATCGAGGCTCAGAGAACCCTAGAGCAGCGGTCCCCACGGACCGGTTTAATGTCAGACAATATTTTCATGGACCGGCCTTTAAGGTGTCGTGGATAAATAGAACAAAATAAAATGATACGACCAAGACAAAAACTGGTATTTGGCATTTTGTAAATATAAAAATAAACATAAATTCAGAAACATGTGTAATTGTGTAACTTTATTAGCAGCGTCCTCCTGAAATTGCGCCAACAACACTGAGAGTAACATCCCCCTCTCTGCCCCTTAATGCTCTCTGGTCGCTATGGTAACACATCAATATTTCTTTCAAAATAAGACACAACTGCAACACGGAAAAAGACCCAGGGAAACAGAGTTAACGATAAAAACCCTGAAAACCATAAATTTCACACCCGAGCCTCAACTCTCGCGGCCCGGTACCAAACGACTCACGGACTGGTATCGGTCCGTGGCCCGGGGGTTGGGGACCGCTGTGCCAGAGCAGTTGGAGCCTGGTGCTTCTGCAGGGCCTGATGAACTAGCAGAACAACTTTTGCTTTGAATTTTACTCTGACCAACAGTGAGATCCCATATCAGGTTCCCACGGAGATATATCGAAGTTCTGTTTTGTTTTGGGTTGTTTTGCAATCTTTAATTAATGATTGTGATAATTAGCCCCATTTAGAGAATCTAGCAGATGAAATGCTGCTGTTAAAGTGTAAATACAGCTTTAAAGAAAGGGAGTGAAAAGCATCCTGATGTGCTGCTCGTCTTCTGGATTTGCCGCAGGTTTTTGACACAGCTGATCATTTCTATAGTTTCAGTCATTACTCAAGAGAAGTAATGTAACGCATATTAATCCTTACTTAAAAAATCATGCAAATAATGCTTTACTGAGAATAAGTAATCTGGTAACACTGTTACATTAGTTCTGTGGTGAACTGCAACACTGAGTTACATTATTACCAGTAATCAGCTGTTCTGCTTTTTCATATTGTTTATTTCATATTTAGATGTGAATCGAACAAAATCTGTCCCGGAGTGAAGAAGTGAGGAAACACTTGATGGGGCAGTGTGCTCTTTCTGGTTGCTCCTGAGCAGACTGACTCTATAACGCTGTCCTGCTTAGAACAGTTTGAAACAGATGAGAGAATAGTGCTGTTGGTGAGCCTGATTGCTCTTAAAGCTGCACTGAAGTTTGTTTGAAATGGAATCTTTAGTTCTTGTGACGGTACATCCATTTCTACAAGCAAAGCCCCGTTTGTAGTCTGCGCACACTTAAGAAGTTGTGTACTCATAGAAAGCTCTGAGCTGGCAGGACGAGCTGCAACAATGTCAGAACAGATGAGCAGCTTTGTATCTGCAGCCAACAATACAGTGAAATCCTTTAGCTCTTCAGCTGCTGAATGCTCCACTGTTTTTGCAAACTCGTGTTTGGCTGCTGAGATCTCACAGAACTGTTTCTGCATGAAAGGGAATTAAAATGGCAGAAAAGTGCTGAGATGAGCTGAAAAGGGAGAATTCAGCTGTGGGTTTACCACTACAGCAAAATATGAAAACTACAGATCCACACAGCAGCCTTAAATACCCTTCGGTTTGATAAGGATAGGTGGAGAGGGAAAGCCCACCCCCATTCTTCTTGTACAGCCACCGAGTGCTTTGATGTCGTTCCCTTTAGAGGGCGGCTCTGTGTTTTTGGTCAAATTATGCAGCGTGCTGTGGAAAAGCTGAGAGAGCAGACGGTTTGTAAGCAGTTAGCTCAGGTGCTAAATATTTCATAACCAAAGTGTGTGTTTTTGTAGTTGTTTGCTCAACAAAATAATGCATCACAGCTGCAGCTGAAAAGAATGCGCTCATAACAACATTATGGATAATTCATATTTTCATTTTAATGACCGCATCCTTAACCCTTGTATGGTGTTCGGGTCTGTGAGACCCGTGTTCAGTTTTTTTCAAAAGAAAAATTAAACAATTAATTATTTTTTCACGTGTAAATGTGTTGTGTCTTTCCACTCACTCCACTTGATTATAACTGATTTATTTATAACATTTTATATAAAAGAAAAACGAGAAGCACATTAATTCATAAATGTGATCTAACAAAGGTAAAGGGAAAAAATTAACCATGTTTGCTGTTCATATGTCTTGTAATTGGGATGAAGTAAACATCTGTTGAGTAATTTAACATAAAATTGTTTGATAGTGTTAATTTGGAAAGCCAAAACTCTAGCGGGTCCACCAGACCCATGAACACTGGCTGAGTAACAAAAATACGAACACCACACAAGGGTTAAAGAGGGACTCCTCCCTAAACCCGGCATCGAAAGTTACAACAAAGTCAAGAGTGTGCTGTGTCAAATGTGTCAAAGTGCATCAGGTGATTTTATTGGTTTAACTGAAGAAGTCGTCAAAGTTTTAGTTTGTGTTGAAGTTTGAATGAATTCAGTCGGCTGTGAAGTCGAGCGCACCGACCGCTGGAGTCGAAGCAGGTTTCAGTGTTGAGGATTGTGATGGGAGGAGCCGAGCGATCCTTCTGTTAATAACAGCAGCAGGTGCACAGGTGTGATGTGCGTCTGTGTTTAGGTGAAGCACACTTTCACTTTGGGTTTGAACCTGCTGATCAGCAAAAGTACTGATAAAGCTCCGAAGGTCACATCTTTTTTTTTTTTTTTCTTTTTTTTTTTGCCTGTCCCGTTTGGCTCTTTTGCATCAGAATTGTTGTCTAAAGGCAAAGAAAGATGCCCAACGGATTTACTTTACCAAACTGACCATCCCAGCCTTGCCATAATGGTCCATTTGATTCACCTTTTATTGTTTATTTTATTTTCACTTACTGAACATGGGACAGACTTGACTGGGGGAAAGAAGGGGAGAAAGAAAGAGGGAAAGAGAAACAGCTGAGAAGAGGGACGGGGGAGAAGGGCAAAAACCAAAAACCAACAGAATGAGCAGAAAAAGAAAAAAAAGAATAAAAAAAATTTAAAAAAATGCATATATCAATCACCTGGGTCACCTGCTGAGAAAGAAAAAAGAAAGCAAGCAGAAGAGAACAAGAGTAATAGAATAAACAGCATCACAATGATATATGGGAATATGACAGTAAATACTAAATATTAAACATTATTGTGCAGCACATAAGATCAACAGAACACAGTGTGCTTTGAGGTAGGAGCCAAAAAGGGTGTAGTTTGTGGGTGTGATCACCCGTGTGTACACCTGTGAGCATGGACCATCAGGGTGTACACCCCACCCCTGGCATCGTTGCCCACCTCTCAATGTTAAATACACGTAGACATTGAGGGCTAGCAGGAGGGACCATGCGCTTACCTGCTGCTCTCTGGCAGGTAGCTCCATGCCCTCCTGGGTTTTAAATGCACCTTAGAACACACATGCATCAACATTACAATGAGCGGGTGGAGGGAGGTTTGGAGTCTTCTCTCACCCCCGTTCTCTGCGACCTGCTGGAGCGGGGGGGCTAGGAGGAGTTGGCCGTCCGACTGCGGTCTGGAGTGTGGGGCCTCCCTGCTGCTGCGGAGTCGGGGCGGTCTGCCTCCCCCCACCGCAGGGAAAAGGGTAACACCACCTGGGTCTGGGTGCAGTTCCCCCCTCCAGGGGCAAGGGTACCTAGACCCGGTTTGTAGAGTACGCTTGGGGAGTGTGATCGTGTGTACAGCGTCTCTTTATGTCTGTCTCCACGTTGGTTGAGTGTGGAGTAAGTGCATATGAGAGCATGAGGGTGGGAATGGATGTTTGTGTCTGTGTGTGCCTGTATTTCTGTGTCTATATGTCAGGTTGGGTATCAGGCGCCACCTCTCTGGGGACATCTCAGGCCCTCCAAGGTTTGGAGGCCTATCTCCCCCTACCACCACTTCCCCTGCCAGTGGCGGACTCCCTCAGACGTCGGTGCGTTGGTGGTTCTTTGTGTCCGGGGATGGGCGTCCAGGTACACACCGGCTCACTCCTTGGCGGCCGCTTATCGGGGCCTGGAGCCTGGGGCTCGCTCGGGCCACTTCGGAGGTGGGGTGCCCCCGGCCTCTCGGCCTGGGGCTCGGTCACTCAGGCACAGCTGGCTGCCGGCGGAGCTCACGGGCGCGTCACTGCAACTCCCCCTGGCTTCTGCTCCGCGGCTGCTGAGTGAGCCCTCATCTGGGACTCTCCTTAGCTCTTACTGGGACAGTGTGGGTCTTCCTTGGTCTCTTGTGTTCTGGGGGCCTCTGGATGTCTGGAGTTTTGATCTCCTCCATACCTGCTTCATGCCCTGGAGGACGGGGCTGTGGCCCCCCCACACCCTCTAGCAGATCATTACATGAAGGAACCTTTTAAAAAACAAAAAACAAGCGCGTCCATGCCCGAAGGTCACATCTTAATATTCCAGTTAAAACCTCCCGTTGCTGTTTTGATGCACTTCATCATTTATTTAATAAGTGAGTATTTTTTTTTATTGGCTAGTTTAATAATTAAGCTGTCTTCTCCAAAAGTTAAAATGCTTCTGACATAAAAAATATATTTGTTGGTCTGTTAGGTTAATTTTACTTCTTCATTGATGAGTCCATAAATCAAAGAAGGTCTTGTCCCATTTTTAAATGCTTTAGTTGGATGATTCCTGTAAAGCAATACTCATGATTGATTACTGTAAATATATTGAATGAACTGGACATATCAGCAGCAAATGTTGATGTGAGCTTTTGGCCCTTTTGGCCGCTTTTTTGGAGTCCAGTTGTAGGACCTTCCCTTGTTCACGGTTATCTGTCTAGTGGACTCAAACGGCGGCGTTATTTTAGCTCTATTGATTCTGGGTAATAAATAGCCTGAGAGCGTTGTGCTGCTGGTAAAAGCTGAGAGGGGGAATCCCCTGGGGAAAAGCTAAAGCAAGCACCAGGTCCCTGTCTGAGGCCGGCAACCGAGAGAGGAGGGATTGAATACAAGTCAATAGATTCATCCTTTGAAAGCTGCTAAAATAGATACTTTCATCAGACACTTTGGTTATTGCTGTCATGTGTGACGTACTTTGAGGGCGCGGTAAAGGTTTTTGTCAGCGTCCACTAATGGACTGCGTCCGCGTTGATCTTTGACCCTAAAGTCATCAAATCCTGCTTCGAATGTCGTTGTGACGCGTTGTGTGTATCAAAAGCTGACCGTGAGAGTTCACTCATGACAAACGTTCAGTGTTCAGAAAACTTTGTGTTTCTCGTAACTATAATTTAAAGCAGAGAGGTGAGAGCAGGGAGGGAGTCTGAAGCCAAACTGTGAGCTGGTTCCACATGAGAGGAGCCTGAAAGTCAACGCTCGTCAAACTCAGGGAAAATAAATGTTTGCTCTTAATGAGGTGCCCTGACTTTCCGTCTCACACACCCGAGGTCCTCAATGCTGATGAATAAGCACAGCAGCCTTAACATAGTTCAATGTGTTCTCCTCTAGGTAAGCACGTGGTCGGTGGAGGATCTGCGGCTGAAGCTTGCCTCTCTGGACCCTCAGATGGAGCAGGAGATCGAGGAGATCCGCCAGCGCTACCAGTCCAAGAGGCAGCCCATCCTCGACGCCATCGAGGCCAAAAAACGAAGGCAGCCGAACTTCTGAGAAGTTCTGAAGGATTTCTCTCACGTTTCCCGCAGCAGTTTGGAGGAACGTCACCGAGGCTGCTGGAGTTTCTGCGTGATGTGACGTTTGGGGAGTGAGGATTATCGGTTTGACGTCTGCCTGCTGAGCTTTTGGACCTTTGTCTAAGAAAAACTGTAGAAAAGCTGTTCAGCTGAATATCATTGACATTTATTTTGTCTGCTTGAGATCCATGATCCTTCTGTTTGTGGCATTTCTTTTCATTTCAGTATCATCAGCAGCAGTTTTGGACTCGAGTTTCTTTCTGCTTATTTCAAGCTTGCACACAGTTGCTTTAAGGAGGTGAACAGGTGAACATACCTGGAGACCGTCAGGTCCTGTCTGTAATCATGTGGTACATCATCATTTGAACTGCTGACTGTTAAACTTCGGTACTCGTCTATTACTTAACTTCTTGCCATCATTGTTGGTGAAGCTGCGGAGCTTTTCTAGGTTTCTGCGTCAGACAGCGAGGTGTTTTATAGAACAGGATGAATCTTCATTCTTGAAAAATGCACAAAAATGTAACATGGACAGTGGATAAAACTGGGTTCTGTCGGCACGTCTGCTTTTCCAAAGATCTCTAAAAGACAACAAATCACTGAATTTGAATTCACAGCTAAAAGCAGAGGAGATAACCAGTTTTTCTCCTCTTCCACTCGACTGGTCATCTGAGAGATGCTGCACATATTCTGTGTTTCCACACAGTTTGCTCTGAACTCCAAAGCTAAGGTTTCTTTCAAAGCTGCTTGAGGAAACTCTCTAATCTGGTACATGTCCCTGCGTTTCTGTTTTCTACATTTCATAACTTGGTGTTACATTGAAGTCCTACTCATTATATCGGACTTTGTGTTTGTGCCTCGCGACCAAACTGTTACTAGAGCTTTTCTTTTGTCTTTGATCTTCTGTGGGCTGAAGCACATTTCTCTCACTCCTGCAGCTGCAGCATGAAGCCAGCCTGCAGAATTACTTCAGTAAAGAAGACAGAAAAATGGGATCAGTTAGTGCAGAGTGTGGTTCGTGAAGCAGACGTATTCTTTGCTTTGTAGAGCACATCATTTCACTTTTTCCAGTTTTATATATTTATAAGATTATGCGATCGTCATCTCAGCTCTTGGGCCAGTTAATGAGGAGTGTTTACAGTTCACAGGTGATGATTCTGCTCTCTGATTGGTTTGTTCGGTTGGGTTTCGGTTGTCTGTCGGCTTGTGGGTCAGAAGATGAATCTGACAGGTTGAGATGATCAAAAAGAAAAGAAAAAAGAAATCTGGCTACATGAAATTACAAATCTGTAGAACTATGTCAATATTTAGTAAATGTTTCTAACACACTGTAAATTAGGAGTTAAAAGACATTTTCAAGTGTTTCCAGTTTGTGTCGACATTCATAACTCCAGTATTACAGTACGTCATCAGTATCCTGTCATTACAGCACAGGAGGAGTTATTGTTGTCGACATGCAGACTAAATGAAGTGCCCTTTTTATTTTTTTATACGTTTCCTTTGTTTGAGTGGGTCTCTGAGTGTAGCACGGGGCACAGTGGCCGCCTGGCCGCTGGTTTGACTCGTCCTCAGATGAACTTCGCTCACTGTTCTCGCTAAACTGAAGCAAAACTTGTTGTAGAGAAACTCCCTAAAGTCCAGCAGGGGGCAGTAGACAGATTTTCCTGAGTGAAGTGGAGTGTGTGGAGCTCGGGGGCTAAAATGATTGTGCTCTACACAGAAAATCCCTCATTTTACTTTTTTTGTGTTTGTTTTTTGATAAAAATAAAATTACACTCAGGCCATTTAATTTTTCTTCCAGTGAAGCAGATTTTTTTTTTTTTCTTTCGAGTTAAAATGTTCGCATTGTGCTAAAACATGCTGATTGGTCAGGACGGCCCCCTCGACTATGCCCGTTCCCAGAGCAGTGTGGTTGAACCACAGCACAAACAGAAGCAGCCGGCTGTGATTGAAGGCGACTGTATCTAAAAATCTCTCCTGCTCGCTTCATGACTGAAATCAAAGCTGCTGTACTCGTGGTGCACGCTCCTGTCACGTCTCTAATACTTACAAAAACGTATTTTACTTCAGCTGAGCTTGTTTAAAAAGTATTTAGAGAGAGAAAGTAGAATTATATACACTCTCCTGCCCTTCTATCAAAAATGTTGACCCTGCAAATTTTACATTTTTGGCTGCAGCTCAATGAAGTCTCCTTCATTTTGGATCGTCTCAGCACGACTCCCTACAAAGACGTTCTCTGACAGTGCCTTATTCTCGATTAGCCAAGTGACCAATCACAGCAGAGACAGGTGACCAATCACAGCAGGGCCAGAGGTTCTGTATCAGTGAAGCCTGTGAGGAAAATCCTGCATTCTTTAACATTGAAAATGTAGACGTAGTCTGCTGCAAAATGAAACGATGAAACTGTAAATGAGCATATCGTGGGCACTTGTAACGTTACAGTGTGTTAGGAACCATTTATTAATGTCTCCTTATAAATGTTTGACAGTGGACAATAGACGAGAAGATCTCATCTTTCTTATATCCGTTTACTTGCTAACTGTTCCATCTCTCCACAAAGTCATTTTTGAAAGCACAGATGATGGTTTGTAAGTAAAACATGAAGTTTGGGATCCTAAAACTTCTGAATTTTGATGTTCTGATTGTTGATTGCACCAAAATGTGAAATATGAGCACATTTGCCTTTTTGTTTAACCACCAGTGCCCTTCTTATTGTTTGGATTTTCATTTCAGATCCAGTTTTTTTCTTTATCTCTCCTAAAATAAGCTCTAAAAAAACAGACCTGGTTTGACAGATTTATGGAGCAGATTCAACAAAGCTTTTATCCCCCCGGGTTTGATCTGGCACAGCGGACTCGACGAGGCCGCTCCTGAAAAAGTGCCAAGAAGACTTAACTTCTGACATTCCTTTAGGAGGTCCAGCACAAGAGAAAATAAGGGACGGTTTATATTTTTCTACGTAGGTTTAGCGGTGACGCAGTCAGTCGGCGAGGTGACGGTTTGTGTGTGTGTCCGGATGAAAATGAGCTTCTCAGGTCATAAAAACTCCTCAGGGCTGTGAAATAATGGCAGAACCAATTAGAAAACGCTGTAGATGGTTCAGAGTTCCTTCATACACGGTCACGTCTGTATATATGAGCAACACTCGGCTGCATGTGTATATTTTGATTCATTCAGCTGAAAAGTTCAGTGTCAAAAACAGGACTTTAGAAAAAATGTGAGAATGGCTGCTTTCAGAGGGAAACCCTTCAGATGGATTTCATCACACAATGCTGTATTTAACGGGTGGTTCAAATCCACAATGTGCACATTTTCCTGTGGCCTGCAGTGCTCTTTATCCACCAGCCATGTTTTAGTCACATGGCCAGTTTCCTTTCAGTCCACAGCATTATAGTAGAAATAAACATGTTAACAGCCTGCTGCAGAAATGTTTCTGCCCTCTGTGGCTGTTTTCATCCTTCATAAGAACTGTACAGTGGGTTCACTTTTCCTTTATGTCTGTTTAGATTTGATTGTGGCTTGAAATTCGAATTGTCCACCTTGGGAAGCTGTAGCTGACCGTTGTCTGTCTACAGCTCAGCTAATTTGGATCATTTCTCTGTGTTCACACTGTTTTTTGAGCCTTTTTGTGATGCAGATCATCCATCAGGTCTGTGGTTACAGTCATTGACATGCTCGTGTTTTATCAGCCTGTTACTTTGCAGTAATAAGCAGCTGTAGGCATGTCTGAGACCAAACTGATAAAGGTGGATGGATATCAGTGCAGGCCGGAGGAAGAACCTGTGAGTTTGTTTGAACTGCCCCTTTAAGCTGGTTGGTGTCTCCTGTGTTTCTCTGTAAGATGATGACTCATGAGCACAATTCATTTCCTGCTGTGTTACAGGCAAAGCTTTTTCTGCCTTGTCCTACCAACTGTGGATGCACTGTGGGGCTGTCAGAATATAAAAACTGGTTTTGATCCCTCGACGTTCAGAAAAAGGGGACACATATTTAAAATAATGGCGCCTGATTGTTGTTGAATTATTTGCATGAGCTGCTTGTTGCTGCCTGAAATTAAGTCAAAGTCACTGGAGACCAGACAACCTCTTTTTTTTTTTTCTTTTCTTTAATGTAACAGAGACACTTTTAAATGCTTCTTTGATTTTCCAACCTTTGACTGATTCTTCATAAACTGCTGAATATGGAAACCACAACAAACATCAGAAAGCATTTGCAGGTTTATTTTTGGTACAGCCAAACTTCTTCAACCTTGAGACTGTTGAATTTTTACTTTGATTTAATATAATTTACATGCTTGAGTTTAAAAAAAAAAAAACTGAGCAGCATGTCAGTTTACTCAACGAGTGATTCATGGATAAATCCATACACTCAAAATGAGGCTCTCTTTAATCTCTACGTTTGTTTTGTGAACATTTCTTTCTTTAACTTTTTGTTTCGTGCTGGTTTTATATAACTAGCTGTTTAATTTCACCTCAATATTCAAGCACAAACATTTTTTGGATCAAATAAAGACCAGAATTGGATTCTTGGAAAAAAGTGAACAAACGAACAAAACAAAGAAAACCAGAGAAAAACATGAAATGTTGCTTTAGTTCAGCAACTCCAGATTAGACTTTTTATTTTACAAGTTAATCTAAGTGAAAATCTTTCTGCCGTCTTGTGTCTCTGCCTTTTGTATAAATCTGTTTGAGCATGTCAGGATCTGAGTTTGCTTCCTGTTGGCGTCGGCCTTAAAGTCAGCTTGTGTTTGAGATCACTGGTGTTTGGTTGGTTTGTGTCCTTTGTGGGTTTTTTGTTGTTTGCTTGTCTAACAAAGAAAATAAAAAACTAAAGCAATAAAAGATGCTGCTTTTACTTTTGTACATATAGATTCTTATTAAAGTTCCAATTAAATCAAATGTAACTGTAAACACGCAGCAGACGCTTCATTAGGTACACCTTGGCAGTAACAGGCTGGACCCCATTTTTCCTTCAGAACTGCTTCAATTCTTCATGGCAGAGATTAAATATAAAGAACACTTCTCAAAGATTTTGGTCCATGTTGAAATGACAGCATCACAAAGTAACTGCAGATTTGTCAGCTGCATCCTTCATGTAACTCCTGTTGCAGCACATCCCAAACTGAGACTCAACACACCAGGCAAATTATATTTCATCATTTGTTCACCAGTTTTAATAAGTCTGTTGCAATTATTGCCACAATTTCCTGTTGTTATTTGACAGGTGTGGTCTTCTGCTGTCTACAGTTCAAGATGCTCTTCTGCATATCTTGGTTGTAACGAGCGGTTATTTGAGTTACTGAGTTACTCTGACCTCTGACATCAAACATTAACACAGTTTCTGCTCACTGGATATTTGCTCTTTTTTTTTAACCGTTCCCTGTAATCAGCAGTTTCTGAACTACTCAGACCTGCTGCTCAGTTGGAGCTTCAGCAGGTCGTCTTGACTCTACGTGGCTAAATGTACACTGTTTCTGCCATGTGACTGTCTGTCAGTATTTCCATACTGGATTTTATATCTGATGAAATAACTGATGTTCCAGTTTGCACAGTCATGCTCTGCCTTCATCATCAGCGTTGGCTGCAGGACTCTCACTGCCTTCTGCACTTTCTGAAAGTTTTCTCGTGTCCTATCAGATCCATCACAAACACCCAAACGTTTTAGGCACGCCTCGTCCCCCTTTTTCTTGTTTCCTCTCCTTGTTCAGACTTTTGACTGTCAGCCAAAATAGCAGAAATGAATTTTTAATCAGCCAGTCACGAATCTGATCTCTCTCTCCTTCAGTCTGTCTGCAGATGTGCTGTTTGTCCCGACAAAAATAAAACAGAAAGTGTGTGTGTGTGTGTGTGTGTGTGTGTGTGTGTGTGTGTGTGTGTGTGTGTGTGTGTGTGTGTGTGTGTGTGTGTGTGTGTGAGAGAGAGAGAGAGAGAGTTTTCCTAGAAAGAGGACATCCAGCACTGGGGCAGATCTACTGGGGAGCAAGAGGGGGCAACTGCCCCCCCACTGTAGAGCCTTGCCCCCAACCTGCTGCATGTTGCTGAGTGTTCTTGAGCTTTTTGCTCTTCCTAAAGCTCTAAGATGCTGCCCACCTGCATATTTAGGGTTCAAACTATAGAAATAGGCATTCATGGCCTTTTCATTCACCACATCCAGGAACGTAGGGGCTCTAGGAACGCAACCCCCACAAATTCCGGGGGTTGACTGGATGACTGGATAAGCCACCTTTGTCTGACTGTTGCTGTGATTGGGAGCTACATGATTAAAATTGAATTGAACTAAATGAATTGGATGTCTCTCTCTGAGACTGACAAACCCTGACGGCACCTGAATGGTCGTGCCGTCCTAGAGGAGCTGGACTACCTGTGCTGCTTTAAAGGAGTCCAGCCTCTCCAGGGCTCCTGATGTCACTTTGATCCAAAGCAGCTGAAGTGGAGTCGGAGTAGTTTTTGCTTCCTAACTGGACAGAGAGATGTCCTTGATGCTTAACTGCTCTGACTGATTGTTCCCTTAATCCCTTAATTGTTTCCTTTTGAGCACTGTTGAAACTTTACAGTTCATCCGTTACTTTTTCTTCCAAAGTCCTGAACACACTCTCATCATGCTGAAAAGGCAGACGTTGCACTGTGTTTAGGCTGAGAAACATTGTGCCAAGGCTTTTTCAAATGATGACAAAAACCTTTCTCAGTTTCTCTCCGCGTTTTCAAACAGACAACAGCGTTCAGCCCCAACTCGACGTGGCACAGCTTCAAACTGTGGATCATCAGCTCTCTGTCAGACTGGAAGGAATCCTGCCCGGAGACTCGTCCGACACAAGCATCCATTATGTGAAACTCAAGCTAAGCTGCAGAACAATCTTAATGTCGTTCATCCTGCGGAAATTTCACCCTGCTTGTCTTTCAGAACGAAGTTTTGGCAGAGAGGTGACATTTAAAGGGCCAGTTCACCCAAATCCGATTCTCATTAAGACGTCTTAACGGTTTCAGTCCTCTCAGAAAGAAAGTTGTTATAGTAAGTAAACCAGAGGTGAGTGAACTGGAACTAGAATAGAACTAAATATTAAACCAGTTCTTCTGTTAACAGCTTCTTAAGTTAGAAGTTCAAAAGTTAGTCCAGAGCCAGAACAGTGTTGTCGTCCACCGTCTGCTACATAAAACTATAAAAGAAATATGCACCGAGGCTCATGCTGTCGTGTTTAAGAGTTTTGGTTATCCTTCATTTCCTGTTTTTTTTTTTATTGTGAAAGTATCTTTTCACCTCATTAAATGTCTTGTCTTTAACTTTGTTATTTGATGAGTTTAATGTTTCTGTTTTCCTTTGCTCTCTTTCAGATTTTCCCTTTTTTATTAACTTGTTGTCTCCATTTTAAGAAACATCTTTAGTGCTTTTATAAATGCAGCACTTCAGGTTTCCTTTCTCTCTTCAACACGTGCCTTTTTATCTTCTGTTTGACTTTGACAAGTTTTAAAGGACATTTGATTTGCATTTGATATGATGACAAAGAAAACAAAAGGAAGAGAGGGAGAGAGCAAAGTGCCCAACGGACACTGAATATAAACTGAGTGTAAAAATTAGATGGACATGAAAAGGACTTAGTAGAATTAAAAAGAAAGAGACATTAGCTCAGGTGAATGCTGAGTTTGATGCTCTCAGCAGCGTCAGAACTGACTTTTAGTGACAGTTTGACAGGTTTGGTTCATTTACGAGTACAAAGTGTTTGACGTTTCACAAAGTGATGACTAAACAAACACCAATGACGCATCTCAAACTGAAACAGGCCTGTAGGAATCTATAAATACTGTAAGATGCCGTATATCTTTATTTATCTTTAGAATATGACCCAAATTTAAATGATTTACTCTTGAGTTTCATGTATTTGCTCTTCTGTGCAACAGATTATGATTTTACGGTTTTCAGCTGCTGTCCTGAGTCAGAGCCTAAACGTTGCATCTCATCACCCTCCAGGAGATGAACTGAAGCGTCATCTGGGATAACTTGCCATGTCCAGTGTATTTATTTCTAGGTTGCTGTCTTGTGAGTTGAGCAACCCACAGAGATGCAGGTGTCGCATTTATGTGACTGCGTTCATTCAGACGTGGCGCATGCTTAAAGTGATATATTAATGTTGCAGTGTTTGGTAAGATTTTTTTGGTTAGTGTTTCCTCACAGAGAGGGTCTCGTGCACCTTCTTGAGCCAGTCTGAAACGTCTGGAAGGATTTTTATAAACATCCACAACCATGTTTATTATAGCACACTCAAAATCTGTGTTCAATTTAGGTTTTTACACCTCAGTGAGATTTTTCAGTCAGTTCTCAGAGATAATTCTGGTTTTTCAGATGCTGCCTGCATCTCACTGTTAATCATAAGGTGACTTTTGGCTTTAGTGTCTTTTTAAACCAAATGTGACAAAATAACGACCCAGTTTCAGAGACAGTTTACAAAGTCTGTTAGAACCTGAGCGGTCCGAGTCATTTGGGACTTGGTTGCGCTTCTTTCAGTCACTGATTAGGTTTATTAAAGATCACGGTTTGGGTTAAAACACAACCCTCAGCAACATAACAGTGACACGGCGCACACCAGCCTCTCACTCAGTAAAGCTGTAGGTCAGTCAGTCACACTGATTTTGACACATGTGGGCTAACTGCATTTGCTAGAGTGACCATATTTTGATTTCCAAAACAGAGGACACTTGGCCCAGTTATGAAGAATTTTAATAATACTGTTTGTTTAAAGAAAATTTTAACATATTTAAAAGATGCCTTCTCTGTGCGGTTAATGAATGGTGAAATAAAAAATGTCATAAAGGCTTTTACAAGTCAACAAGTGCAAATAAATAAATAAATTTACAAAAATTGGCGTTTCTAACCTCAGTTAACTTTGTTTGCACGCCACCATTCGTCCAGTCAAATTGGGAATATTTTCTCTGTTCCATGGTTACTTAAGTCTGAGAAATGTCACCGTACTGGATTTCATAGCTTCAAGAGAGACAATAGCTTCAGTCTTGGTGCGACACTGCTGAACTTTTTTAGCTGTGTTAAAGTCTGGAAATGTTTTTTTTGTTGTTTTTTTTTAGCAACACACTAGTGCAATCCATGGATGTGTAGCTATTGTGATGCTTCATAGTATGAAATGTCAGTGCACCTTCTGCTCCAGATACAAGCACCCTCGTTTTTCCAGGTGTAACAAAGAACTCAGTCAACTTACAAGATGAATTTTTGCCTCGTGCAGCCTTTTTAAGTTTTTCTGTGTCCATGTGAGCAACAAGATCTCTGGCACCTTTGTTAGACACACAAATGTCTGTGCCAGCTCTGCACACAGTGCACTCCGCCTCCCATTTATTCCGACTGGGATGGTACAAGAGAACTTTCTTGATGCACTTGCGCTTTGGCATCTTTTCAGCGTGCTGCTCCGCGCTCTGTCCCGTCTGTGCGTGGGGAACGACCCCTTACACCACATTTCGGGGATGATGTTGCACATATGAGTCCTCTGTAGGCCTGTAGGAAAACCCGGACATTTTCATCCATCTCAAAGAAAAGGACGGTTGGTCACTCTAGCGTTTACCTCTTTCCAGTCTTTATGCTAACCTAAACACAGCTTAACTTTTCTTATTCTACCTGCAGAAAACTACAAAAATGCTTCCACTGAGGCTTCAAATGACAAAGTTGACCAACTTTTTTTTTTTATCAAATGTTACCTTTATACATTTTACTTCAAGAACAAAATAACAATTCAGACTTTCATAATCTTTTTATTCGTTTCATTTCATACACGTGCATGCTATTTCTCTTCAGTCCAGCTCAGTTAAGGCTCAATTGATTCGGTTCTTGAGCAGACCTTTGTGTTTAATCTCGCCTTATGTAATTTTATTGTTTTGGGTGTTTTATCTTTAACAGCTACATAAAAACTTCATTATCAGAAAGAACAAATTTCCACCCTGAAAGCTGCCCACATGCACGAATAATAGCAAACTACCGTCCATCATGTAGGTTTGTCATGGAAACCCAAAGCTAATAATTAAAACCAATTTACAACACGATCCCTCCAACTCCTGATTTCTTTAAATTTCCCAAAATCTGATCAAATCCCAGCCCTCCTGGACTTTAGTCCTCCTGTTTATGCTCGATGAGTTCAAAGGTCAAACTTGAAGCGTACAGATCACTCTTGTGTTGCCTTGTTTTAAATAAAAGCCAGATTAAATATGAATGCAGTCATCGTTTCCATATGAACACGTCATGCATGAGGCAGGAAGTGAATCTGAACAGCTTTGATCTCCTGCCTTGATCAGCTCTTCATCAGCTCTTCATCAGCTCTTCATCACAGCTGATGCGGCTCCTTCTTCCTCGTTATCGACGTGTAAGATGGATGCTCCACATAACTATAGTTTATTACACCTCCTTCATCCTCATAATCTATATCGTCCTCTTCAATATCATCAATATCATCATCGTCCAGGCAGCAGCTGTCCCCGTCTGACCCCTCGTCCTCTTCATCCTCCTCTGGCACATTCTCGCAGCTCATCCTCATCTTCTTGCTGTTGTTGTTCCTCACCGACGCCTCCAGAGCTTTCTGGCGACGGTAGAAGTGGGAGAACTTGTTGAAGATGATGGTGATGGGCAGCGCCACCACCAGGGTGCCACCCAGGATGCAGCCGCTTGCCGCCAACTTCCCGACCACAGTGACCGGCACTACGTCTCCATAACCCACTGTGGTCATGCTCACTGTCCCCCACCACCAGCAGGCCGGGATGGTGTCCAGGCCCACATCCTGGAATCAGACACAGAGGGATGCTTTAGACATCCAAGGTAATGATTTTCAGATGTATTAATATTATTATGTAAAGAACACAATTAAATAATAAAATACTTTGGTATATAAAATCTATCAGAACAAAGTTGAAGCTCTAATTTTCAAGAGGAAGAGATAAAGACAAACCTCTGACCACACGGACTAATGTGCTCTTTGAATTGAATCATTAGTAATTACACCAACAGGTGTGTCTTCCAACATCACAGATATCCCTGAAAAACAGGATAACTGCCACTTCGACTGTTCACTCACTGATATTTTTATTTGTTACAGACCAAAGCAAAGCTAACAGCTTGATTACGCTGTGAAGGATTTATCAGCGTCTAACGACACTAATTAAAGTGAAACACTCTGTGAGCCAAAACCTTTTAATTAGCCAAATGTCATGAAAATCAGCTCAAGGATTTCATTGGCCGGAGGAACACGAGTGAGTATTAACACAAAGACTTTGTTACAAAGTAACTGAGTAGTTGGTTGAAGTGTGTAGCCATGTTTTCCGTCTTCATACCGTAGCATCCGCCGAACATTTCACAATGTAATGTTTGCTACGTTCATCGCCGTGTTAGCATTCCGACATTTATACTGAGAGGAATTCAAACTGCTCAGAAAGTTTTGGAAAAATTCAAACTGTAAACTGATGATGGCTGTAAAACCGTACGCCAAACAGACTCTCACTGAAATCACTGAAACTAAGATGTTAAACTTTTAAAAGGCAAATTCAAAGAATTTATTTGAACACAAACTAAAAGTGAAATGATTTCCACCAGTGAGGAACGCGACCCCACGTCAGTCAAACTTTACCTCTTCATACTCAGCAGTGTAGGCGATACCCGAGAAGACGGACACTCCCACGGCCAGGTAGAGCAGCAGGATGCCCACCTCACGGTAGCTGTGCTGCAGGTAAAACATGGAGGGGTTGAGATGTGTTTGTGCACAAAGCCTCATCTGTCACGATCCAATAACTGAGGTTCAATTTGTGACAGCGTCACAGCCAAACGCCCACCGCCACTCCCGCCCAGCGGGAGAAAACACTCATCTGTGTTTTTTCTTGATGTGAACTTTGTGTCTGCAGCTCGCCTGACAAAAAGTTTGTCTCTGTAAATGTGACTCTACTTCTAAAGTTTTGCACTTCCTCATAAAAACTCATAAAAGAAGGTTTTATAAGAAGACTAGAAGAGAACATGTGGAAATACTAATTTCGAAAACTACAAATGTTTGTATTCGACTGCCGCACTCCTCCACCAAGCTGAAAGTCCTCCATATAATGGATGAGTTCAGTTCCTGGTTTCAGGACATCTAGATGTGAAATCACTTTGAAATAAGAAAATCTCAAGAATGTCAACAGATTATTACAGTTTGATATGTATTTATGACATTTTGACGCGATGTGTCCCGTCTCCTGTAACGTTTTTAGGGAACTCTGCCCATAACTTTTTATAATCCTGCCAACAATCACATGAACTTCTTATTGAAAGCAATGAGCAACACAATCTGACAACACAGCAGAATTTAACACAGTTTAAAGTAGGGGTGGGGAACGTCCGGCCTCCGGGCCGCATGCGAGACCGTTTCAATCGGACCGCAAAGCAATAACATGTATATATTTTATATATGTAACTTATAGCATGAATAAAAAAATATGGAAAAAAACCCCACTGACAGTCATTAGTTTTCTGAGATAAAACAGACGGCTATCTACATCCAAGTCAAAATCCTGCTCCTCACATACAAGGTCTTAAATAATCAGGCCCCATCTTAATCAATCAATCAATCAATCTTTATTTATAAAGCACTTTTCATACAAAGATGTAGCACAAAGTGCTTTACGTGGTTAAAAGCAGCCCACCCCACCCCGCCCTCCAACTCACTCCCCACACTCTCATTAACATAAACGATCGTGAATACATACACCCCCCCCCCCACCCCCACACACACACACACACACACACACACACACACACACACACACACACACACACACACACACACACTTAAAGAGTAAAATTGGGCTGGGCACACATGAGCCCAGTGAGGAAACACTATCACAGGGAGCCGTCTGCACCGGGAGCCGGTCACAGACCGCAGCCTCCAGGCTGGGCACACAGCAGGAGGGAGGCAAAGGAGCCCCCCAGCCAGGCTGAGAGGACCCCCAGAGACCCAGCAGCCACAGTCAATCAAAGCCCCGGTGCAGAGAGCGCCCTCTGAGGAAACACTGGAGATATGACCTAATAAGAGTATATACAGAATAAAAAGATAAAATAAATAAGATACAATATAAATATAAATAGAGTAAGAAGTTTAAAAAAAAATAAGAATAAAATGAATAAATATTAGGCAAAACCTAAATTAATGATGTAAATAGAATAACAGGATAGAATAAATAAGCATAAAATAAATAAACGCTAAGTAAAAGCTAAATTAAAAAGGTGGGTCTTGAGCCTGTTCTTAAAAACATGTACGTTCTCTGCGGCCCTGAGCTCCTCCGGCAGGCTGTTCCACAGACGAGGACCATACCACTGAAAAGCTGCCTCTCCGTGAGCATGTGTCCTGACTTTAGGGACAATCAAAAGGCCAGTACCAGAGGACCTCAGGGTCCGCGAGGGTTCATATGGTAAAAGCAGATCTGAGAGATAAGACGGCCCGAGACCATTAAGACATTTAAAAACCAATAAAAGAACTTTACAATCGATCCTGAAACACACGGGGAGCCAATGACCTTGTAGTACCATATCACCCTATTAGAGCACTTCGCTCTCGCTCTGCAGGCCTACTTGTTGTTCCTAGAGTATTTAAAAGTAGAATGGGAGGCAGAGCCTTCAGTTTTCAGGCCCCTCTTCTGTGGAACCAGCTTCCAGTTTGGATTCAGGAGACAGACACTATCTCTACTTTCAAGATTAGGCTTCAAAGTTTCCTTTTTGCTAAAGCATATAGTTAGGGCTGGACCAGGTGACCCTGAATCCTCCCTTAGTTATGCTGCAATAGACGTAGGCTGCTGGGGATTCCCATGATGCATTGAGTTTTTCCTTTCCAGTCACCTTTCTCACTCACTATGTATTAACAGACCTCTCTGCATTGAATCATATATGTTATTAACCTCTGTCTCTCTTCCACAGCATGTCTTTATCCTGTCTTCCTTCTCTCACCCCAACCAATCACAGCAGATGGCCCCGCCCCTCCCTGAGCCTGGTTCTGCCGGAGGTTTCTTCCTGTTAAAAGGGAGTTTTTCCTTCCCACTGTCGCCATAGTGCTGCTCATAGGGGGTCATATGATTGATGGGGTTTTCTCTGTACCTATGAAGCGCCTTCAGGCAACTTTTGTTGTGATTTGGCGCTATATAAATAAAATTGAATTGAATTGAATACAGCACGTGATGTACGTTATTACATGATTGACAACAAAGGATGAATCCTGGCAGCTGTCATGAAAACGAAGGTGGATTCAGAACGCTGCGTGTTCCAGGAAAGATGGACACCTGATTTTTTTTCTTTGTTTAAGTGAAAGGCAAGCTGTGCCCAGTTTGTGGCGCGGCGCCGGCGCCATTACAGTTCGAAACATGCTAAACATGATGAGCTGAGAGCTCAACGTTAATGCTCTTCCCCAGAGTTTGAGTCCTTAACAAGCAGCTCTCACACGACCACAGACAGACAGAGAATAACGTGTGCAAGTTTTGTGGTGAGTGCATTAATAGCCATGAAACCTCATGAGGCTTAGTAACACGGTACTTTGTAAAAAATGAAATGGCCCCCACCCCTGCTTTAAAGGAAACAAATGTCAGCTATATTAAAATGAAGAAGGATGGTGCTGAAAAAGAAGTGTAAAAAATAAAGAAATGTGGATCCTTTGCACTATGAAAAACAAATCTAAGAGAAAAAAAACTTTGTATGCAAAAAACAGTCAGTGGAGTAAAAAAATGAGTTATCTGAGAAATGGAGCATTTCCACAAATAAGCAGCAGTAAAAGTCAATTCACAATGAAGCTGGTCTTTTTTCAGAGAACTGCTTTTTCATTAGATTATGCTTTACTTCTGAAATGTTTTGTTTTCCATTTTCAAGATCAAACTAAACATTAAACTAATGTTTTGAGTTAAAGGCTTTTTCATTACTTGATATGCAGGAAAGAGACCAAATAAGCTCTCAGTGCTTCATTTCAAATGCCGGTCACGGATCAGGAACTTTATTAAAGTGGTGCTGCACTTTAATAAAGGCTTTAATAATCCTCTGCTGGAAGGAACAAGCTCATGGTATAGGAGACGAGACGGAAACACAATGTGCAGATGTAATGAAAACCAGGAGGAGCAGCATGGTCCCTGATCCTTCATCAACAACTCCACCTCCAAAAAATGTCAAATAAAACAGAACACATGGATCTCCATAATATCAGATTATGTTCACAATAGAATTGACAAAATATCTAATTTTAAGAAAAATAAATGCTCATTTTGAATTTGATGACAGTAGTCCATCTCAGGATGCTGGGACAGGCCGTGCATTCCCACATGCATGCATTATGAGTCCATAAACATCTGGGAACTCAGGAGACCAGCTGTCATAAGTCAAAGGAGACTCTGAAGTTCTGGACTCTGCATTCACAACCCAGCAACCGACAGAGCTGTTTAACAAGTGTATTTACACAAGGTTTAAAAGGCAGCAGGACCTGAGGCTGATGAATCACAGGACGGTGATTCAGGCGGCTGTTTTGTCAACAAAGGAGAGAAGACTCGGTCAGAGCCAGAGCAGAGGAGTGGTTAGACTATCCTGACATCCTGGGAGGGACGGGAGGAGCGGTGGCGTGTGGACAGGCAGGTAAGTTTCCTCAGTTCCTTTCTCAGTGCACACAGACCAGCTTGGAAATCCCGGGACGTCTGTTGCAGGTCAGTGGCTTAACAGGTATGCTGACTGATCACAGTCTGAGAGGTTTGGCTCGAGCGGGTCTTAAAACTAATCACTAATCCTCAGATGGACGGCATGTGCAGCAGGCGAGAAGCGATTTTCAGTTGGTGTACGGTCCGGACTGCAGGCTGCCACTTCAGCACTTGGACTCTATCCAAGGAGCTGTGCTGCGGGAATAGGAAGGCCTTCCCTGGAAAAGTTGTCGTCTGGATGGAAGCATATGTAATACCATCAGAGATGCAGGTTTCTGAACTGAGTGCTGATAACAAGCCAGATGTTCCCTCTGCTCTTTAGTCCAGAGGCCGTAGCATCCATGATTTCCAAATAGAATTTCACATTTCAGTTCGTCTGACCTCAGAACAGTTTTTCACGTTGCCTCAGTCCAATTTTAATCAGCTACGAGAGACGGCGGCGTTTCTGGATCACGTTACCATACGGCTTCTTGTTTGCACGATAGAGCTTTAACCTGCCGTCCCGCGCAGATGGCACGGTGAGTTGTGTTCATAGGCAGAACCGACCCTGCACACACTGATTTCTCCCAATTCTCTGATTATTTTGATGATATTATGCATCATAGATGAGGAGATATTCACAGCCTTCACAATTTTAAATTCAGGAACATTATTCTGGAATATTTTACTTCTTAGAAACGGTCTCTCTGAGCTTCTCGGTGAATAAACTTTGGGTCTATGAGGTTTACAAAAACATTTTACGCCGCATCCCAACTTTTTAGGAATTGGGATGGTGCGTCCATTTTCCCCGCTGGTGTCATTGATACATTACACATGATACTAAACATACACAATATACACAAAAAGGTTGCTTGGACTGATTTAGAATATTAAACCAAGTTTCCATCAGATGTTAAAGGTTGCATAAAGAGATTCTGAGCAGATTAATGTGTAAACATGACTTAAAGTGTAAATGTTGCCATCATAGATTGTGCTAGCTTCAAGGCTTTTACAGATGACCTCACTAATCCAACTTATACCTTGAAAGCATGATTTGAATTATAAACCATCCACAGCAATGCTAGCTAATTGGAATTGCTAAGTCATGCGTTTCCTAATGTTGTTTTTCTTCCATCTCAAACACACTGACACAATTCCCCTAAACTCAACAAGTGAACATCAGTGAGATCTTGTGTTAAA
Organism: Rhamphochromis sp. 'chilingali'; assembly: GCF_963969265.1. NCBI lineage: Eukaryota > Metazoa > Chordata > Actinopteri > Cichliformes > Cichlidae > Rhamphochromis > Rhamphochromis sp. 'chilingali'. Next base: position 37,365,642 of record NC_137936.1, read on the forward strand.
AACTGCAGCCCACATGCAAACTTTAGTTTCCTTCCGTTGTCTTTTTTTGTGCGTCATCTCCAAAACAGTGTGCATCACATCAGCTGAGATCTGCTCACAATCCATCAACCTGTATCTGAGGCGTCTACAGAAAGGTCAACAGAACAAAATGTCACAAAACTACAAAATAAAAAAATCAGTCACGTTGTTTGTACGGCTGGTTAATGTCGCTGTGTGTATGGGATACACACATTACAAAACTTTGTGTGTCTGTGTGAGCAGACAGAGTCCCCACTCACCCGCAGTGTTGCTCCCAGTGATCGCAGGCCTGTCGAGTGTCGCGCCAACTTTAACACTCTGAAGATCCTCATTAACCTGAACACCTGAGAGGACACAGAGTGGACTATGAGTCTTTAAAAAGAGTCGAACTCTGGCTGCACGGCAGCAGCTGCAGACATTCACTACACTGATCCAACGGTGGAGTCACGAAGCTTCAAATAATGGGGTCCGTGTATGGACGCGTAATCGCCGCGAGCTTCAGATGGGGTTTTTTCTAATGAGCACAGAAGCCACACCCACCATGTGCTCTAAGCTTTTGTTTGCGAGGAACAGCCAATCGGAAGGAAGTTGCATCAACGACATGTTGGTGTTAAAGACCCTAGCATTAGCTCAGCAGCAGGCCCATTTTATTTTTAGTGCTCTTTAAATGACAGAAAGTAACAGAAAGAAGAGAAGACGAGCTTTAGGGAGATAAGCACAAAGCATTCATGGAAAAATCAGCTTCACATTACTGTAACTCCTCAACCACACTGGGCTACAGAAAAAATGGTTCCTGAAAGATGAGAATTATTTTATAATTTTACAGCCACAATGATAAAATAAGCCCAGGCCCAGTATGATACTGGTGTGATAAAGGGTTGAACAGTGGGTGAACCGAGGCGCCTCATTAAATATAACTGTTTTGAACTGGGAATCATAAAAAGTTACTCAAATGTGAAACGAAACCCTAAAAAAAAAATCCCTGACCCCGATGTTTTCAATTTAAAATGAACTGAACGTCGTTGTTATAAAGAGCAGGTTTTGTGTTGTGGCATTTGAATCTGTTTGTCATTTTAGAAATATTGATTGAGAAATAGCTCCAGTTACACATGTATCATAGTTGTGCACTAATTAGCCGCACAGATCCATGAAATGCTAGACTGTCATTCAGGACCTGGAAATATATCAGACTAATGGAGCAACAATCCATAAGCCTTAGTTTCCTCCTGCTACAGGAGAATCTTAAGTGTGACATTAAGACCTGTGAGTAAGCATACACTCTTACATTGACTTCCTTTATGATTTCTCTTCATCGTGTGTAATATAAAATGAGCGTGGTCCAAGAACTGGTTGTTGTTGCTTGTGTGATCTCACTCTACATGGTCTGCAGTTATTAATACTGTCTCAGCGTTACAGTTTGAGGCTAGCAGAACCTCCACAGATGGTGCATGTAATATTAACAGTGTGCTCTTTGATGGGACTGATGAGATTAATACTGCATATCAGACACTGTCACCATAAATACAAACTATCACAGCCTTTACTGAGCGATTATGACAAATGTGACGAATCCTTCGTTACATTTTTACCAGAGCAGCATCCGATCCACATCCACAGCACAGACCTGTATGAGTCGTCCCAGGTTGCCCAGCTCGGACTCGGATCCCAGAGTCATGTCAAAGAGCAGAGTGACGTAGATGGGAACCACAGACACCATGTCAATAATGTTCAGAGGGTGATGGAAGAACTTCTTCCTGTTTGGTGCGAGCAGCAGCCGCGTGACGACCTCAAAGAGATCACAAACACTCAGCGTTTGTCACTGTCCTCTGTGTTCAGCGTCTCTATCAGCACTGACATATTTGGGCCTAATATTTAAGTTTAGGTATTTTAACTGTGCCTGGAATTTGTGTTTGGTCTAAACAAAGTAATAAAATTAAACTGATGCAAGTCAAACCAATTGAATGAAGTATGTAACAGCTCATCATGGTCTGACTTTGCATTCTTTGAGGGTTTTTTTCTTTGTCTCGTGAGTTCCCCGCGTCTTTGTGTGATGTTCTTTGTCTTCTTTTCATTTTACTTCCTTCTTTATTTTAAAGATTTATTTGACGGGACAGCAGTAAAGAGGGGAGAGAGAGCGGGGAAAGATACACAGTAAAGGAACGTGGGCTCAAACCTCAAACTGACGTTCTTCCTGTTTTATTTTGAAGGGTATTTCCTCACTTGGCTTCCATAAGTTTAATTCCCTCCTTGTGTACCTTTCTCTCTCTGCTGTATTTACTCTGTTAGTCTTTGTGAAGTTGTCCCCGTGTCTTCCTTCGCGACCTGTTTCTCTGTTTTTTTTTCACTTCCTGCTCCGTATATTTTCGGAGTGATCCTCTCTGTTCTGTGTTTCCTGCCTTCACCGTGTAGCACGTTGCTATCTTTCAGGAGTATTTAAAGTGCCTTTTCCTTCATCCCTGCAAAGACATTAAACTCTGTGCTGTGTTTCATCTTCCCTTTGATAAATCTCCAGCGTGAGATACATATTTATAATCATTTTAAAGCATATTATCTTTATTGTTTGCTTAACTGATACACAGTTAAGTTTATTACTTTTTTTCTTCTCATTGACATGCATGGGAAATGCCCTTATACACAACCTCAAATATTAGACCCAGTGAGTTTTTAGTGCACAGTAAAACAGTTCACAGCAGGCTTAGTTTTAATCACCTCACCTCGAAGGTGAACCAGCAGGAGCAGAACACCTCCAGCGCCTGCATGGTCGGCTCTTCAATCAACTTTCCATCAGAATCAAAAGTCTGGGAGACAAAAAGGACAGAGGACAGTTTTTAAAAGTGTTTTCAATTAAACATTTAGTGATTTCAAATGTATTAAAATTTGAGAGCCCATTAGATATTTTTATTTTGAAATAATTACAAACACAAATTTTTATTCATGTATCTTTTCAACGACAGGATTTTCTTTAACAGACATCAAAGGTAGAATGCTCAGTTCAGCATGAACGCTGATCTTAGAGCCAAAGAAAAGACAAACAGACACATGGTGGCTAAACAGAAATGATCTGTTGTAATAAATGCAAATACAAACAGTAAAAGTGATGATATAAGGTGGACTAAGGATAAAAACGTGTTAAAAAAATAGACTCAATAAGGCATCAAGAGTTTAAATAAAACACAAGTAAAACAGGGTCAATCTATCTGACTGATTAAATCATTTTATTGGTACTTTATTCTTCTTTAATTATCTTTATGTAAATAGTTGTTCGTGTGTTTTGGGACTTAATCAGGAAAAATCTAAAGCACAGAGAGCTGCGTGTCCAAGCTGTTGATTTACTGGTTCATTTAGTTTCCCACCATCACCTTTGGCCACTTACTGAAAGAGTGAGGTCACAAACGAAGGAAATGAACTTCCTCTGCAGACTGTCTGAGCAGTTAAAGGACACACTGGAGAGATTATATCTCAGTTTACTTCCTTAAAAAGCTGGGAGAGCTGGCCAGGACATCGCTGTCCCTGTGACCTGGACCCGGGCACTTTGGTTTTTAGCATCACTCTGTTTGGATGCAAACAATTATCAGTATTTTACTTTGTTTTCAGTTCATAAGGTTGCTTCAAGCATGTTTTTCTGTCTTTCTCAGAGCGGATTTAAGGCTCTTTGTGAAAGACATCTTTGGTAATATTAGACGAGTGTAAGTCACACAAAATTAGTTTGTCTATTTGATTTCACTGAGTTTGACTCTGAGAGCAAATAAACTGTTTTAATGAAACTGTGGATGAAAAGGGTTAAATACTCGAATTGTCTTCATGTGAGCCTAAATCAGCCCGATGAAGCCAACAGATGCTTCCTGCTGAAAGCTGACTGAACCGTGTTGTTTGGTCTCCACGTTTCCAGCTCGCCGTACCCACCTGATACTCTGGCATGCTGTTGATACACATGGTGGAGATGGATGTGAGCACCACTCCGATGGAGAGCAGACTGAAGAGCTTGCTGGGGATGGAGTATCCCGGGTTCTCCAGCGTCAACCACAAACACTTCCTGATGTTCCCATAACGCACTTCCTGGAAGTGCTGCATGTCTCTGCGAAGGTGGAAAAAGGCAGTGAGTTAATAATTTATTTAAAAAAAGGAGAAAGAAAGTGCAGCTGTGTGTCTTTTACTTGTTTAAGTCGGATATCTCGTCCACAGATGTGTCTACACTGCTGGCGTCGCTCTCATCGTCCCAGCTACGATGTCGGCTGCTCTCCAGTTTGCGGTCGTGGTAACGGTAACTACAGCAACTGTCCAGGAAGAACTCATTGATGCCCCAGTACTCGATCTCCTGGCTGTCGGGGAATAGAAGCCAAATCAAGGTTATCTATGCAGTATTAAAAGAAAAGTACAAACTACATCAAAATAAAATGATTTCCATCTGTTTTTTTCTTCATCTGCTTCCAATGTTATTAGTGCACTAAATGGATCCATGACTCCTATAATTATGCTGCATAAACAAAGGACATATGCAAGCAGGCCAAAGGCCTAATTCACGTTAAATCTCTGCTTGTTCTTTCCAGCACAAATATAACACTGACACACCTGAAGATCCACTACAGGATTTGCAGATTTGCTTTGGTGTGAAAACCAGGATGTGTTCCTGAAGGTAACCAAACAGGCTTTTTGAGCAAACCTCAGTTTAACAAAGGTTAAAGAAAAGTAAAACAAAAACAATCCAACCGTGGAGCTCAGTCTTTGCGTTCATGTCCAGGACACGGGACCAATCAAAGCCTCCACCACCAGCGCTGCACCCTCAGTGACTGTAGATGATGTCACATTTGTGCACAACAGCAGTGCTTCAGTGTGTGAGATCATGAATAAGAGGTGAGATGTTACAACTTAGTCTCAGTAGTTTGGGTTTGTGACTTTTTCAAAGGATCAGCTGCTTAAATTTTACACGATTGTGTAGAGTTGATGAATTCATTTTACTGTTTATGTTTTTAGGCTTTAAAGTTTTTCATGCAAAGCAACAATGAACAGTGAAGTCTGTTAGCAGCTGCTGTGTCTGATTACAGGTCAGATAAACCAAGAAAAACTGAACAGACTAAAACCTTTGTTTGAGTCACAAACGTCCACAATCAGTTCCAGCTGGATTGGTATGACAGGTGTAAAGGTTCTCTGGGATGCAGAAGGATGAGGATGTCAAAATGAATGTTGCTCAGACAGACCTGAAGGAGAAGACGCACAGCTCCTCCATGATGTGAAGTTTGCCAGTTTGGTAGAAGTGGATGACGTAAGGGAACAGGCCGGGATTCCTATCAAAGTAAAACTCCTTCTCCTGCACATCATAGTCATCACACACCTATAGCAGGAAAGGTGGGAATACGACAGAGGAAGAGTGAAGAAGAAGAGAAGCAGGTGGGCTTTCAACAAGTCAAGCAAAAATCCATCAGGTCTCGTGTCAGTCGTATCCCGCTCACACCCAAACACCTGCAGTATGGCCTCCTCTGAGTCACATGCCAGCAGCTTTCCCAGTCTGGTGTCTGGGAATTTCTTCAGCGTGCTGGAACAGAGGCTCCTCTTCAGACCTCCGACGTTCACGTGGACGAGACCCTCGTCAGAGTCCTGGTGAGCCCAGCTGGGCAGACTCTCCTTCCCCATGGTTAGATCAGCTGAGACACAAAGACAATGAAATGAACACAAACTGAAAAACACCGCTCTGACACTTTTTAGAGACATTTAATTTTGTGGTTACATTATTAAAAGACACGATGTAGATAAAAAAGGAACTGTGAGTCTGATCTATCAGTGTGTTAGCCTGAGTCCTGTAAACATACCCTTGTCAACATATTTACCACATCATGCCAGTATACTCAACCATCTGTCACCATTCATTTCCTTTCACCGCATCCCCGCATGTCTCTGCTGCAACAGTTTCCCTTTGTGTAAGTCATTTGTGATAAAATTGCTGGTTAATTTCAAAAACTGTGAACGTATATGGATAAAACCCAAACAGCCAAGCTGTGCTCAGACATAAAAATCAATTCAGCTTTGAATTAAATCTCCACAGGACACAAACACAGATCTGCAGCAGTTTCTGTGAAGACTTCTCATAACCCCCCCTCTTGATTCTTGTCTCACATGTGAATCTGTCAGTAAGACACATGAGTGAGACAGCGAGAGAAAAGAAGCATTAAAATGTAATCATCTTAAAAGGAAAAGACATCAGAGGTGGAAAAGCCAATTCAAAGTGACGTTTCCTAACTTAAATCGGCGTTTTCTGCCGTGGTTCTGCTGGGCCGAAGCTCAGAGGCATTTCTCAATGTTTTTTTTCAAAGGGAATTTATCGACGCATGGTTTTCTGAGTACACGCGATCTTTACGGTCCAGATTCAGTTACATGAGAGCTGCTTTATATTCGGCAACCGCAGCCTTCTAGTGAGGAGTAAGTACTGCGATTCAGTATCACTAACAATGATAAATAATGCCCCTCTGTTCTACTATCACTCACTCAGACGATCAAGTTTTATTCTTATTCTTGCATCTATACGTCATGTACAGGTAGAGGAAACCTGTACAGTTTATCCTTCTCCTCCTTCCTTCTATGAGTCACATGTTCCAGGCTTCAGACTGTGCTAAACACTCAGATTCACATAGTTTTTTCTGCTCTTGGGTCTTTGTGATGTCATAAAGAGTGGACATCTCCACCCATGTCCATCCTGGACATTATGGATGGGGATAGAAAATAATATATTCCCTAAAACCTTCAGTTTGGGATGAGCGACCAATCAGAAACAAGCTGGGAGGAGCTAAATCGTCTGGTTTTAGACAGAGGATGAACTGGAAGTTTCACCATGACATAAACAAGGATTATTTTGAAGTGCGATCACTCAGAGCTATTCTTGGGGCTGGAAATTAGCTGAATACGACCCCTTTGATGACAGACACAACATTTTAATGGAAGCTGTGATCGTTTGACAGTTAATGTGCATCTGACTGAATCATGACTCATCTCTCGCCCTTAATCTTTGTCTTCTTTATCTCAAGCTGAGTCAGCACTCATTAAACCCCCCATGAAGAGCGTGTAACAAAGAAGAGTCTCAGCTTTATTTTCTGCTCCAAACGTTTGAGCTTCTTTTTAAAATTCTAGCTCCTCTAACTCCACCTGCTGCTCTAAATGCACTTTTAAGACCAGGGGGGCAGAAACTAATATGTAAGTACATAGAGACATTTTCATGTTGACCACAAAACACAACAAGCACTGGTTGAGAGCCAGACTTAATCTAAGCGTAACCACAGTTTGCACATTTTCAAAGTGTTTCTGTGCAAGAAGCAGAAGATTTAAAACGGTTCTTCTGACCTCATGGTTTCTTGCAACTTTCTCCATCAAGTTTTAAAAAACAAAAAAAACATATATCGATGCAGCCAGAACTCCCACACGTGCTCATTTACTGTACTCCCGGTGCAAACACCCACACAGCGCGCATACTTTCACAACAAAAAGAAGCTACACAATGAAATCAGACAACAGATGAGTAAATTACAAAGTTCACATCAAACCCCCAAAATTGTGGAAAGTGCTGTGATGCTATCAGCGTCTCCCAAATCTTCCTGCTGTGATTTAAGATGTTTTTTAACAATACCAAGGTAACATGACCGCCAGGAAAACATAATTCAGTCCTGTTTAGTTGCCAAGAATTGTATTAATATCGCTTAGCAACAAGTAAAGGTTGTGAGGATGAAGGTGTCTGCAGCTCTGTTTTCATTTTCACTCCATCACTGCCAGTTTGAGCTGAGTGTAACGCGTGTTTTTGGAGCTACAATTTACAGCCGTCCCCCAAACACACCACACAACAGTTTATCGTGACACTCTTTCAAAGACCTGTCTGAGGGCTGAGACTTGGCGTCATGTGACGACTAGAGCTGGATATTATACGGCATGTCTGGTGAGGATTCCCCCACAAAAAACGTTTGAACCTGACACTTCATAACTTGTGTTTCTGCACCAATTTGTACTTTTTTTTCACTGATGTCTTTAAAGGGAACACAAAAATCCATCAGTATATATACTGCAGTCTAATAATGTGAGGCTTTAAGGCCATACTGTGTTGCTTTTAAAAAATTATGCTCAGTTATTCCTTGTAATAGTATCCCTGCTGGGCTAACTCGCAGACACATTTCCTCTTCATCTTCTGTGTTTTGACTTTTGCAGTCATCAGAGTCTGAGCTGACGACGTGTCAGGCTGCTTTTATGTGGGGAAATCTGGTTAAACATGTGTCACATGGTCACATCAGTACTAAACTGTTGTGTATATTTTAAGCCACTTTTAATAGGTCAGATGCACTTCAGACAGAAAATGCTGCTTCCAGTTTGGATTGTGATTGATATTCCCTCAGTGTACACCCTCCTTATATTTCTGAGCCTTTGTGTGGCCGTCCTCTACACACAGAGTGGAGCAGGCAGCAGATGCTGCAGGGGAAACAAAGGCAGCACAGGTGACAGTTTGTATTTGTCATCAGAGTGTAAATATCCAAACAGTTGCTTCTCATGTGGTGCTCACTCTAGCAGGACCGAGGACATCCATCCATCCATCCATCCATCCATTGTGAGGCTGCAGTAAGTGCCTCGCTGCAGGTAAAGTGTAGCTATAATGTAATGTAACAAGGTTACAGAGTCTCTAATTACAGAGTGTAGGAAATCGCCCGAGGAATCGCAGACAGGTGTTAACCTAATGTGGACATAATGGCGTTTTAACCAGGACGCTCTGACTTCATCTGCTCCTGAATCTTTCACTGTCTTCCTGCTGGTATTTAATCAGGTTTCTCTGCGCTCAGCTCACTGATTTATGGTCACACGTCCTGGCTATTGTTCGCTTCACCGCAGCTGGAATCTGTCTTCATCCGTCAGCGGCATGTTTGGGTCAAACTCAGAGACGGGTGTAAGAACTCCCAGAGCGCTGGACAAGAATAATAATAATAATAATAATTCCATGTACGTTACTATATAACGCTCTTTTACACTTGACCACATTTTTAACTCATTCACTGCCAGCCATTGGCAGTGAATGAGTTAAACCCATTGACTCATTCACTGCCATTGACGGCTATAGACGTTAATGGCAGTGAATGAGTTAACAGAAAAACAGATTTTTTTACATCCCTTTGAATTCGTGTGTAGCTACATGTTTATTTAAAAGTTGACCATGAATAATTTATGAAATATGATTTCAGTCTGAAAACGCCAACATTACATTCAGCTGCTGAAACATTAGAATCCAGCCACACAGTAATGCACAGCTGATATATTTCGGATATACTTCACTGTAATCTCTGGTCTCCTCTTTGCTGTGTTTGGTTTCTTTGGTGATTTTTAGTTAATCGTATTTATGTGAATGTTTTGTCTCTGCATGGTCATTGTCTGTTTTTTTATGGTCGGTCTTTGTGGTTCTCTTGTGTTTTCTTGTTTCATGTGGTTGGTTTTATGGTTATTTTTCATCCTTCATAATTGTTTATGCTCTCTTTGTGGCACATCCTTGTAAATGCATACATTGTTGTGAAACCACGAGAGTTAACGGTCCCTCTCTGAAGTTGATGCATGTTCAGAAATCCATTTCTAAAGATTCAACGACCGAATGCCTCCATGCATTAAACTGATGAGGCAAGAGTATTTAACCACTGAAAACGGCCTCTAGTGATAAAAGCTGAATGTAAACAAAACTTACAAAATAATCTGAACTCAGGAGTGTCTTACTGAACCTCTTAAACTCATCACACAGCCTTGTCTAAGGAGCTTGGAAAAAAAAGCGACTGGACTTTTCACCTCTCATCCGAGAAGCTTCTTCATTCTAGGGTCAAATGGTGGAGAGTCCCAGATTTAAACTAGAGATGGCACGATACCACTTTTTAATATCCGATACCGATTCTGATATCATGAATTTGAATATCTGCCAATACCGATATGAAGCCGATATAGCGTATTTTGTAATCAATAAAACTGTTTTTTATAAATATCTCGCTGCATTTTGTATAAGTTCATACTTAAGTTTTAAAAAACAAGCGACCGAAGCTATTCTGTTATACCTGTATGCAAAAAATACACTACACACAAAACATTTTATAGTTTAGCAACACTGATCAATCTAATAAATTTAAACCTACACCATCCTCCCTATTCTGGTATTTTAAAGAGTAGTTACCTACCTCACTAATAGGGTTGCAAACTCCCAGCAAAAATATTAGGGAACCACCCCCCGCCCTTAATCGATGTAATCAACTTTAATTTAATGCAAGTGTAAAACAAATGCACAGAAATGAATTATTTTTCTACAATAATTAAATAGATTCAACATCTTTCTTCAACAGAATTGCAGACTGCACAGATGGTACCAAAGGAAAAAGTACTATAGCTTACTAGGGTATATGTTAGACTTATTAGTTACTATATACAATAATGGATTTCTATACATTTAATCAGATGACCTCTTTTGTTGTAAGATTCAGATAATTATTTATTCAAAGTTTTTAAATGACATAACAAAGAAAAGTATGTCTTTGTGCCCCTCCCTCTCCCTGTTAATGCCCTACCTGGCCCCCGACAAAACTTTGCTAGACCCGCCCCTGCACAGTTACCAGCCTTCAGCTATGTAAAAAAGGATCCTGGTGTTAGTTGTCTCTCAGAAACAGTTCATAACTTCCCTTCAACTCATTTAACTAAAAGGTAAACCTGTTTCTCCATCACCTGTTCAGCTCTGATGGTTCAGTAAGGACATCTCCTGGTTTCATCTTCATGTTTCCCTCTCACCACATAACCAAACCGACATCATGACCAGCAGCTTTTATAAATACATTCTGCTGTTGTTTATCCGCTGGTCTCCTCTTTCTAGCGCAAAGTGGGCGATAAACAAACAAGAAAGACGGAACTTGCAGCAGAAAACCCGATCAGCTGATCATTGATCAGTTTCATGTTTGAAGTAATAACAGGAGAGGAAGGGGGAGTGAATGAGAGCAGATGCAACTGCGCAGCAAAGACAGAATAACTCCAGCTTTGTGTCTATTTTTTAATTCTAGCTGAAATACCGGACAAATCGCTTCCTTTTCACCTCAGTATGGAACTCCGATGGTCAGTGCAGCTGTGGCTCAATATATCAGTTGTTAAGCTTAACGTGGAAATACTCTGCAAACATTCAGGGATGAACTTACACACTTGCTTTACTTCTCTGGGAAAGTTTTTGCCAAGATGAAATGCTGCGGTTAGGAAGCATGTAGCGAGGCTCCAAATGCTCCAACAGACCGCCGACAGGTGTCGCAGACAACAGTCGCTCTATCACGTGACACATACTGCTCCGATGCGCCGAGCTGGGTTACGCCAAGTAGCGCGTTTTGTGAGGTGATTTTGTGATACTTCGGATCGGATTACATTTTTTATTTCTCTCCGATATCCGATCCAGTAATTTAGGTCAGTATCGGACTGATACCGATACGTAATATCGGATCAGTCCATCTCTAATTTAAACCCCGTGGGAGTTTCCCCCCAAAGAGGGACAAAGGACCCCCTGATGATCCTCTACCTAATCACATGAGCCAAGGTGTGAAAGCGGGTGTGGGTCACAATCAGCCAGGGTTTCAGGTGTGTTCATTGTGAAACCTGGCCCCACCCTATCATGTGATTTCCTGAGGTCAGATGGCCCAGGATGTGAGTGGGCGTTAAGGCGTCTGGGAAGGGATCTCAAAACTGGATTATAGATGGCAGAGAGTTGGTGTCGTAAACCCCGCCTCTGTTCAAAGATGGTCGCTCACAGTGGACATAGATGCTTCTTTCACTCCTCTTTCAAACCATCTGTCCTCTCTGTCCAAAATGTGAACATTGGCATCCTCGAAAGAGTGTCCTTTATCCTTAAGATGCAGATGGACAGCTGAGTCTTGTCCTGTGGAGGTGGCTCTTCTGTGTTGTGCCATGCCCTTGTGAAGTTGCCGTTTAGTCTCTTCGATGTAGAGGTCTGAGCATTCCTCGCTGGACTGTACAGCAAACACCACATTGTTAAGTTTGTGTTTTGGAGTTTTGTCTTTCGGGTGAACCAGTTTCGGTCTGAGTGTGTTGCTGGGTCTGAAGTACACCGGGATGTCATGCTTGGAGAAAACTCTCCTGAGTTTCTCTGATACATAGGGGATGTAGCCGGTGTATCAGAGAGTGTCTGGGAGATCCCTTCCCAGACGCCCACTCACATCCTGGACTAGGTTTCACATTGAGCTCACCCGAAACCCTGGCTGATTGTGACCCACACCTGTTTTCACACCTTGGCTCATGTGATTAGGTAGAGGATCATCAGGGGGTCCTTTTGTCCCTCTTTGGGGGGAAACTCCCACTGGGTTTAAATCTGGGACTCTCCACCATTTGACCCTAGAACTGAAGAAGCTTCTCGGATGAGAGGTGAAACGTCTTCAAGCAACCTAAAGAAGTCCAGAAGTTTTCTTTCCAAGCTCCTTAGACTACGATGACCTGGATGACTGAGAACCTTCACAGACATACCACACAGCCTTCACTGAGCCTGGATTATGTTGTTGTTAGAGTAAACTGCTCCCGACGCTCAGTAACTGACTTTAGCTCGAAGGAGTTTGTTCAGGATAAGAAACTCCCAACGATGACTTTAAAGTATGTTTGTTTTTGTTATCTGGAAACACTGTTCAGCCACTGCAGCTCTAAAATGATAGATTGCCCCAAAGCCTCTGTTTCTGACACCAACACTGACCTAGAGCTGACCCATTTTTTAGATTTAGTTTCACTAAATGAAACAAACATAGCTCTTTATTACCCGCTGCACTGCATCTGTCGTATTAAAATGGGCTTATTATGCTCATTTCCAGCTTCAGATGTTTATTCTCAGACTTTACCACAGTGGCTTTGCATGATTCAGATTTTGAAATAATCCTTATTTGTCATGTACAGGATGGCTTTCTTCAGATTGGCTGCCCCTTGCAAACAGAAGGTTTGTCCCTGAGACAGTTCTTGGGGATGTAAGTGCTGAGTGAACCTCAGACTGTCTGAAACCTCAGTGTTTCAGACAGCTTGTGGTTGACAGGGATGAATATTATTTAAGTTTTTACATATTTAGTATGAACATCCACTGAAATAGTATACACCACAGGAAATTTACAAAGAGCAGAATAGGCCCACTAAGGGCTCCACAGCTTGTTAATGAAGTATTTAAATATTTTCTTGCCCCCCACATTAAATACGAGTGAGACACTGGGAGCCTCCGTGTGTCTGTAATTACATGCTGAGCTCTCAGGGGAGCTGCTTTGGTGCACATACAGAAATAAAGTTGATCTATAATTCAGCACCTGCAGCCTGGAATCACAGCGGTGGGGAAAAAGCATCTTCAACAGCAAACTCCCTCCGTGAGCGAGAAGCAGTGCTGCAAACAAAAGGGCGAAACTTCCCAGAGTAATCTGGGATAACTGGAGCTGCCACTTTAAATCTATTTCACTAAGACCACGCGACGAAAAAAGATGCTGGTGTGTTTTAATGTGACTTACCTGTGATGTCATCTTCACCCCATGATGAAGTTTTTCACTCCTCCACCTCTGAAAAAGATGTGATCGCTGGAAAACAAACAAGAAACCTTGTAAAACCCGCGCGACCTCCTCGTGCTGGAAACTTCAGCCTCCTGCTGCAGGGCTGTCACAGTCCGCCGTGCGCGCGCAGCTTTCCTCCATCTGAAGCGCTCATCGGTCCGTCTTCTCTCTCGGAGGCGGTCTTCGGCTTTTTCCGTCACATTCCGTAACAAGAGCCGATCTCCGAGTGAGACACGTCTCCTGTATGAAAGACTTTTTATGATGCGTTTGCGGCGCTCAGCGGTTATTCAGAGTTCAGCGAGGCTGTTTTTAAAGTTTTAATCTGTCCGCGGAGAATCAGCGCAGCTGCGTTAAACCGGCTCTAACACCGTCATCGTAATATCTCTTATATCTTACATCTGGGATGTAAGCTCTGTGTGTGTGTGTGTGTGTGTGTGTGTGTGTGTGTGTGTGTGTGTGTGTGTGTGTGTGTGTGTGTGTGTGTGTGATAAAAACGTGTAAAGTCCCAAATGCCACTTCTTCTTTTTCTTCTTCTTCTTTTTTTTTTAAATTAATTTACTTTTATTTCCTATATTAAGGCTTTAATATCCCAGCAGGGACACACTGCAGCTGTGAACAGCTGACTTACCTTTTTTCTTATTAAGGTATAAACTTTAAAACACTTCCTCACTGTATTGCCAACAGTGTCTGTGTCACGTGTTCAATTCTGCTTAAATCAGTGGTGTCAAACATGAGGGTTGGGGGCCATAACTGCCTCAAGAAAGACTCCAATCCGGTCCACTGGAAAATGTGAAGGAAAGCATAAACTGTATTTAAAATAGTGTTTACCTGAATTTGAACTATAATTTAATAAATGTTTACAACTCGTTGCACTGATAAAGACCTTCTCAATGGCTATTCATACAGCACCAAAGTAATTATGTAATAAATAAACATAAAAAAAATCTCTGATTTAATAAAAACTTTCTGGGTGATGAGCTACTTTCTATAATTTTACATATTTATTTCTTGCAGTTTAAGCCCAAAGTGATGTGCTGACAGATGTCTCTTATCTGCTGTAGCAACATTTCTTTGTTGTGCAGAAAAACTGAGAGTAAGTTTCCTAGTTGGACTTTTTTCTTACATTAAGATATCTCAGGGATTAAATGTGTAGCTTCTTTATACTGACAGAAAACTGATTTGTTTTAGGTCTGAACCAAAGTGCGCTGTGTGTGGCCCACAGTGTAACAGGCTTATATGTCCACTTACATCTTTTCCACAGCTTTTTTCCCCACATGTGATCTTGAGCTTCTTCTCCTCCTTCCTGCATCATCTCGCTATCCTGATTTGTGAATTTGACTAATTTTAGCTCATTTTGTATCAGTTTCTTTACCTACATTTGACAACCTCATAATCTCAGCATGTGAGCATGAGTCTCTATTGATTTCATAATATATTTATAAATAGATGTATTTGTTCATTTGTTTATTCGAGTGCCGTAAACCATTACAAAGGTTTATTCTGCACAAGCTGTGACACACAGAAATTTGGAATATGAGTCATGATGACATTCAGTAAGATTCCAAATTGATTCAAATATTCAGCAAAACTGTCCAGTTCACAAAGTGTTCTCATCATTTGCACATCTACAATCTTTTTATGTCACTGATCTGCTGCACGCTGGAGTTATAATACAGAAATGAGCATTTCATTGAGATAATGGGTCATACTTCTTTCCTTTTATATTTTTTCTCATATATTTTTAAATGTTCTGTTTACCTTTTTATTACATAAATTTTTTTTATGAGGAAACATGGGAAAAACACATTCCTGAGAAATAATAAGCGCAGTGTGTGCAGACCTGGGTTTTTAACATACCAGACTGGAAAAATTGTGTTTTGTAACAACAGATATTTCACTC
Organism: Rhamphochromis sp. 'chilingali'; assembly: GCF_963969265.1. Taxonomy (NCBI): domain Eukaryota; kingdom Metazoa; phylum Chordata; class Actinopteri; order Cichliformes; family Cichlidae; genus Rhamphochromis; species Rhamphochromis sp. 'chilingali'. Next base: position 37,381,098 of record NC_137936.1, read on the forward strand.
AGTTTCATAATTTAAACATTTGTGAAAAGGTAACCTTCCTGTCCATACCTTAAGTACACATCATTATTACTATTACACTTTATTATGAACGTTATTGACCTGTTCATTGAGTGTTCTTTATTTTTGCTTTGTAAGGGTATATGAGTAGTACATTATTTCAATATTTAGGCAATCAAAGGGAAATTTTCAAATCAAAAATTACATTTAGCTAGTAAATAAAACAGAAGTCTTATCTCTCACAGCGAGTCTGTACAGTAAGTATTCCATGTTGGAAAGCTCCTGCATGTCTGTGATGAGGGCTCCATCTAGTGTGCATGATGAAGTTTTACAGCTCAGTCTGGGTCGATGGACGTCTTTGCTTCTCTTTTTTATTTTGTTCATAAACATTTTTCAGAATTTTACGTGCGGTGCAATAAGAAATTCTGTCATCTTCTCTGATAACTGGAACACCTAACCTGCTGTAATGCTTCTATCACCACACTGTTAATCACAGACTCCACTTGAGCAACTTCACATGAGTCAAAGTTCAAAACAAATCCTACCCTACACTCAGTTCATCATTTGTCTCATCCCGCTTTCTTTCTTCTGATTGGCTGCCCCTCTTAATCAGAATGTTTCATTAGCAAGTGGGGCTTCTGCATTTGCAGCCAGAGCTGACAGAGCTGTGTGCCTGACAGGGTACATGTACAAATCTATACTGTAGGCAAGTTTTAGCCACAAACTCTTCTGACTGCACCTACATAAAAATGTGCATAAGGTCAATTAATTTGCTTCATTTAGACCAGAGGTGTCCGACTCCAGGCCTCGAGGGCCGGTGTCCTGCAGGTTTTAGATGTGTCCTTGATCCATCACAGCTGACTGAAATTGCTAAATCACCTCCTCAACATGTCTTGAAGTTCTCCAGAGGCCTGGTAATGAGCTAATCATTTGAATCAGGTGCGTTGACCCAGGGTGAGATCTAAAACCTGCAGGACCCGGCCCTCGAGGCCTGGAGTTGGACAAACCTGATTCAGACCAAAATCAACGTCTGTGCTCACTGGATAAATCAGGTCAAACCACACTTTTTTAGGTATAGCGTGTGTTTAGAGTCAGTGCTTCTCTGGCACCCTGCACTTCCTGCTCTTCCCTCTAGATTTAAAACCTTTACAGCCAAAGTGAACCCTGAAGTGGCTGCTGAGCTTCTGGTCTCTGGCACCATAGATGAGTGGACTGAGCAGACGTGGAAGCAGGTTGGTGAACAGAAAGGTGGTGAATAGGATTATGGTCCTCTTATGGGGCCAGGCTGTGACTAAAATGAGGTTGATGAAGGGAGAAATGTATGACAGCATGCAGATGAGGAGCTGGACTCCATGCAGCAGGATAGTGTTGTGAGCATTTTTAGCAGAGGCCTGGTTAGAAGAAGAAACTGCCCGAGCAGCACAGAGGACCTTCATGTAGGTGACGATCAAAGTGAGGAAGACAAAAGAAAACAGGAGGACCTGAGGGAGAGAATTCAAGTTGATTTGATCCACCAATCATTTAAACTGAGCCATAAACGTAGAAAACGAACATGTCACCTGGATGACCAGACTTCGTGTCTCATGGTACGGTGTGTTGTACACAAAGGAGGGGTAACAGATGACGTTCTTCGTGAAGACAGAGAGGGGCTGGACGAGGAGGAGGATGATGACATCTGAGATGGAGGGGATGAAGGAGACAGCCCAGATCAGTGCGATCAGAGCGTACGCTCGCTGCACCGTGCAGAGCTGAGAGTGATGGAGAGGCCGGCAAACAGCAATGTAGCGTTCAACCGCCATGCCGGCCAGATTCAGAGGACTGTTCCTGCATGAAGACAGTTAGAACACACAGGTTTATATTTGCTCATGACGTCTGTGATTCTCTCTTTCTCCCTACAGTCTGAGTACAGCTCAGACTGTCTTAAAGTGCACATTGACTGTCCACTTTAATTGAACAAATAATAGCAGAATACTGCATTTCATTTAAAAGCGTAGTGAATATTTTGTCACCCACGCTTCATGTATGTTAACAGTTTTCAGGTGTACCTAATAATATGGTCAGTGGCTATGTACAAACTGTTATACTGTCTCTCGCACAGATACTTACTGGTTGGCTGTCACTGAGATGAGCAGCATGACACAGCAGGGAGCAAAGCTCAGGGGGGTGGTGTAGGTGAGGATCTGCAGCATCACAGTAACTGTCAGCATAATCATGTCATTGATGACCAGGTGGATGTAAAGCACGTACCTGCAGGAGACGGGACAGGAGAGGACCAAAGAGCAAAACGAGGCAACAGATGCAAAAAACAGTCCCAATGTTAGGTAGCAGAAATATCAAATTATAATAACAAACTTCATCCTGCTCTCAGTTTTCTTTGATTTATTATTGAAATTGATGTGATAGAAATCTTGTAGAAGGAAATGATACACCTGGGGTCTTGCTGGAAGACAACACTCTTAAAATAGGTATAGACAAACATCCCATTAATGTAGTTGATGATGAAGCCGAGAGCAAAGGAGACAAAGTTCTTTGTGAAGGCGTCATTGAAGCTGTCCTGGCGTTTGGTTGTGTTCATGTCACACCTCGTCCTGCTCGGACACGACAAACCGAACTCACCTAAAACAGAACGAAAGATGAAACTCAGAGAAACAACTCCACATATAGCACAAGGTTCAAGTGGTGTTTTTCATTCATTGCAACCACTGAGACAAATAAAATGTGTTTTTAACAGAAACTTGATTCTGTTGTTCATGATTCTTTTTCAAATCATGAACAAGAATCATGATTTGAATGAAACTAAAAGAAATGACAAAAGGAAGAATTTCATTTTAAGAAAAACAGACAAAAGAAAAATCAAAACAAACATTGTGTTACATGTTAATAAGATGTAGTTTGGTGAATTTTGCTGAAATATCACTGCCAGCCACCAAAAACAAAACATGTAAAATACAATGAGACAATGGAAGTACATTATGACTGTATAAGTCAATATTTATCACGACCGCCTTTATTGTCCTCCACACTGATGGTGATAGATCCTGATGACAAACTGGACTAAAAATGTGACATTTGGATTCATGTTTCTATTTTCATTCAAGTCCTAGTGTCTAAAGTCTGTTGTGCACAGACACAACACTGGTTCATCACTTGAGTTAGGATTTTTTATATAATGCGTGAACAATTGTCATGATGCTTAAGAAAAGAACAAAAGCTTTCTCTGAAATCATTAGGTTCAAGGACTGGACTGAAAATAAGTGAAACAAGAAGAGTAATAAGCACTTTTTAGTCACTCTGCAGTTTCAGATGCCCTGAAAATTTTTAAATATCCTGCCATAAACACCACTTCATCTCTAAAGTCCAAAAACTTGTTGGTATTTGTTCATTATTCTTAAAATGATCACCATTCATATGTTTTCACAAAAAAATTCAAAACTTCAGCATTAAAAGACAGCAAACAGCAGATGTAAGTTACTTCTTCCTACTCTTAAGTCTTTAAGCAAAAATGACTTACTTCAACACGACACCGTTCTGGCCTGTGCTGATGTAACAGGCTGTGCAGCTGCGTGTGAGAAGTGAGAGGAACAGGAAGACGTGTGGTTATATAGATTTCGCTGCCGTAGTGATGTGAGATGATCCTGGAGAGGTGGGGAGCTGCAGGCCAGAGGGTGGATTATCATTTACGTTTTGAAAACTGTGTGTAGTTGTGAACTGTGAGTTTGTTTATCAGAAATCTTGTGCAAGAATATTATGAGAGATCTAAATGAGGTTTTATTCAAACAGCATGATCAGGTATTTACAATTCAGAAAACCCACACCCTGTGAGCAAACGCTTTGGCGACAGTGGGAAGGAAAAACTCTCTTTTAACAGGAAAAAAGCTCCAAAAGAACAAGACTCAGGGAGGGGTGGGGCCATCTGCTGCGACCAGATGAGGTGAGAGAAGGAAAACAGACATGCTGTGGAAGAGAGATTACTAACTGCAGCTGGTGAGGGTTAGGGCAGGTATAAGCACCTCCTGCAGTTTATGTGTTATTCTCACTCCCAAAGCGTAACATTTTACGCTAGGTGACAAATCGTCAACATATTAAGTTTCCGGCTACCCACCACGTTCCGAAATGACGACCTCGGAAAAATGAGAACTGTCTGGACTGAATCTACATGTTTGCTCTTTTTCTTCAAATCGCTTAGAAACACGCTATTTAACGTCATTAAAGCCCTGGTTAAGATCAGGAATAAGGTTAGGTTTAGGGCTGGAATACAGGGCTATTACCGAGGGAGCGTCATTGCACTGGATTTCAGCCATAACCCGCCGCGTACCATAAGAACGCCGAAGGTCTCCTTTGGTGTTCCTCAGGAACGCCGCGGGACGTGACAAAACGTCGGCATGTTACACCTCGTGCTCTACCAGCTTCTGCTATATTAGGAAATGACCTGTTTCGTCCAGTTCCTCTGCACGAGAACAGCTGATACCTGGTGTTTTAGGAATGATGCTGATCTGCTCAGTACTGCTGACATCACTGTGGTTAATTTTAGGGTCACTCACTTTAAAACAAAACAAGTATTCTTGCTTTGACCTCTGACAGTTGATTTGTGTTCCGACACAATTATATAAACTTTATTCATATAAAAATGGTTTTGCAGTTAATTACATATATATTTTTAAATGATTGCCCTTTTAGATACTTAAAGCATTATTTTATTCAGGATTAGTTGTACAAGAATAAAACATCACAACTACCTTTATGATTTGTTTAAAAGTTTTTATAGACAAATTTCACAGTGTTTCGGTCGCGCTTTGATTCAGAAACACACATGGATGACAAAAAAATACAGATTTCACTGGAAATGTATTAATCTGCACATCAGCCCATGCACTTTGAGCTTTAATTATTATAGATGTTATTTAAATCTATCCATCCATGAATGCATGACAAACAGGTGAAACAATGATCACACAGTGGGCTGTTTGTGTGCAGCAGACTGTGGTCAGGTTGAGCTGAGGTTCCCTGATTGTTTCACCTGAGGGTTCATTTTCTGTGACGCCAGCCTGAGCAGAGTCACGCTGTGTTCGTGACAGGAAAGGTATCGGGTCCAGTACTTCCTGAACTGCTCATCACGAAAGCCATAGATCATGGGGCTCAGGAAGCGAGGGATGATGTAGACAAGCAGGAAGAAGATGTATCGAATCTCCAGGCTCAGCTGAGGGAAGAGAGAGATCAGAGCCGCCTGAAGGGAGGGAACCACAAAGGCGAGCAAGCACAGCAGCAGCTGAAACAAAAACAGAGTGTAGATAAAGCTGATTTATGCCTCTGGACTCAGATATTTTCAGATATATGTTCCTTTAACTGTTCAGGGGATGTGGTAAAAGTAACAATAGGGACAAAAAAGGACAAAGAGGCAAAACTGGCTTCTTTGTAGGTTGCTGGTTGCACCGGCAGCGGGCAACCGGGTCTTCCAGATTTTTCTCCACAGCCACAGTTCCAGCTCCAGCTGGAAGGTGTTTCCAGGACAGCCAAGACATGGTGTTCCAGTTCAGATTCCCAGGAGGCCAACTGCCTGAACCACATCAACTGACCTTACTGTAAAGAGGATGCAACATGGAGGAGCAGCAGCTCTACTCCAACATCCTTCCAGATCTTTAAGCTCCTCACTCCATCTCTAAGGCTAAGCCCATGCACCCATATGAAGCAAACTCATTTCAGCTGCTTGTATTCATGACCTTACTCAGATTTCATTGCCATAGCTGAGGGTTATAATGTAGATGGACTAATAAATCAAAATCTGTTCCAATGCCCACATTGCTGCTGATGCTGTTCCAGTCCACCTGTCCAACTCACTCTCCACCTTCCCATCACTCATGAATAAAATCAGGTTCTCAGACCGATGAATTTTCGCAGTACACCAGACTGGTGGCTCTGGGGAACTCGGCTGTAACCCTTCTCCAAATCTACAAAACAATGTAGACTGGACGGTCAAACTCCCACGATGCCTCCAAAAGTCCCACAAAGGTGAAGATCAGCTCTACTGTTCCATGGCCTGTTTGAAATCTGCATTGCTCGTCATGGATTTAAGGGCAGAGCTTCCTTCCCATCAGCCAGAAACAAACTGTCCCCAGTAAACTGAGTAGTACCCTGATAATTGGAGCAATTATACAACAGTCTCAGTTTTTTAAAAATGGCACCTTCCACACTCTGTCTCCACCTCCTACTTGTTTGTTGTTTTGGGAATTTTTTTTTTAAATTCAAGATAGAATTAAGTAAACGGTTTAAAAATCTCGTTGCTCTTCATCACACCATCTTTGAACATTTAAGGGGGAACTAGTGATAAAGGCAGATGATAATGTTTGGTGAATGGTGTCAATTCATAAATGCTTTTTCATGGTGTGACACCCACCTGCACCCCGTGAAGCAGCACGGTGTTCCTGGCTCTCTTCACAGAGACGAGGCTTGTTGAGACAGCCTGCGCTGTCAGCATGATCTTACAGTAGGTGTAGAGCAGCGCAAGGGCCACAAAGGAGAGGTAAGTCCCGTCAAACACACAGTTCTTGTAGTAAATGAACTGGTCACGAAAAAGAAGTGAGTGGTCACAAAAAATCTTGGTGTGGAAGAAACTCGGAGGCTCCTTGACGATCGTGATGAGGAGGTCGGTGATGGGCGGGGTGATGGTGAGGATGACGATAACGCAGATGAGGAGGAGAGTGCGAGGGATGTTACACATCTGGCTGTAGTGCAGAGGGAAACAGATGGAGATGTAGCGCTCCACGGCCATGCCGGCCAGGATGAGAGGGGTGGAGCGAGTGGTGAGGACCGCTGTCATGATCTAAGGATGGGAGAGGAGGGTGGAGGGAGAGCACAAAGGTTAACAATGGTGTATAGTAGTTAATTTGTAGATCACAGAGTTATATTCTTCTTTACTACCTGTTGTGGATTATAAATCAATAATAACAGTATTCATACTGATCCTGTGAAGATGCAGCACAATTTTCCTTTCCTCTGTTTACGTTAGATGGTCTGTAGTCAGGATCCCATAGAAGGATGACATGACATGCAAAACATATGTGATGGGCTTGACTGATGCTGCTGTGATTTACCAGAAGGCAGCAAACAGAGGCATGGATCTTCCTGAAGATGTAGCTGATCAGATAGAGAGCTGTCACCAGGGTTAGCTGCAGAGCATCATTGATCACCATGGAGATGAACATGATGTATCGCGGGTTCTCGTAGAAGAGACTAGGGTCAGAACAAAGAGCTGAGAGCTGAGAGACAGATGCTGTGGTTTATGTTTGTGTGTATACCATATCATCACATGCAAGTTTTCCTACTTTGGATTCATCTGCTTATTTTTGAACATTTTCCAGGAAATGTCTCTTCCTTTTCTCTTTTCAAACCAGTTTAGGCTTTTTATTGCTAAACTGGAGATTAAACTGGACTAATGCAGCGAAGTCTAAAGCTGTTTTCACATAAGAGCTCTGGACTGAATTCGCCCTTACTCGTGTGTTGGACACAAGTTCGAAGGGTCACCTCTGGATGTATTCTCAGTGCTGAAAATGCCTCATTTGAGGTGAGGGTGCTTCCTCGGTAGAGCTTGCAAGAGTCCCTATATATGAATTCACCACATTACTTTTATACCAGAGTAAATAATATCAAACAGACTTTTCATGCAGCATTATACTCGAGACTCAAAGGTTAAATGTGTCCAACATCTGACTTCTCATGTGCATCTTTTCTTAATAAAAACATTTTAATATGGAAGAAGGCAGAAGAATGTAACCTTTGGGAGTTTTGCTGTCCTCTAATACGTTTTTGTGTATCCCTGAGGCTCTGAGTACCTGTGTCGTTGGAAGGTGTGCACCATGCTGCCATTGATGATACTGAGGACCAGCCACACCAGCATGGCCACTATGTTCTTGGTCAGAATGCTTGAGAAGCTCTCCTTAACACCTTGTGTCTGGACAGAGGTGGTATTTGACACCAGCGGGTCCAGAGGCCCAGTGGAGGTGGAGTTCATGACCAGCATCTCCTCCTTCTCACTGTCTGAAGGAGCAAAGAAATAAAACCTACAGTTATACAACAGTTATACTAATGAACTTCTTCAATTATTAATTACACACTGCATCTTTAATTAATGATAAATCTTTGATCAATAGTAAAAAAAAAAAAGACACATTTCTGGAATATGTTAAAGTACATGGTATGGATATGTTTTATTATTATTATTATTATTATTACTTCAGGAAGACCAGGAAACACTTGACCCCTGTTTCAATCCAGGGGGTCAGTGTTGACATTGTGGAGGACTATAAATACCTTGGAGTACACATTGACAATAAACTGGACTGGGCTAAAAACACCACAGCACTTTACAGGAAGGGCCAGAGTCGTCTCTATTTTTTGAGGCGACTGAGGTCCTTCAACATCTGCCAGAAAATGCTGAGGATTTTCTATGAGTCTGTGGTGGCCAGTGCGATCCTCTATGCTGTTGCATGCTGGGGGAGCAGGCTGAGGGTCGCAGATGCCAACAGACTTAATAAACTGATCCGTAAGGCCAGCAATGTTGTGGGGATGGAGCTGGACTCCCTCAAGGTGGTGTCGGAGAGGCGGATGCTGTCCAAGATAAAGACAATGTTGGATAACACCTCCCACCCACTCCATGACATGTTGGTCAGTCACAGGAGCTCGTTCAGTGAGAGACTGAGATTACCGAAAAGCACCACTGAACGACACAGGAAATCATTCCTGCCTGTGGCCATCTCCCTGTACAACGCATCCACTTAACACACTGTTTGCTGCTACAGCTACACATGTTTCTTTTCCAACTATTTATTTATAAGTGACTTATGTATGTATGTATGTATATATATGTATATATTGTACTATTCTTAGTTAGCATATTGTCTGTCTTGTCTTAATGTTGGTTTAAAATGGAGCACTGTAACAAAAAATAATTTCCCCCAGGGATCAATAAAGTATTCTGATTCTGATTCTGATTGATTCTGATTAGCACAAGTATTATAGTGAAAAAGGTAACGCTATAATAACATTTTAGAATAATGAGGATAGAAACATGTTAGCCTTCACACACCTGTGCACAGATCTGCTCTTTACAGTAAGGTCAGAGGTCATTTCTAATTCTGTTCTCTCTTCTAAAAAACAAACAAAACATTTAGGAGTGCAGGAACATTGTTTTTGTGAGTAACTCAAACACAACATAAACTATGTTCATATGCACACACTAAGAAAAGAGAGATTGTTAGATTTAAAAATCATTCTGTTTCACTGCTGATACATCAACATTATACATCAACATTCACATTTTATATGTTAATATCATCAGAGAAAATATACAAATGAACAGAAGAAAAACCTTTTTACAACTTTCAGCCTTTACAAACCAACAAAATAGGAAATATTCATATTTAAAATATTGCATTAATGTATCCTAAAGCTTTGATAGAAAGAGATGGCAATCACAGGCTAGAGTGATGTGCAAAGACATTAAACAGACAGACGTCAGAGCCTCTCACCTGCTGACTCCCTGACTGGGCCTGCTGGCTCTGATAAGCCCCCTAAATATGATCCGTCCTCTACAGGATGATGTCAGATTACTAATTTCAAAACTGGAGCTTTGAGTGGTGCAAACGTCAGGACATCACTGTTGTCATGCAGCCAGGCAATTACAACATGTTGCTGTGTTTAATGTAAAGACATTATATCCATGTCCAAAGCTGCTGAAGACCATAAAGTCAGAAAAAACCACACCAAGATGGAAATGCTGGAAATTATTTTGTCACAAAAAGAAATCATGTCTGGGTCCAAATGCAGATTAAATCGAGACCTTTCATTTCGATCATTTAACCTACATCATGATACAACCCTTAAAAGTTTCACTGAAAATTAACATTTTGAGCTTTACTCCAGAGATTAATGATAAAAAAAACCCAAATAAAACATCCAGAGTACCAAAGCTTGTTTTTGTATTCCTAATCATAGTCATGAAGTGGGTTTATCTGGATATATTCTATGACATTAATGCTCAAAGTGGGATACATATAAATTGTTGCTCAACAAAAATAAGATTTTGGTTTTAGAATAATTGACTCAGTATTATATTTTCATTCATTTTGATATCTCCTGTGATGAGGAGTCAAAAATGATGTGACTTCAAAAGCACGTAGCTCTAATTTTAATTTTCGTAATCTGAGGGTAAAATAATTTTTTGTATTAAAAAAGCAGATTTTGAGGTCAGCTGAAACTTTTTTTAAAGGTTTTATCAGATGGTTTTGATCTTGCTTTTCCTTCAGGCTGCATTTGATTTCATTCAGTGTCCCATTCTGCAGTTTCAGTCCGTGAGACGGTGGTGAGCTGGATTTGTGTTAGAAATATAATCAGCAACATTATTTTGCTTGACTGACTTCCTGCTCACTGCGAGTCTTAGCGAAGGATTAGAAAAAGGCCAACATTGGTTATCAAGTAAACCTGGGCAGGTGTTAGTACACCAGGATGACCCCAGGAAACCTGCTGCGAGAAACACAGATTTCAACATGTTACGCAGCCTTTCTCTGTAAAATAAATATAAACCGAGATATCAATAAACTCAGAATGTTTTCATTCAGTAGGTTTTACAGCAGAGAATAGATTTTGCCACAAGGTGGAGCTTTTTTCCATTGAGACTGTACATGTGGGAGAGGTGCTGCTCGGTGTAGCAGTGTCAACAGTATCCTGAAGGATAAATTAGTCTATGTGCTTCCTCTGCATGCTGGGTTTGGAGTTTATCTCTGTCACTGAAGATCGGTGCCACATTTAAAATGGTTTGGCTTAATGAAAGTGAACACAACTCTTACGAAAAGTGTAGCGGAAAAAGAAATGTGCTGACCTCTTTGAGGCGTCTGTACTGGAGTCCAAACTGCAGCTGAAAAAACAGAAAAGAGTCTGAACTGTTGCTAACACAGAAAAAGTCAGTGCTTCATATCAAACCATAAAAACATTTTTTATGGTCTTGGGTAATCTGTCCTTTATTCTCCCACACAAATGAGTTTTTTTTTATCCCTGATTTAATTTGTTGGGACGTGGCCTCCCCAATAAGCATTCGCTCCTTTGAACAGTTTGTTTTCTCCTTAATCTCTGAGACATTCACACATTCAGACCACATGAAATTAGATATTTGCACTTGCCAGGATTGTCAACATAAAATACATTTTTATGTATTTATTTTTCACATTAAAACATTGCAAATTAAAGGTTTTCTTCAAGCACTATACAAGTCTTTATAAGTGGTCTTTGTCCTCGGGCGTTACTTTCTTCACTTTGTTTCTGCATCTGTTGCTCAGAAAGTACATCCTGAGGTACTCCCTGAACTTCTTGTCTCTGACACCGTAGATGATTGGACTCAGAAAACGGGGCAGGATGTAGACGATCAGGTAGTTTGCAAATCTGATTTCGAGGATCCGACTTGGGAAGATGATGTGCAGGACCACCTCCACGCTAGGAGAGACGTAGGAGAGCATGCACATAGCCAGCTGGGCCCCGTGGAGGAGGATGGTGTTCCTAGCTTTCTGGGCTGATGTCTTATCTGTGGAGAGGGCTCTGGCTGCAAACAGGATCCTCAAGTAGGTGACGACCAGAATCAGAAACACACAGGAGAAGTAGATGATATCAACGGCTTGCCTTTTGTACGCCAGGATCGGGTCTTTGAACACATTCTGGCGCAAGCAGAACACCGACTCATGAAAGAAGCTCAGAGACTCGGTTGCAAGTGTTACAAACAGATCTGTAATATCAGGAGCCACACAGATAAACCAAATCATCCCGATGACGATGTAGGTCCTCCTCACGGTGCAGATTTGGGTATACCGCAGAGGTTCGCATATGGCTATGTAGCGCTCGATGGCCATGGCAGCTAAGTTGACAGGGGTGTTTCTGGTGGTGAAGACTGCCACCAGGATGAAGAAGCAGCAGAAGGCGACGTTAATCTTGTAGAAGATGTAGCTGAGGATGAAAAGCATGATGGTGACAGTCAGCTGGATGGCATCGTTGATCACCATGTGGATGAAGAGGATGTAACGAGGGTCGTCATGAAAGGTCTGAAGGAGGAAACAGAAGGAGTGAAATGTCCTGTGCTGTGATACTTCTGTGTGACACTCCTCGGTGAGTTTGGTGTAGAGGCACATGAACCACTTCTCCATCTGATGCATTCAAACTTCACTGCAAATTTCCAGACATGCACATTAATCGTGAACTCCAGCTTTAAATCACAGCTGTGGACAAAAGTTTACCCAACGAACAGAGTCACAGCGACCTCTATAGAGAGGCAGCTGAGAGGAAGCAGAATGACTCTGTGCTTAACAGCAATAGAGATTTTGTTCAGACTATTGTAGAGTTTTGTTTCTCCATGGACTGAAAAGAAAAGAGTGACGGGCGTAAGTAGAGTTTGGGGGGAAAACTGCCTCAAAAACAGTTTTATTAGCTGCGGTTTCATGTACTCCTTTTTTCTAAATTCCATAAAAATAAAACGTCCTCTGTTTTTAGACACATTAAGGACGAATAACAATAAGAAACTTTTACAACCCTCCAAATTTTTGTATCACTCACTCAGCAGCAGAAATAATACCGGCCTTATCATCAAATATGGAGTGAATGGAAAAAAAAAACCTTTACAGGTGCCTGATGTCACTCACGGTCAGCTTTGTCTTTGCTGCTGTTGTTAGTACAAAATGCCTTCAGTGTCTTACTGGAGTGCAGTGAAGCACACACTCTTGAAACAGCAAGATCAAATATCAAAATCTCTGCTATATCTATATTTCAAACATGCTTTGTACGTGTGTTTTGGTACTTTCTTCTTATTTTTTTGTCACTGTTTTTCTCTATGTGTTGACCTTATAATGACATCTTTAAATTGTTTTGTGTAATTTCCTGTAAGTATGCACTAAACAAACATTTATCAGTTCATACATGTGTGTGACGTGTATGTTCTGTGGGCGCTGCAGGGCCAGTCAACTAAAATATCATATTAATAACATGTTTTGGATTAATAATTATAAATGACAGGATAAATAATAATATGTGACAAATAAGCTGCTGTGTGTGTGTGTGTGTGTGTGTGTGTGTGTGTGTGTGTGTGTGTGTGTGTGTGTGTGTGTGTGTGTGTTTACCTGGTGTCTAAAAAACGTGACCACCAAGGTGCCGTTGATGTAACTGAGTGTGAGCCAGACCAGAACCACGATCAGGTTCTTGACAAACGCTGTGGTGAAAGTATCTCTGATGAGCAGCAGCTGATCCAGCAACGAGAGACAAGAAATTCAGTTTATCTGCTTCTGGTGTCTGTTAGCACACACGTGAAACAGGAAACGGAGAATAACAGCAAACAACATCTTCATTGTTTACTTGGGTGATAGTGTCTGGACTGAATTTTCCTCTTGTAGCCTTGATAAAAGTACATTTTACTGAGCAGACTTTCAAGTTTTAGTAATTTGTTTACACCATAAAGTAAATCAACATGAGGATTTTATTTAAATATAAATAGATTTATATTTTAACTGATATAATTATTTACTGGCGCTGCTTTACTGAACCTGATAAGGGACGGTCATGTTGCCTCTGAGACCCAGCAGTGAGCTCATTCTTCACATGTGAGACCTGAGGGAGGATGGACACAGACAACACAATACCTGTTTAAATAACTCATCCTAGTACAACTACATTAATAGTAGTATCATAATTTTAATAATCAGTTTAAAAAAAAAATCTTGCATACCACGATTTAAAAAGTGGACACTTTCCCCTAAAATAAAGGAGCTGTGAGTTTTCCAATTTTACTGCCACATTATTATGAATTTCATACTTTGTTCTGAGTCTGTATTTTAGTCTTAGCTGCTGATGCTTTAACAGATCAGATTTTTTTTGATCTCCCCCATTACCTGTCTGACATGAGCGTCGGCCAAAACTCAAACCATTCTCAGTTATTCTATAACTATAATATCATACATGTTAACAGCAGATTCATTTAGGTCTGTGTTTAAATAAACATTTGATTAAACAAAAACTGCCATGCCCTTTCCTTTTCATCACAAAGTTATAAAATTGTGGTTTTATTTCAGTTAGTGCAGTTTTATTCCATATAATGTTAATAAATGTCTACCTGAGCACTCAAAGGGCTTTATGCAAATTGCTTCATTTACCCATAAACACACTTTCTATCTAACATTCACACACATTCAAATTGGATGGATGAATCAGAGCAACTTGGGGTTGCTGCCTCTAGAATGGCAATATTAGTAATAGTAGTAATACTCCATTACATGTGAATGACCTCAAATTTTACATTTAGGTAAATAATATTTAAAACATTAAATTAGAATATCATTTAAAATATAGAATATAGTTAAATCATATAAATAAAGGAACAGAGTAACTGCTGCCATGCAAACAAATTCACACTGCAGAGATTTTAATGAGGACCTACCTGAGTGCAGGTGAAACACAGAAGGCAGGCAGTGTGAGAGCGGAGCTTTTATAAGCGTTTCAGTGTTTATCACAGGAGGGAAAGCTTCCTGATGATGACAGTGATGGTGCTGCTGTGATTGCTATGGTCTCAAATATGAGATTTGAAAAAAAAATCAAATGGTTAAAAAAATAACAGAAAAATAAATGTTAATCTCTGTCAGCTGTACCAACTCATTGCTTTTACTGTAAAACAGGGGTGGGGAACTCCAGGCCTCAAGGCCCGTGTCCCTGCAGGTTTTAGATGTGTCCTTGATCCACCACAGCTGATTTAAATGGTTAAATTACCTCTTCAACATTTCTTGAAGTTCTCCAGAGGCCTGGTAATGAACTAATCATTTGATTCAGGTGTGTTGACCCAGCGTGAGATCTGAAACCTGCAGGACACGGCCCTCGAGGCCTGGAGTTGCCCACCCCTGCTGTAAAGGGACCAGTCATGTATAATCCCCCAACAAAGGCCAAGTCTGAAGCATGAATGCTCTTTGTCACAGTTTCTTAAAAATATATGAATCAGTCACAGCAATTTTCATTATCCTTAATTTATAAGATAAAAAGGCCAAAAAGAAGAGAAGAAAATGAAGCATATTCTGACCTAAGAGGACTTTATTTATTATTTATTACCAAAGCATGATGCACAGTAAACCCCAAACTAACCTCTGATCATTGAAGGCTGGTGGTGAGTATTTTCTGCTTTACTTTTAGTGTTTTCATTGCACATTAACATGGAATTTATACAAAATGTCTCATCATTTCTTGACTAATCCCAGTGGATATTTTCTTTTCATTGAATAATTATAAGCCCCCCCCCCGGAAAAAAGAAATATGCTTTATAAAATCAAGCAATAGTATTTATTTATTTATTTGCAGCATAAAAAACACAAATTAAGTTAATAATAAAGTTTTATACTGTTGCAGATGTTACAGGCCTTCGATGGGGTCTGTTTTTAAACTGTTTTTTTTTAACAGAAAAGCAGAGACAGGAGATATCAGTTGCGTTCGGTCTGCAGGCTCTTCCTCGTCTGGTTTATTAACAGAATTTAACAACGTCCTTTTCTTTTCATTTAGACACACACATTTCTCTTTTAACAACACAAACACTCAATTAGGTCCATAGCTCAAACCCTTTTGGTTACCTTGCACTCTCGCAAGAATAAACTTACAAAATAATCATTGTATATGAGTGTCCTTATTTACAATAAATCTGTAACCAATTCTACTGCATTTCAGCATCAAAAACATTTCTGTGCAGCACCACTAACACTGCAATTAACCCGCTTATATACCATTATACATTCCTTATACTTTAACAGATTCAAACAACATATTACATTTGTAACCAATAAACAAAAATATTCTTCCATTGCTCACAAACAGTTCACAATCATCCACAAACAGTATACATCAGATTATTTACATTTGACACATAAGAACTGGGTAGGTCCTATTCAACTGTAACTTCCAATAATGTCAGGATAAAAGAAGCGTCTTAAGAGCTGCGTTTGTCACAAAATAAAACAGGTAATAAGACCAGCTGCCTATTTAGACTAAGAGTGAAATGGCGGCTTCCATTACAAATGGCGGTATAGTTAGCTTTCTCTCAATCGGTGAAAACACACTCTCTCACAATATTCGCGGTCTTTAAACTAAGACAGAAAAAGGTTTCTTGCCTTTATATGTACATTGCAGTGAGCAAACTTGAACCACTAACCTGTTTTTTTAACAGAAAAGCAGAGACAGGTAGTGATGTTCGATTCGTGAACAAATCGTTCAATACTCGAGAATCACTTTACTGACTCGTGAATCATGATTCACAAGCCCAACTGACTCACTGACTCATCCCTGTTGCTGTTAGCAAACTAATTCCATTAGTAGAAATATACCTAGCTTATAATTAAAATTGTGGGGGGAAAAAACAACAGCCAGTTTCGTAACAAAAGGATTTCTGCTCTGAACTGGAAGAAAAAACCCTGAGTAGAAGCTCACATCAAGAAAATAGCTCCTCGGTTCAGAGTAGCATCGCGCTGCTAACATGCTAACAACACATTTGAGCTACTCACCCCCTCCCTCCTGTGCTGAATCGTAAGCGTAAGCGAATCACTCAGGACTCGCTCACCCCCTCCCTCCTTTGCTGAATCATAGAGCGAGCGAACGAATCATTCGTGGATGTCGACCAAAAAGCAGAAAGAATGGTGAGTAACCCGTTGTTTCATGGCGCGTGCAATTGTACGCATGAACCATCTGTGGGAGATACTCTCTCCATCTTTCTTTTTTTTCTTCACCCAGGGTCCTCAGCATCTGCAAGATGGTACGATTAAAGCGTTCAGCTGGGTTGCCCTGAGGGTGGTACGGAGTTGTTCGAGAGTGCCCCACATTGCTCAACTGTTGTAGAGTCCGGAAAAGCTCGTTCTCGAACTCCCGCCCCTGATCATGGTGCAGCCTTAAAGGGTAGCCAAATCTGGGGATATAATCACTGAAAATCCTTTCAGCTGCAGTTTTTACCACTCTTGTTGCGGGTTGGATAGGCCTGGGCATACCTAGTAAAGTGGTCTACCACAACTAGGATATACTGATATCCGCCCCTGCTTGGCTCTAAGTGGAGGTAATCAACTGAAACCAATTCCATTGGTGAGCTCGTGGTAATGCTGGACATGGGAGCTCGGACATGTGTCACCGGCTTCTTCTGTTTGATGCACGGACACTGCCGGGTGACTTAGGCTTCGATGTCTCGCCTCATGTATGGCCAGTAGAACCGTTGCCTCGCCAGGCTGAGAACTCTTTCTACCCCGACATGCCCCATGTCATCATGCAGATGTTTCAGGACCAGGGATTTGAAGCTAGCTGGTAAGACTAGTTGGCGCTTTTCTGCAGTCTTACGGTACAGAACTCCGTCTTCTAAGCTCAGCTTTGTCCACTCATGCATCATTTTCCTTGCCGGACCGCTCACATTCCGTCTCATGTCATCTGTCAGCTTTTGATCTGCGTCTTTCATTTTCATGATCTCACCTATTGCAGGGTCTGCTCTTTGAGCCCTTTGTAGTTCATCCAAATTGATGGGCGTGACCATTTCTTGGATTACTGGTTCAAGCTGGTCACCTTGTGCTAGAGCCAGAGCAGCGATCCATGCGACATCTCCATGCTTGCCTGCTCCACATCCCTCCCAAGTAGCGGCAACAGCTTCTTTGGAGAGCTCTTTTGTACATTCAGTGACGTATCTGTCAATGTCAAGGGGACTCCTCGTCAGGGTGTCTGCGTCAACATTTACTTTGCCAGGTCTGTACCTTATATCAAACCTGAAATCTGATAGCTTTCCCACCCATCTGAACCCAACCGCATTCAACTTGGCGGTACTCATGACATAAGTTATGGGATTGTTGTCTGTGTAGATGGTAAAATACGGGGCATAGAACAAGTAATCCCTGAACTTCTCGCAGACAGCCCACTTGAGGGTGAGAAACTCAAGCTTACCCGAGTGGAGTCTGTAATTCTTTTCAGCCGGTGTCAGTGTTCGGGAGCCGTATCCAATCACTCTTAGCTTCCCACTCTGATGTTGGTAGAGAACGGCCCCAAGTTCTTTATCAGATGCGTCTGTATGAAGGACGAAGGGAAGCTCAAAATCCGGGTAGGCAAGTACAGGGGGGTTTACCAACATATCCATCAACTTACACAGGGCACCCTGGTGCTTCTCTGCTCACTCAACTGGTGTTTTGGGTGGTAACTGTGCACCTTTCCCCTTCTGTCCTATAACCTTCCCCAGAAGATGCTCCTCTTTGGTTTTCTTGGGTTGCAAAAGCTCATAGATGGGTTTTGCTATTCTCGAGAAATCCTGGATATACGAGCGATAGTAACTCAGGAACCCAGCGATCCTCCTCACATCTCCCACTGTGGCAGGTGTCTCCTTTTTCAGGGCGTACACTGCCTCGAGATCTTTTGGATCAATGCGTACTCCTTCAGCTGACACTAAGCCCCCTTCATACCTCACTTCTCTTTTAAATAGGTCACATTTTGTCGGCCGGAGTTTGACTCCGTAGTTCTGCAGGGCTCTCAAGACTTTCCTCAGCCCTTCCACATGTTCCTCAAAAGTCTTGGCGTAGCACAAGATGTCATCCAAGTATGGGATGCAGCACTCATCCCGAAGGGGAGCCAGCATTTCTTCCATACTGCGTTGGAATGCAGCAGGTGTGTTGGTAAGACCGAAGGGAATTCGCACCCATTCATAAAGGCCCCAGGGGGTGATGAATGCAGTCAGATGGCGGGATCCTTCTGCTATAAAGCCCTGGTGATAGGCTTTTCCCTGGTCCAAAATGGAGAACCAGTTGTACCCTCCCAAGGTGTCAATGAGGTCCTGGATTCTTGGTAATGGGTGGCGATCAGGTACTGTGCGCTGGTTCAGGAGACGATAGTCTATACAGAGTCTTAGGGAGCCATCCTTTTTCCGCACACAAACTATTGGCGCAGAGTAAGGAGATCTAGACTTTACAATCCATCCTCTTGCTAGGAGGTCCTCAATATACCCTTTAAGCTCCTTATAAAGGGGTTTTGGAATTGAGGTGTACGATTTCTGAATTGGGGTTGTGTCTTTGAGTGTTATCGTCATTTCCAAGCTGGGAATGCACCCCATGTCATTCTCATCACGTGCAAAAGCCCCTGACTCTTCCCTTAACATTTTCTTGGCAACAGTTTGTTGGTCTTCAGTCAGGTGGCTAACATCAACAGGTGGATCCCATTCCTGTGTTGCTTGATCTTCACCGCACTGCTGGGGTATTTGAGATACATCAGCCGGTGAGGGTCACATCGTGCTTAGTGTGGTTGCCAATAGGTACTTTGACATATGGGACTCTGGCATCACAAACTGTGAGGAGGCTTATCTCCAATAAGTTCTGTCAGTGGCCGGAGTTTGTGGTCAGAGAGGTAGGTTTTTGCCCACTGGCGATCAATGAGACTCACTTGTGCACCTGTGTCCAATAAACAGTCCACTGCAAAGCTATGAATGTAACATTTGATTTTACATTTCTTTCCAACAAGCTGTGCCACTCTCTCACTTGCCCCTGTGTCTGCATTTTTCGTTGGAAGGGTCGCCCAACTACTTCTGACATGAGCAAACTCTTCTGAGCACATACCTCGTGATTTTGGGTCTGGCTGTCCACTGGTTCTGGGAGTGTGTGTATCAGCAGAAGGCCAACTAGAGCTTCTGTGTTGGCTTCGTTTGAGACATCCCACTGCCCTGTGACCTGTCTCCCCACAGATAAAACAATGAGTGCATGAAGTAGCCCCGCTTTCAATACACTTGGGACAGCCGTACTGTTTTGCAGTTTGTCTGGGCTTCTGCTTTGGGTGTGCACACTGACAGTGGGTTCACGAGCCTGACTGGCTGTGAGAGACTCCACCACTTTGGTCAGGGTTTCCACCTTTGCAGCCAGCTCTTCTATGACTTTATTCTTACTCTTAGATTTACAGTCAGTCATTTCAGTGTCTTTAGCCGGTTCAAGTTGAGCAGTATGAGCATGTGTTACCTTTTGTCGAGTGGAATATCCCAGCCTTCGCTGTCGCTCACTCTCTTCACTTGACACTTTGTTCACTTGCCTTATCAAGGCTTCATCTGACACACTGTAGTCTGATAGTAGTGGCTTGAGTTCATTACGAATATCACTATATTTTGGTAGAAGACCTTGATGAATGGTGCGTAGAAACACATTTTGGATCGTACGTGTCTCATACGCAACGTCCATGTTATCCTGCCTGGATGCAAACATGACTTTCTGCTTCAGTCCAATCATCCTGTAGAGGAACTGTTGTGGAGTTTCATGGTCATGTTGCTTAGTGCTCAACAATTCCTGAAATAACTCACTCCCACTCTTCTCACTCAGGTGTGAACGTAGTAAGCTGTTGAGTTCAATGAGGGTCAAGTCATCTTTACTGATCAACATGTCCTTAAACTGTCCAGGCTTGATAATACGGAGCACACCTTGAATGATCTCTCCCTCTGTGTGCTTCACCTTGAGCCCATCCTCAATCTGCTTACACAGTCCATGGTAGCTAATGTCAGATGCAATGTCCCCAACCTGACCACCATGTACTTTAAACTCTCTGCGTTGCAAAAATGGCAGGTCTGTTAGGGAAAACATGTGATCAGGCTTAGATTGTCGCATGCCTGTGGTGGAGAGGCTGTTTGTCACATTCTCAGCTCGAGGCTGGAGTGACTGTGTAATAGTGGGGGTGGGTGTGTCTTGTGTTGCGGATGTCACTTGTAAATCTGCTAACTTTTTACCAAGTGCCTCGTAGTTAGCCTTTAGTATTTCATACTCTGTTGTTTGTGGATTAGCAGACTCAAGAGGCAATATAGCTGAGGTAAGTACATCACTCTGTTCAGGGTGCTTAAGTGTTGTGAGAGTAACAACATTTTCCTTTGAGACTACAAGGTGAGATACTTCAGCTGTACGACTATCAGTGAGATGAATAATAGCATCTTTCAACAACAGTAGGTGTGAAAACCCCTGATCCTCTAAGTCAAGCAATGTCTTACAGCGCAGATAAGCACAAACATAATCAAAACAGCTTTCCTCATCACCACGTCGTACACTTGCGGGGTCCACATCAGGTACTGGTGTGATGTTTGTAGCAATCTGGAAGAGTTCCTCTGCTGTCAGTGCATTAAGACTCTTTCTGATCTGCCAAGCCAGTTCTTTTCTTTCACTGTCCTCCATTGTGTGTCCTTTGGCTAGCAACTCCTCACAGTGCAGTCAGCTCAACCACGCAGCCCGTCACCTCTCCAGCAGGGGTTCCCCTCCTCGACACAGGTCCCTCTGCTGCCTCAGTTGCACGTCTGCTGTTCCAACACGCCTGCCCTGTGATGGCTGTCTCTGGTTCATTGCAGAGGTGTGGACTCGAGTCACATGACTTGGACTCGAGTCAGACTCGAGTCATTAATTTTATGACTTTAGACTTGACTTGAAAAAATGTTCTAAGACTTGTGACTTGACTTGGACTTTTACACCAATGACCTGGGACTTGAATTGGACTTGAACCGGTTTACTTGAAAAGACTTGATATTTTACCCCAAATATAAAATTTAACATGCATATTATATAGAGATTGAAAATGTGACGTCATTCACGGGTAGAACCGCAAAGGATTCTGGGAACTCGTGGCAAGCGGTACTAGCGCACGCAGGCTTTCAATTGAAATCAGTTATACAGCAATAAAAAGAAACACAAAAATGTCAAGAAGCTGTTGTATTATTAACTGCAATAGCCGGTCGCATGACAGCCACGGGAAGCCGACGGGTAAAGAGATCGGTTGTTATCGGATTACGTCGTTGAAGAGAAATTGTTCGAGCCATGTTTCCGAAGTAACAAAGACGCGACGGGTGGCCTGGATTGCAGCCATTCAAAGACCAAATATAACGTCCCAGAACACTCCAGCTCACAGGTTAGTCTGCTCCAAGCATTTCCACGAAGGTCAGTGTTTTTTAGTAGTTAATACGTCATTTTCATAACATAATTGGTGATATAGGTTACAAGCAAGTCTGGCGCTGAACAGAAATTGTCGCGCTATGCTCCTTTGTTTATTGTGCATAAATAGTGAATTGTCCTGACACAATATTGCGTTTTGCTTCTGTTATTATGGTACACTGACAAAAACACATACTTTTATTCACAGGATAAAACAGGTTTGTATCACTAATTGCCCAGTGCGATTACAGCATACAGTATTATTGTCACTGCTACATTTCTGTAATGAACCAGAAATTATTTCCACTACTAATTAATTACCGTTGAGCTCAAAGGTCCTATTAATAAACGGTTAATGAATGTGTATTTATGACGACGATTTGTGAGACTGGTAAACTTATGATACGTACGATGGTCTTTCATTCTACACGGTGCATTTCAAGGTCCTGCACCCATCCGTCGGTAAACTGTACCTGGGCTTGTTGCAGTGACCTGAAGTTACTAAACTTCATGAGTGTATGCACTCACTCCAAGAACCGTATGATTATAAATATGCATATAAATATGCTAAGATGAGATAGTTGACTTCATCTAACTAGCAAATGTTGTCCAGGCTACGTTGGTGATACAGTTTTTTTTAAATGTGTATGATATTTTTGTCATGCGATTTTAAAGCTGGTCCTACAAGCGCATCCAAGAATAACATGCAGCTTATCTCAGAACTGTCGGTGAAAATTATTCTTGGAGCTAGGTTTAATTGAGCTGCATTTTAAAGAGGTGCAATTTCACAATTTGTGTATATTTTCTAAGTTCACTATTTTGTCATGTGTTGAGAAAAACACAGATTTTAAAATTACATGGTCTAATATTTACATTTAGCATAACTGCAACATTATTTTTTCGTTTTTTTTTTTTTTTTAAAGACTCGAAAGGACTTGAAATTCAAAGTTTCAGACTTGTGACTTGACTCGGACTTTTACACCAGTGACTTGAGACTCGACTCTGACTTGCCTGACATTACTTGAGACTTGACTTGAGACTTGAGGATAAAGACTTGAGACTTACTTGAGACTTGCAAAACAATGACTTGGTCCCACCTCTGGTTCATTGATTAAAGAATCAGCAGTCACCCTCGTAGCATGCTGATCCCTGTACGGGCCACCAAAATTATGTTACAGGCCTTCGATGGGGTCTGTTTTTAAACTGTTTTTTTTAACAGAAAAGCAGAGACAGGAGACATCAGTTGCTTTCGGTCTGCAGGCTCTTCCTCGTCTGAGGCCAAGACGCGTTGCAACGGCCTATCGCACTCACCCCTATCTCTCCCTTGTGGCAATGCCACGCAATTACATTGTCCAAAACTCTAAATGAAAAGTGCAATACCACCATAAAATCAGGTCTTTTACATCAAAAACAATTCACAAAAAAATTACAATAGTGACCATACACTTGTGGGCGTCACACAGATGTAACATTAAGTGAGGCCTTTTTAGTAGTGGTGTTTTCTGGGTGGGTGATTCCTCTCTCACGGCAAACGAGGTACCTTCTCACATATTTCCTGAACGTCTGGTCTCGCAGTCCATAAACGATGGGACTTATAAACCGTGGTATGATCTGGACAATGACAAAGGAAGCAAATCGTATTTGACTTTCCCGGTTTGGGAATAAAAAAAACAAGCTCTGTTCAAAAATGGGCCTCACATAATTCAGCATAAGTAGCAGCACCTGAAAACCATGAAGAAGAATAGTGTTTCTGGCTTTTTTGATGTCACCGGTTAGTCCCTTGGCTGCAAATATAATCCTAGCGTAGGTGTATATGAGTGTGAGCCAGACCACGACAAGACAAACAATGTGTGAAGCGTCCCTCTTGTTCTGGCTGTATGTGCTTCTGAACACGAAATCTCTAACGCATCTCACTTTAGAGTGAAAGAACTGCAGAGGCTCTGTAGCCAGGAGGATGAACAGGTCAGGGAGGATAGAGAGTGCACTGGCAGCCCAGATCAAACCAATCAGAATGTAGGTTTTCTTGACTGTACAGATCTGCCCGTGACGGAGAGGCATGCAGACGGCGATGTAACACTCGATTGACATGCCAGCCAGATTTAATGGGGAGTTGTGGGTGACGATGATGGAAATGATCAGCAGGATGATGCAGTAAGGCACGAAGAAGATGCGCAGGGCGTAACTGATGATGAGGAGAAGAGTTGACAGGAAAAGCCACATCATGTCATTAATCACCAGGTGGATGAAGAGAATGTAACGAGGGTTTGAATGTAAGATCTGTAGAGTAAAAACAGTGAATCCACACATGTGAGGGAAACAGGGTCCTTTTAAAGCAATTTGATGTTTCTGCAAATGGGCAAGAAAAGATTTTCACTACATGGTACTGAAAGCAGACTCTACGGTTAGCAATAACTGACACAAAGTATTACAATAAGGATTTTTAACTATTCGAACTACTTAATATTGATTTAATCACATTTTCCTGAAATTTTACACCTTTAAAAAAAGCTTCCATGTTTTCCAGAAGCAGATGATTTTTATTTTATTTCAATAATACGGAGTAAAAGACTAGATTTAAAGGCATGCCTTGATGCATAAAAATACACTATTTGCAGAGAAGCACACTGTATCAATATTTCCTAATGTCGTTTTTTACATAGAAAAATCTGAAAATGAATCACAGTGAGAGTGATAAACTACTCTTTTTTCATGTATCGCTTAAGATTCAGAGCAAAACCAGCACACCAAAAACATGAACGCATAAATATATAATACAAAATACTACTGTACATATGCAGTCAGGCAGCAAATACTGATCTTTATCCTTTTAAACAAAAAGAAGAACGAGCTTTGCCATTAGATTAAACTCAAAACAGGTAAAACTCTGCATCCGTTTCTTTAAGCAGAACAAAACAAAGTCAGAAAGGGTTTGCATTTAAGATCTGCCCTGTGCTGCAGTAATAATAATCACAATTTTTCATGATTTGTACAACAATGTACGAGTTTATACCTGATATTTTCTGAAGGTGTGGATCAGGGTGCCATTGATGTAATTAATGGTGATGCAGAGGGCTGCAGCTACTATGTAGTTGGTCAGGAGGGGATTCTCCTCATACGAGGTTAGAGTGGAAGAGAAATTGACTGAAGACAAATTCATGTCTGACACGACAAATCCTCCCAGTCTGAAATGACACACACACACACACACACACACACACACACACACACACACACACACACACACACACACACACACACACACACACACACAGAGATGGTGTTGGAGGTTACTGTGTGGCATTGAAAAGGCTCAAACATTCATGAGTAAAAGAGCTGTTACTGTACAGCGCATTGATCTGTGAAAGACATTCGATGTTTCAAACACAGCTTGAAACTTTATCAAATCACAACTGCTCACATGTTCTTTACTTTCTTTGTTAAAATCAAACCTCCACCAAACAAGTTACTACAGGAAACTGCATTCATTACACGTCTTCACTTTAGTGTTTGCTGCAATAAAACTGCTAAGACAACACTTGTAATCTAAAAATCTAAAATTAAAACCCCAGAAAAAGTTAAAATTATATAACAAATATGGCAAACAGCAAAAAAGGATATCAAACAACAACACAGTAATTTATAGTCTGCAAAGTATTTCCAGTCCAGTAATGCAGTAACAGTACACACTAAATAAAGATTGTACTTACCCTCACAAACAACATGCTCTATTAGATTGTAGGGAGTGCAAGGAATTTATATAGATGCCAGTGTTTGCACGCCGGCTTCCTCCACCTCGCCAAGAGGTTTGGAGTTAGATTGGATAATCCCAAATGATGTTATATGCAGTGATTGGTTGTTTAGTCTGTTTGGTTGCATCATTATTTTGCATATTTGCCCACTTCTGGTGCACAAAAAGTTCCAGGATGAAGAAAAAAATTCAACACAGAAGAAAAAGCAAAAAACTGGAGCCACATCAAAAATGAGTTGATCCCCACAGACTCTCACTTCAACTTCCTGAAAGGACAGTTTTACAGTCTGCTTTAAAAAAAGGTTTCATTCCTGGTGTGGAGTTTCTCCCTTTATAAACACGGTACGTTGGGTGACAATATTTTCTTTTTCTCCTGTTTAAAAAAAAAAATCTTAACAGGCATGTCTGCTAATCAGAGTCATTAAACTGGACTTTGCATGTTTATGCCACTGGTGCAGTGTCACTGTGCAAATTGTTACTGATTTAACGTTATTAGATATTTTTGTGGTTTTGTACTCTTTTACCTGAATCCTCATGCCATGAGACAAATGTTTTCAAAAACATCATTTATTTATATAGCACTTTAAAAACACACCTGGTAGACCAAAGTGCTGTACAATACTAATATGCACATAGTAATAAAACCAGAAATAGCAATAAAAAAAAAAAGTCAGTTACCCACAGAGTTAAAAGCCAGGGAATAAAAATAGGTTTTTAATAAAGACTTAAAACTGGCACTGATGTAGCCTGTCTAATATGGAGAGGAAGGTTATTCCAAAGCTTCGGCGCTGCAACAGAGAACGTTCGGTCTCCTCCAAGTTTCAGCCGTGACTTTGGGGCCGAAAGCAGCAACTGCTCAGCTGACCGAAGGGAACGAGTGGGGACGTGGGGCTTCAACAAGTCAGACAAATAAACAGGTGCCAGACCATTTAGAGGTTTAAAAACCAATAAAAGGACTTTAAAACGGGTCCTAAATTCATAATTCGTCACCTATGAGGTGTTTTCAGTTTTGCTCATCATTGAGTGTTTTTTAGGTCTTAATCTCTTAAACTTATACTTTCTTTTAAATTCTTATTCGTTTTGTTTCTTCCCCACATGCAGTGGGTTTTCAGGTGAAAGTAAAAAACTTGCAGTTCTTATGGGATTTGGGGAAAAAATAGACAAGAGAAAATAATTTTGTACCTTGGTCTGGATGTCAGCTGATTTAGCTTTATCTAAACTTTTACAGGTTCCACTGATTACAGTAGGTGCGAGTTACGAGCTGAGCTGCTGGTTCCTTTGTTGCCTCTCTTTTTGTTTGGTTTTCATGTTGCTGAGTAACTTTTGTTTCAAGTCTCCTGAAGCTCTCAGATTGAGATTTTTGATAACTGTGAAGGTGTTTTTCTTTATCATGATGTCTTGTGTGGACATAAAAACCTTTTTATATTTCAGATCATTATTATTATTATTATTATTATTATTATTATTATTATTATTATTATTATTATTATTATTATTTCTATTATTATCATCAATAAATATGTTTTGGTGGCATAAAAAACCAAAACGTGTTAAAAATGTGTTACTATCAAAACATTTCCCGACCTCAGGATAAGTGTGCATTTGACATACCTGTAGGAGAAATTTGATCTGCCTTCACTCTTCAGAACAAAGCACATAAAGAGCCTGCAAGGCTTTATTTGGTTAGGACATAAATGAGCGTCATTTGAACATGAATGATGATCAGAAATGGTTGGTTGGTTTTAGTTTACTGTAATTGGCAGTTTAGAAACATACAAACATATTTCTGGCAAAAAACACAAATTTCAAAAGAAGATGTGCTACACCTAAAGCTGTTTCTGTTTGGGTGGATCCAGAAGAAAACAATAATTAGATGAAGAAAGACTGATGAACCTCAGTCTTTAAAACAGAATAAAGCTAGTGATGTTGTTTTGGTGTTAATTATCAGAGTCAGGCTTTGGTGTATAACGCTGGTATCTTTTCAAGTACTTTCTGAATGTCTTGTCCTGTATGCCATAAACTGACGAGTCGAGCCAGAATGTGAACGAGCACCGAGATTGTGTAGCGAACAGTCAGCACTCATTTTGGGAACAACCTTGTCAAACCACTTAGTATCAAATCACAAATCAGCACCGTTGTTTACAGTGCACTCAGTTTCTCATCCACTCATCTTCTTTAGTTTTTTTTAATTCACTGTGTTTATGCACTATTTACCTTCCCACTGTTGCCAGATTGCTTGCTCATAGGGGGTCATCTGATTGTTGGGGTTTTCCCTGTTTTTGCTGTATTGTAGGGTCTATACCAGGGGTCCCCAATCCCAGTCCATGAGGGCCGGTGTCCCTGCAGGTTTTAGATGTGTCCTTGATCCACCACAGCTGATTTAAATGGTTAAATTACCTCTTCAACATTTCTTGAAGTTCTCCAGAGGCCTGGTAATGAACTAATCATTTGATTCAGGTGTGTTGACCCAGTGTGAGATCTGAAACCTGCAGGACACGGCCCTCGAGGCCTGGAGTTGCCCACCCCTGCTGTAAAGGGACCAGTCATGTATAATCCCCCAACAAAGGCCAAGTCTGAAGCATGAATGCTCTTTGTCACAGTTTCTTAAAAATATATGAATCAGTCACAGCAATTTTCATTATCCTTAATTTTTAAGATAAAAAGGCCAAGAAGAAGAGAAGAAAATGAAGCATATTCTGACCTAAGAGGACTTTATTTATTATTTATTACCAAAGCATGATGCACAGTAAACCCCAAACTAACCTCTGATCATTGAAGGCTGGTGGTGAGTATTTTCTGCTTTACTTTTAGTGTTTTCATTGCACATTAACATGGAATTTATAAAAATGTTTCATAATTTCTTGACTAATCCCAGTGGATATTTTCTTTTCATTGAATAATTATAAGCCCCCCCCCCCCCCCCCCCCCCCCCCCCGGAAAAAAGAAATATGCTTTATAAAATCAAGCAATAGTATTTATTTATTTATTTGCAGCATAAAAAACACAAATTAAGTTAATAATAAAGTTTTATACTGTTGCAGATGTAACATTAAGTGAGGCCTTTTTAGTAGTGGTGTTTTCTGGGTGGGCGATTCCTCTCTCACGGCAAACGAGGTACCTTCTCACATATTTCCTGAACGTCTGGTCTCGCAGTCCATAAACGATGGGACTTATAAACCGTGGTATGATCTGGACAATGACAAAGGCAGCAAATCGTATTTGACTTTCCCGGTTTGGGAATAAAAAAAACAAGCTCCGTTCAAAAATGTTCCTCAGATAATTCAGCATAAGTAGCAGCACCTGAAAACCATGAAGAAGAATAGTGTTTCTGGCTTTTTTGATGTCACCGGTTAGTCCCTTGGCTGCAAATATAATCCTAGCGTAGGTGTATATGAGTGTGAGCCAGACCACGACAAGACAAACAATGTGTGAAGCGTCCCTCTTGTTCTGGCTGTATGTGCTTCTGAACACGAAATCTCTAATGCATCTCACTTTAGAGTGAAAGAACTGCAGAGGCTCTGTAGCCAGGAGGATGAACAGGTCAGGGAGGATAGAGAGTGCACTGGCAGCCCAGATCAAACCAATCAGAATGTAGGTTTTCTTGACTGTACAGATCTGCCCGTGACGGAGAGGCATGCAGACGGCGATGTAACACTCGATTGCCATGCCAGCCAGATTTAATGGGGAGTTGTGGGAGACGATGATGGAAATGATCAGCAGGATGATGCAGTAAGGCACGAAGAAGATGCGCAGGGCGTAACTGATGATGAGGAGAAGAGTTGACAGGAAAAGCCACATCATGTCATTGATCACCAGGTGGATGAAGAGAATGTAACGAGGGTTTGAATGTAAGATCTGTAGAGTAAAAACAGTGAATCCACACATGTGAGGGAAACAGGATTCCTTTTAAAGCAATTTGATGTTTCTGCAAATGGGCAAGAAAAGATTTTCACTACATGGTACTGAAAGCAGACTCTACGGTTAGCAATAACTGACACAAAGTATTACAATAAGGATTTTTAACTATTCGAACTACTTAATATTGATTTAATCACATTTTCCTGAAATTTTACACCTTTAAAGAAAGCTTCCATGTTTTCCAGAAGCAGATGATTTTTATTTTATTTCAATAATTCGGAGTAAAAGACTAGATTTAAAGGCATGCCTTGATGCATAAAAATACACTATTTGCAGAGAAGCACACTGTATCAATATTTCCTAATGTCGTTTTTTACATAGAAAAATCTGAAAATGAATCACAGTGAGAGTGATAAACTACTCTTTTTTCATGATTTGTACAACAATGTACGAGTTTATACCTGATATTTTCTGAAGGTGTGGATCAGGGTGCCATTGATGTAATTAATGGTGATGCAGAGGGCTGCAGCTACTATGTAGTTGGTCAGGAGGGGATTCTCCTCATACGAGGTTAGAGTGGAAGAGAAATTGACTGAAGACAAATTCATGTCTGACATGACAAATCCTCCCAGTCTGAAATGACACACACACACACACACACACACACACCACACACACACACACACACACACACACACACACACACACACACACACACACACACACACACACACACACAGAGATGGTGTTGGAGGTTACTGTGTGGCATTGAAAAGGTTCAAACATTCATGAGTAAAAGAGCTGTTACTGTACAGCGCATTGATCTGTGAAAGACATTCGATGTTTCAAACACAGCTTGAAACTTTATCAAATCACAACTGCTCACATTCACATGTTCTTTACTTTCTTTGTTAAAATCAAACCTCCACCAAACAAGTTACTACAGGAAACTGCATTCATTACACGTCTTCACTTTAGTGTTTGCTGCAATAAAACTGCTAAGACAACACTTGTAATCTAAAAATCTAAAATTAAAACCCCAGAAAAAGTTAAAATTATATAACAAATATGGCAAACAGCAAAAAAGGATATCAAACAACAACACAGTAATTTATAGTCTGCAAAGTATTTCCAGTCCAGTAATGCAGTAACAGTACACACTAAATAAAGATTGTACTTACCCTCACAAACAACATGCTCTATTAGATTGTAGGGAGTGCAAGGAATTTATATAGATGCCAGTGTTTGCACGCCGGCTTCCTCCATCTCGCCAAGAGGTTTGGAGTTAGATTGGATAATCCCAAATGATGTTATATGCAGTGATTGGTTGTTTAGTCTGTTTGGTTGCATCATTATTTTGCATATTTGCCCACTTCTGGTGCACAAAAAGTTCCAGGATGAAGAAAAAAATTCAACACAGAAGAAAAAACAAAAAACTGGAGCCACATCAAAAATGAGTTGATCCCCACAGACTCTCACTTCAACTTCCTGAAAGGACAGTTTTACAGTCTGCTTTAAAAAAAAGGTTTCATTCCTGGTGTGGAGTTTCTCCCTTTATAAACACGGTATGTTGGGTGACAATATTTTCTTTTTCTCCTGTTTAAAAAAAAAAATCTTAACAGGCATGTCTGCTAATCAGAGTCATTAAACTGGACTTTGCATGTTTATGCCACTGGTGCAGTGTCACTGTGCAAATTGTTACTGATTTAACGTTATTAGATATATTTGTGGTTTTGTACTCTTTTACCTGAATCCTCATGCCATGAGACAAATGTTTTCAAAAACATCATCATCATCATTTATTTATATAGCACTTTAAAAACACACCTGGTAGACCAAAGTGCTGTACAATACTAATATGCACATAGTAATAAAACCAGAAATAGCAATAAAAAAAATAAAAAAAGTCAGTTACCCACAGAGTTAAAAGCCAGGGAATAAAAATAGGTTTTTTAAATAAAGACTTAAAACTGGCACTGATGTAGCCTGTCTAACATGGAGAGGAAGGTTATTCCAAAGCTTCGGCGCTGCAACAGAGAACGTTCGGTCTCCTCCAAGTTTCAGCCGTGACTTTGGGACTGAAAGCAGCAACTGCTCAGCTGACCGAAGGGAACGAGTGGGGACGTGGGGCTTCAACAAGTCAGACAAATAAACAGGTGCCAGACCATTTAGAGGTTTAAAAACCAATAAAAGGACTTTAAAACGGGTCCTAAATTCATAATTCGTCACCTATTCGTCATCTTCTTTTATTTTTTTTAATTCACTGTGTTTATGCACTATTTACCTTCCCACTGTTGCCAGATTGCTTGCTCATAGGGGGTCATCTGATTGTTGGGGTTTTCCCTGTTTTTGCTGTATTGTAGGGTCTATACCAGGGGTCCCCAATTCCAGTCCATGAGGGCCAGTGTCCCTGCAGGTTTTAGATGTGTCCTTGATGCACCACAGCTGATTTAAATGGATAAATTACCTTCTTGACACGTCTTGAAGTTCTCCAGAGGCCTGGTAATGAACTAATCATGTGATTCAGGTGTGTTGACCCTGGGTGAGATCTAAAACCTGCAGGGACACCGGCCCTTGTGGACTGGGATTGGGGACCCCTGGTCTATACCTTAAAACATAGAGCCCCTTGAGACAATTGGAGATTATGGATCGGAATTTCAGGAGCAGGACCACGCCTCCAAACACGCTCCTTCTGGCTTTCATCTATATAGGTTCTCCCAGTTCTGCAAGCTATCATTCTCGTTTACATGCACCTCCCTCCCTTCCTCCCCTTTTCAATTCTGTAACTACTTCACTTCTATTTAGTACATGGTGATCTGCCAGGGCTGGGATTTAGGTTGGTTAGATGCTGAAAGACCACGTCTTTCATGTGAACATGGAGGGGAAACTCTTGGTATGTTGAACTCTCTTTATATGTTTGTGAAGGTTCTCAGTCATCCAGGTCATCATAGTTTAAGGAGCTTAAAAAGAAAAGTGTCTGGATCTTTAAGTCGTTCACACACATGGACCAGAACCTACTCTTTGACTTCCACTACCCTCTGGAACACAAAATTGGAGTAATCAGGACTGTTCCCTCTGGGACTGTGGCAGAAGGGAAAAAGGAAGAACACACACATGTAGGGAAAGCCCATCTATGTCCACCGTGAATGACTATTCTTGAAAAGAGGTGTGCCTTCCGACACCAACTCTCTGCCATCTATAATCCAATTTTGAGAATGGCCCAAATGCCTTAATGCCCACTCACATCCTGGGCCATTTGATCTCAGTAAGTCACTCGATAGGGTGGGGCTATGTTTCACAATGGGTTCACCTGAAACCTTGGCTGATTGTGACCCACACATGTTTTCAAACCTAGGCTCTTGGGATTTGGCAGAGGATCAATAGGGGGTTCAGGACCCTCTTAAGGAAACTCCCAATAGCCCTTAAAAATCTGGGCCTCTGGGATTGCTCTTAGAACTGAATACACTTCTTGGATGAAACGTCTTCAAGAAACTTACAGAAGTCCGGATGCTTTTCTTTCCAAGCTCCTTAAACTGTCTTTGTAGTATAGGGCCCAGGATGGACTATGGCAAAGACATAAATAATGAGGATCATTTGTACATGAATAATGAAAAATGGTTGGTTTTGGTTTTAAAAAGCCTCATCTACAAAAGACTGAAGATGGTTTTAGAAGAAGATGGCTTTAGTTGATCTCTAATAAGAAACAACACATTTACATAAGTACTATGACTCTGACAAGAAATAAAGCAGACTACAGATCATGCACTTCTCAATAAAAGAATGTAATAGCACATTAAGGTAGGTGTCATCAGCATCGATCAACATGCTGCTATTTTTATGAGCACCACACTAATGCTGAAGAACTTTCCATTCTGTAAACCTTAGTGTTTTTACCTTAATGCATTAAGTCATTTAAAAATATCACCTGGAATGTATTAGTTAATTAAAGAGAAACTCTTAAACTCAGAAGAATGTATTTTGGATCTTATTTTATCAAGGAAAAATCACTGCATTCAACTCGTTTAAATATAGATAATATGATAAATAACTGCACATAAGAAATGTCAGGAAAGACTCTGAAATAAAGTTTTACCATTTTTTAAGTCACCAAATATTGGCTTGAAAAATCCTGGCTGGGCTCTACTGACATCTTCTGGTGGGCACTTCTGACTGTTTTAGAGCTCTTGGGTTCCTTCACATTGCTCCTAAAAATGTATATATTTAAAATATTTTTCTGTATTATTTAGTTATACTTACTCTTTTTGCATTGGTTCTTTTGGTAATATCTACTTCTTATGTTGATGGCTTTTGTTTTGCCTTTTTGTGCAACATTTTCTTCCATCTTTATTAACTTTGCTTTCATTTTGTCCAGTTTTATTTCCGTCCATATTTTCAGCTCTCTGGTTGAATTCTGCAGTTTTTGTCTTTCCGAACACTAAAGTGTCTTATAAAATCGTGTCTTATAAAATTGCCATATAGTGAAAGTTACTGTTCGACACATTCAATGTGACATTAGATTAGAAAGATATGCAAACAAAAAAGGACAATAGAATAAGATAAACAAAGACTACTCAATCTCAGTATTTTAAATTAAAAGCGCTGATGGCATTGTTTTTAACTTTTGTTAACATTAGCCTTTGGTGAGTAGAACAGATATTTTCTCAGATATCTTCTGAATGCCTTGTCTCGTATCCCATAAACAAGTGGACTAACAAGTCGAGGCAGAACGTGAACGAATACTGAGATTGTGTAGCGAATAGTCAGGACTCCTTTTGGGAACAACTTTGTCAAACCATTCAGCAGCAAATCATACACGTAGGTGAGCATGCACAGCAGCAGCTGGAAGCCGTGCAGCAGTACAGTGTTTCTTGCTTTCCTGGCGTTTGCAGCAGCTGCCTGTGCAGCGAAAAGGATTCTGAAATATGTGTAGACAAGGGTGAGCCAAACAATAACCAGAAATACAATGTTGGATATAGTTCTCTTCTTTTCTAATTCAGGAAGTCTGAAAACAGTTTCTCTAAGGCAGAAAACTCTTGAATGAAAGAAATCTCTGGATTCTGTGGCCAGGATGGTGAATAAATCTGGCAGAATTGTAAGTGAACTTAGCATCCATATCACTGTGATCACAACGGTTACATTTTTGACTGTACAGATCTGTGAGTGCTGGAGAGGGAAGCATATGGCAACATGACACTCTACTGCCATCACAGCAAGGGTCAGTGGAGTGTTCAGGCTACAAATTATGGAAATCAACAATAAAATGATGCAAAATGGAACAGGAAGAGTGAAAATGATGTAGCTGAGGACTTGAAGGAGGGTGAATATTATGAGCAGCAGGATATCAATGATTACCAGATGAATGTACAGGATGTAACGAGGATTTGTGTTGAAAACCTGAAGAGAAGGACAGGATAGTTTAGACTTATAGGTACATTACAGATGATCACCTGAGAATATGCATGAAATAAATCACATTATACGATGTCCCACATACATCCCAAACATATTGAATTATACAAAATGAATATCAGGAATGAATAAAATACAGACCTCATGTTTTTTGAATGTGTGCACCAAGCTGCTGTTGATGTAGATGATGGAGACAGAGAGACCCACGGTAACCAGATTCTTGATGATGGCTGTGCTTAAGGAGTCCTGATACACCGCTGTTGTCGAATTCATACCAGCATTTGAACGGTTCTTGAGACGTCTGAAAAGTTTTCTAAAAACTGGACACTTTATTCATCAGCATTTCAGGTTCATATAACATAAAACATTAATATAGGAAAGCTTCAATACTGAAGGCTGTTTATCTTGGAAACATTATTCTCAATAAGAAAAATAGCAAATAGAAGCCAGAAGAGTAAATAAATATACATATATGTATTCATTATATGCTTTTTTTTTTTCTTGTAAGCCCAATCATAATGGTAATGATGATGATCCTTCTGTTATATGTTTAATTTTTATGCACAATGTCATTTTTTAACCTACCAATCTGTTGCCAAGGAAAGAAAAACAGCAAACAGTAAAACAACGGTTCGTAAGGCACACATATTATTTATACTGTAACACTTGATAACATTTAAAAAAACATCAAGTGAACACAATGATGAAAAAGATCGTTATTATGTGATATCGTTTTATCTCTTTACACACAAACAATTTAAGAACAGGCACTCACCTGGTTATGATCTCATACCACACAGGTCTGGTAAGTCAGGTAGATTGTCACTTCTAATATAGAGTACTGGTACTAGTCAGGTAATAGTGAAGGGGTCTGGTTGTGTGTGTGCATGTGCACGTGGTTTCATGAGAGCCTTCAGAGTGCGTGTGCCTTAGCTCATTACGTTTCATAAATCCTGATGCTTACACGCAGTACTGAACAAACCAATTTAGATGAATGAAATCTTAAATAAAATTCTACTACAGCTCTTTACAATCCACTTCTTTTGCCAGATACTTTTTTTCAGTTGTGACTGATGACCTAAGGAGGGTATAATGAAAGCAAACCTGAACTTTCAATCGTTTTCATGGCATGAGAGAGAAAATTTCAACAACACCATGGTGGTTGCTGGTTTACTTGTGATTCCTGGAGTATTTTAACCTCCACGGCATGCATTTTTAATTTCTCTTTGATATTTGGGCTGATTGGGGCCGGAGAAATGTAAAAACAAAGAATTACCAGCTTTTTTTTTTTTTTTTACCTTATTTTTGTTTTTAAGAAAAAATCTGAGCCACATCTGAGGATATTCGTTTAAAATTTTGATAGAACAGTAGCAGTATAATGTCCTGTATATCAGGCCCTTGCAGAGCAAAATTGAGTATTTTGGTCTAAATAACCCAAAATGTGATGTCCACATATGTGGACGGAGGTAAAAAGTAGAATGGGAGGCAGAGCCTTCAGCTTTCAGGCCCCTCTTCTGTGGAACCAGCTTCCAGTTGGGATTCAGTAGACAGAGACCCACTCCTGACGTTATTCATCAGCATGTCACTTCTCAGGGAATATATAACAGAGAAAACTTTAATACTGACATTGTTTGTCCTCTCATAAATATTATTATCACAAAACAATCTATGGCTTTTAAATCAATTTACAAATATAATTTTGATAATATGTTTATTACATAGTTTTGTCTTACATTGTAATGCCTACCATAAACTAGTTTTCTCATTTTCTGGTGATTGATGATGACCATTATTTTAAATGCATCACACTTCTTATGGACCATGTCCATCCATCCTCTCATCCTATTCAGGATCATGGGGCGTTGGAGCCTATCCCAGCTGTCTTCAGGGCAGGGTACACCCTGAACAGGCCACCAGTCTGTTACAGGGCTAACACGCAGAGACAGACAACACTCACATTAGTGCAAAAGGTTGCCCTATTTCCAATTTCGAATCAATTAACACTAAAACAGGGACACACAGGGAAAACATGAAAACTCCACACAGATGTTAGAACTGAACTCAGGACTTTCTTGCTGTGAGGTAACAATGCTAACCACTAAACTACCATGCTGCCATGTGCTGCCACCATGCTACCGTATCATTTTTTTAAACTTACTCATTTATCGGCATAGGGGAAAACAAAGGGAGAAAAATGGTACACCATAGACTAAACACTAAATTGAAGCTGCTAATTTAACCTTGGTCTTCAGTTGTTATTTTCAACATGTCTGCTATCGCCCTGTAGCCCTCACCTCAGTAGTGATGAAGTGTTTTGAACGCCTGGTCAGAGACTTCATCATTTCTTCACTACCAGACACACTGGACCCACTACAGTTCGCTTACCGTCCAAATCGTTCCACAGACGATGCCATCTCTCATCTCCTCCACACATCACTCACTCACTTGGACACTAGAAGGGGGAATTATGTTAAAATGCTCTTCATAGACTACAGCTCTGCATTTAACACCATAATTCCCTCCACACTCACCACCAAGCTGGAGCTTCTGGGACTCAGCTCATCTATGTGTCAGTGGATCTCCAACTTCCTAACTGGCAGACCACAGGCAGTAAGGATGGGCGGACATGTCTCAGCCTCCACCACTCTCAGCACTGGAGCCCCCCAGGGGTGTGTTCTGAGCCCCCTGCTGTACTCTTTGTACACATATGACTGTGTGGCCACTACCAGCTCCACCACCATCATCAAGTTTGCTGACGACACCGTCGTGGTGGGCCTGATCTCTGATAACAACGAGACGGCCTACCTGAAGGAGATTAGGAATCTGGAGAACTGGTGCCAGAGGAACAACCTCCTTCTAAACGTCAGTAAGACAAAGGAGCTGATAGTGGACTTCAGCACTAAGCAGGAGAGGAACTACCAGACCCCCGTCATCAACGAGTGCCCAGTGGAGAGAGTGGACAGCTTCAAATACCTCGGAGTTCACATCACGCAGGACCTGTCATGGTCCTGTCACATCAACACCGTGGTGAAAAAGGCCCGTCAGCGTCTCTACCACCTCAGACGCTTGAGAGACTTCCAACTGCCCTCCAAGGTGCTCAGGAACTTTTACTCCTGCACCATAGAGAGCATCCTGGCGGGAAACATCTTAACCTGGTTCGGGAACAGCACCATGCAGGACAGACGAGCTCTACAGAGGGTTGTGCGGTCAGCTGAGCGCACCATCCGCTCCGAGCTCCCTGACCTGCACTCAATCTACAGCAGGCGGTGCCGGACCAAGGCCAGGAAGATCGTGAAGGACCTCAGCCATCCCAACAACAGACTGTTCTCTCTGTTGAGGTCAGGAAAGCGATTCCGCTCCCTGAAGACCAAC
This sequence comes from Rhamphochromis sp. 'chilingali', assembly GCF_963969265.1. Taxonomy (NCBI): domain Eukaryota; kingdom Metazoa; phylum Chordata; class Actinopteri; order Cichliformes; family Cichlidae; genus Rhamphochromis; species Rhamphochromis sp. 'chilingali'. The sequence continues at coordinate 37,419,423 of NC_137936.1, forward strand.
ACAGAGAGACTGAGGAGGAGCTTCTTCCCGCAGGCGATACGGTCTCTCAATCACACCACCACACAGTACTGACCCACACATACAGTTCTTACACACACACTGGACTTTCTGGACATTGTTTTCACTTCATTACTTAAATCACTGCTGCTGTTATTGTGTATATATTTATTTATACTTCTTGTGTATTTTGTTCATACATTCTTATATAGTTCTATATTGTGTATTTTGTTGTACAGTTATTTTATTTTCAATTTAATTTATATATTTTATCTTATTCTTTCCCAGTGTGTTGTACAGTTATTTCATTTTTAACCTTAATTTATATTTTATTCCTTCCTAGTTAAATTTACCCTTTTTAATTTTTCATATTTATTTCCTATCTTATTCATAGCCTTTTCCTTTTTTGTTTTCTTTAGGTCACGAGCAGTTGTCCAAGCATTTCACTACATATCGTACTGTGTATGACTGTGTACGTGACAAATAAAAATTTGAATTTGAATTTGAATTTGCTGTGAGAAACATCTTCTATTCTCGCTCAAGCTCGATTTGTAAGTGATTTTATATGCATATATTTTTAAGTTCACACATATAACTCTCATTTCATAAGAGTAAATAGAAGAAGATCCAGACAATGTTTATTTCTAAACATGAAGTTATAACTGAAGTAATAGTTGATATACAGACAAAATATTATATTATGAATTTATATGCAAGAAAACACAGAAGAGGCACTCACGTGGTTACCGTCTCACATGTCATACATCTGTCTAGTAGGTCAGCTACTAATACAGAGTAGTCAAGTAATAGCAAAGGCCTTTGTGTGTGTGAGAGAGTTTGGTGAGAGTGTAGTTTAGTGAAGGCCTCAAACTGTTGCCCCATTATGTGAGGTGTGACTCATGAACGCGTTTAGATAAAACTTAGCAACTTAACAAATTCACAAATGTGAATGAAAACATTTTAAATACTGCTTCAGCTCTTTACAATCCACTTTTTAGGGTTAGGGTTAAGGTTAGCATATTTTACTTGTGTTTACTAGTAAGATTTTTTTCTAATATTTAAATTTGTGATCGTGCTGGAGGTATTAAAGAGATTCTGTTGCAGTGGTTTGAATCCTATCTATCTCATAGAGTCCAATTTGTTCATGTATTTGCAGACTCCACTTCATACACTTAGGTTGATTATGGAGTTCCACAGGGTTCTGGGCTAGGACTAGTTCTGTTTACTTTATACATGATTATTTTAGGCAATGTCATTACAGGGCGTAGCATCTATTTCACTGCTATGCAGTTTATCTATGCATGAAGCCAGATAATGCACACCAATTTGTTAAACCTAAGGAATGGCCTAAAGACAAAATGACATGGATGGCCTCTCATTTTTTACTTCTAATTTCAGATGAAACTGGGGTTATTGTACTCAGGCCTAAAAATCTTGGAAATATGGTGTCTAACCAGATATCTACTCTGGATGGCATTACCTTGGTCTCCAGAGATACTGTGAGGAACTTTGGAGTCATTTTTGACCACGAAATGTCCTTCAATGCACATATTAAACAATGTGTACCGTCCCTTCCTGAGCCTGGTTCTGCTGGAGGTTTCTTCCTGTTGCTAGCTCATAGGGGGTCATATGATTTGTGGGGTTTGCTCTGTTGTCTTTTTATTATTGTAGAGTGTTTACATTAGAATTCAAAGCACCTTGAGGCAAAATTGAATTGAATTAAATGTACGCAAAAGGGGGCAAACTATTTTTCACACCACTGCAATTATCAGTTAACATAAGGGTCATTCCATTTCAAATCATCAAATTTTCAGAACAATTTCTGCACAATCATTTCTGATGGGTTTAAAAAAATTACATTCAAAATTTTGGACATATGTAATATTTGCTATGAAACTATAGCTTCATACTTAAATTATTTTTAAAGATATATGGTCTTGAAAATAATTTTTGGTCAACACACTTGCAGCATGTTATGTTTTTCACTTTGGAATCTGAGATCATGTTTGAACAGTATTATATCAAAATCTATTAAAGACTATAGTGATGGGATTTCCAGCTCTTTTTAGAGAACCGGCTCTTTCGGCTCGGCTCACTAAAAAGAGCCAGCTCATATATATGTATATATATATATATATGTATATATATATATATATATATATATATATATATATATATATATATATATATATATATACATATATATATATATACATATATATATATATACATATATATATATATATATATATATACATATGTATGTATACCACTCATATATATTCAAATGATTTAAAAAAAAATGTTCATTTACCTGTTACTACCACACACCAAATCCGGTCGTTGGTACTTGCTGGCTTGGGTAGCCACTAGGTAACAAAAGCTCAACACTTCGCCTGCATCCTGGAGCACTTCTGTTGTGCTTTGTACGTGTTTTGGAGTTTTTACATGTTTTGGAGTTTTTACATGTTTTGGAGTTTGTATGTGTTTTGTCTGTAGGGGCCACCGTAAATCTACTTTTTATTTATTCTCTCCACATAAAATGTAATAAATAAATCATATATTACAAAAACCAACTATTCGCAGTTCAACTTTTAACTATTTAAATTTTCAGCTTTTTCCTTTTAAACAAATTTTAAGTAAAACAACACAAAACACTGCAAACCACAACACAATTACATATAAATGAAAATATGAAAACAAAAAGAAGATGCACATTCTCTGTCATATGGGCCTGCATGAATAAACTTTGTGAATCCTTTAACATCCACAACTGTATTTACTATACCTTTCTAATGTGACATTGTTGTCCCTGGCTCTCTCTCTCTTCCTCCCGCTCTGTTCCTGTGCTACTGCGAGTGTAAATTCCGCCCCTCCCCCCTCTTCCCAGCACAAAGCACAAGGCTCATGTGCTGAGTGAAGCGGAAAAAAAGAGTGAGAGAGAGAGAGAGAGGGTGAGAGAAAGAAAAAAAAAACCCCCACGGCTGGCGATAAGGAGCCGGCTCGTGTCGTTCACTTCAAAGATCCGGCTCTAAGAGCCACTTCGTTCGCGACCGACACAGCATCCATAATTTAAGACAAATGTATTATTATTACCATATTATTCCATTTGAGCACACATAAATAAAAAAACATAAACTATTCTTAAATACAGTGGAACCCTGACTTACGAATACCCCATGTCACGAAAAATTCAAGTATGATACCAAATAACACAAGTAACAAAACTGAAAAGCTGGATCAGATCACTGACAATGAGCCAGTCCATTCAGATCAGTTCAGTGGTGTTCTGCATTCACTTCATCACTGCAAGTTCAAGCACTAATGTAGCTTACAGGAAGCCAAAAGCAATAATTACTAATTAACAGTACTATATAAAGTATCCTGCTCTGCAATTTCAAAATTTCCCTCCACATAAACCACCACATAAAATCCATTAGTGAGCCAATGGTAGCAAAATGTTTGCAGGAAAAAGACTCATTTGATTATTTTCCCATCATGCACATAATTGGAGAACCTGTTTTACATAAGTAACAACAAAACTGTTATACCATTTTTCAATTTAGCACAGTAATGCTTTATGGAAAAACGGACTGTCAATGAAGTAGCATCTTACTTTGGAACATATTACACTAAACACTGAGCACCTAAAATGAATCCAATAACACCAAATTCTGAAAACTCATGAAAATATGTTTTTATTTGCTGTAGGTTAGGTTACTGCAGTTTTCTCCTTTGTGATACAAACAGGAAGTTACAGTATTTCTGCCTACAGCTTCAAAATGCAGAGACTAACAGAACACTGTTTCACTGTGAATGAGAGTTTAGAAAGATCAAAAAAATTGTAAGTCAGGATGATATGAGAAACATAAAGTGAATTTCACTACTCCCATTACTTATACTTAGCCTGTATCTAAAAGAAAATGGTAATAAAATTAAGAGAAATTGATAAATGTGTAACGTCAACAATGTCTGTCTTGTCTGGGTTACCTGTGTACAAAAGCATTAGCATTTTTTGTATGAAACAAGTATTTTTTCAGGTACTTTCTGAACATCTTATCTCGTATCCCATAAATAATTGGACTGATGATTCGAGGCAGAACATGTATTAGTATTGAGACTGTGTAGCGGATAGTCAGTACTCCACTTGGAAACAAGGATGTCAAACCATTCAGCAGCAAATCATACACGTAGTTGAGCATGCACAGCAGCAGCTGGAAGCCGTGCAGCAGTACAGTGTTTCTTGCTTTCCTGGCGTTTGCAGCAGCTGCCTGTGCAGCGAAAAGAATTCTGAAATATGTGTAGACAAGGATGAGCCAAACAATAACCAGAAATACAATGTTGGATATATCTCTCTTCTTTTCTAGCTCAGGAGGTCTGAAAGTTGTTTTCCAAAGGCAGAAGACTCTTGAATGAAAGAAATCTCTGGATTCTGTGGCCAGGATGGTGAATAAATCTGGCAGAATTGTAAGTGAACTTAGCACCCATATCACTGTGATCACAACGGTTACATTTTTGACTGTACAGATCTGTGAGTGCTGGAGAGGGAAGCATATGGCAACATAACACTCTACTGCCATCACAGCGAGGGTCATTGGAGTGTTAAGGGTGGAAATTATCGCAATCACTAGCAAAATAATACAGAAGGGCACATGAAGAGTGAAAATGGTGTAACTGAGAACTTGAAAGAGGGTGAACATGATGAGCAGGAGGATATCATTGATTACCAGATGAATGTACAGGATGTAACGAGGATTTGTGTTGAAAACCTGAAGAGAAGGACAGGATTTAGAAGATGAAAGGTGAATTATTCCACTAAACATTGAACGGTGGATAAAAAACAACTGCTCCAGTGACCAAACTTGGACGTCCAAAAATATCACTTAAAAGACGTCACTCCAACGTCTCTTTGCGCGATGGAATGTTCACCGTGCAGAACATATCACATTCTGTCGTCTAGTATGTAGTTCTAAATGGATGTAATAAATAGATGCAAAATTTATGAGCAGGATACAGACCTCATGTTTTTTGAATGTGTGCAGCAAGGTGCCGTTGACATAGATGATGGCGATACTGAGGACCACAGTTATCACATTCTTGACAATAGCTATGTTTAACGGGTCCCGATACATAACTGTTGTCAAATTCATGGCAGCATTTGAAAGGTTCTTGAGTTGGCCAAAAAACCTGTAGACATCATTGATTGTTATGGCAGGTTGTAACACAGAAGGTGTTAACTTTAAAAACACGGCAAAGTGTTGATATCTATGAGCATTCCTTATCTGATCAATAATAATCTTAGAAATCTTAAATATTCTGCAACACTATTACACCAACCATAAAACACCATATCCAAGCATGAAAAATTATTCATTTTGCTTAAGCAAATAATTTACATTTCAGAAAATGCATTTTCTGCAATGTAATCCACCATAAATTATTTATTCTCATCAATTTTATAAAGTTCAAGAACCTTTCTGCTCCAGTTTACAACAAACTATGCTTTTCTGCACTAAACTCTGCTTTAGTTAAGTGTGAACTGCAATAAGACATTTTCATTAAAGAAAAAACTCCACATGTTTGTCCTATAACATTAACTTAGTCACAACGAGCTGGATAATAGTAGCATTCTCATTCAAAGCAGTAACTTAAATCATAGTTGATAATTGCGCCTGGTTGTGTTACAATCAGAGTTATTATATAGCTGATCACATAAAATAAAATATACTACACTAAATGATTCAATACAATACAAATCTCAAAGAATATATAAATTGTTTTTATAAACAACCCCACCCACCAAAGAATAGGTGCTCACCTGGTTATGGTTGACTTCTGTCTTGTAGCACTTGCCAGTGATTGATAATTTATAATAGTGGTTATATGCAAATGACGTCAGGTGTGTCTATACTGTATGTGTGAGAGAGGGAGACAGTGCCTGAATGTTTGTGAGTAGTAGGAGTGCTCGTACCCATTAGTGCATGCACGTGTGTATTAGGCACTTTTGCTAGCTCACAGAGAAGAGACAAGAATCTCTGCAAATGTGTCAATATCATGCTTTGTCTTATGGTCCATCTCCTTAGGTTGACATGACACCAACACATGCTCTAGTGTCTTTGTTTAAAGTTTGAAAAGTCAGAGGATATTGTCAGCATTTAGGCTACAACATCCACTAACCCCAGCTCTCCAGAAACATCTGAAACATCTCTCTGTATTATATGTGTATCAGGGCCCTAGGCCATGTGCATGCATTAAAGGACTCCATTCAAAAGGCCTGCTCATTAAGGGCCTTAATACCCATTATTTTTTGTCTTTTACATCAGTATGACAAAACATAGTTAGATTTTCTTTAGAACATGCTGTTACGGTTCGGCGTTGGCAGTGTATTGTTTTAGGCGTTTTGTTTTGGCGTGACTGTTATGTGTTTCCTGTTTTACTTTGAAAGTCTGTGTTATCTTAGTGTGTTCAGTATACGTTTCCCTGTCTCGTCAGTTCAGCGTTGCCCCAGCTGTGTTTCCCTCTTGTTGTCCATTTCCTGATTGCTCCTTCTAGGTATTTAAACCCTGTGTTTCAGTGTGTCAGGGTCGCGATCTTCCCCCCGTTGTAAATAGTTTGGTGTTTTGCTGTAAATAAATGTCCTATTTTTCTTTAATGTAAATAGTTGTCGATACTTTCATTTTGGGATTTTTTTTTTGTGGTGAACCGTAGTAGTTTTTATTTTTTTCCCCTTATTTTTATTTTCCTGCGTTGCATGCCGGTTGCCTAGGCCGGGGTGTAACATATGGGGGCTCGTCCGGGATTGCCTTCGCTGGGGGGTCCGGGGACCGCCCCAGCCTTTGTCGTCTGCTGGAGGGTCCGTGGGACCGCTCCAGCCTTCATCCGCCTTCGCTGGAGGGTCCGAGGGATCGCTCCAGCCTTCGTCGTCTGCTGGAGGGTCGGTGGGGCCGCTCCAGCCTCCATCAGCTTCGTCTGCCTTCATCCGCCTTCGCTGGGGGGAGGGTCCGTGGGACCGCCCCAGCCTTTGTCGTCGCTGGAGGGTCCGTGGTGGCTTTTTGATGGGCGGAGCCATGCAATCATGCATGGACTGATTTGAGTGTTCACAACTCAGAAGTCCAAGCACATCTTTGCAGGAGGTCTCCTCTCTACAGGAGCTCACTCCAATATCTTTAGGGGAGAGATATTGGAGAGGTGGAGAATGACTCAAATTGGGTGTCTATTGTCTTGTGCAGTCTGGGAGAAGATTGGACGATGAGGTGGGTGCAGTTTTCTCTGCGGTGGGGTCAGGTGGGCTGCCCCGGACTCTGTGGGGCGGGGTGGTGCTGCTGCTGTGGGCCCCGGTCTGGATGGGCCTAGGCCACATTGCCCTGGTGGGTTCCAGAGTGTTGGGATACCTCCTGGGGTCAGCGGGGGAGCTGGCCCCAGGAGCTGGCCCCTTTCTTCCCTCCCCATCCTCAGCTGCCTCCTTCTTCCCGCTCCACCACACCCACACACACACCTGCACCCCAAGCAGGTGTGTCACCTGCTTGGGGTGCAGGTGTGTCACCAGGGTGCAGGGGAGGCACTCCCCCTCTGTCCCCTTCTGGCTGCCTGTGCCTAAATTTTATTCTGCAACCTAGACATCCACATTACTCACACTCTCATAACACATACATGTAGGGACGTGGGGGTGGGCACGTTATACAGCGTCCAGAGGATGGTCTGTGTATTCAAACCCACCTCTGACGCTGGTGCCCTATCCTCAATTTTAAATGCATATAGACACTGAGGGTTATCGGTAGGAGCCGTGCTGCTCTCTGGCAGGAAGAAAAATGCTTCCTGCCAGAGCAAAATGAGTATGTTTGGGGAGTGTGAATGTGTGTACAGTGTCTATTTGTGTCTGTCTACACATCGGGTGAGTGTCAAGTATTTGTTTGTGTATATGGGGGTGGGAATGCATGTTTGTGTCTGCGTGCGCCTGTTCATCTGTGTCTATATGTCAGCTTGGGTCTTAGACTCCACGCTGTTGTCAGCGTTTGACATGATATGTTGGCGCATGTGTTGTGTCTGTGTATATGAGTTTTAAAGCATGAGTGTGTGTGTGTAAACTACAGTGCTATTTAATTTAGAGACAGATACCATGAGCATGTGACTGCTGATCATCCAAACCTCCCCCCTCCAAACTCTGTGTCTTTAGCTCTCTTCCACTAGTACGTATTTGGCTTCACTCAAAGTGACTCAACTCATCTATTACAATCGTGTACCACTTAATACGTGTGGTGTTGTTATAGCAATGTGGCTGAAAGTCTGTGACATCATTTGTACGCAAAACAAATGCCACAACAAAGGAGGATGTCGAGGTGATGGTATACCTGCTGCTCGGTGTATGGCATGTTGTTTTCTGTGCAGACATTTCCCTTAATGGCTGCACCAATGGTTTTAAAAATAGCGGTTTGGATTTTTGTGAAGGAGACACCGTCATGACTCATTGAGTGCCACCACTAGCCGATTGGTGGCATACAGTCGGTTGACATCACATTTTTCTTGGAACCCTGACGGAGTAATTACCTGGTACCAGGAACTATCACCTAATGGAAAGCACTAAAAACGTAGTCAAGCCGAGCTAAAATAAGCAGGTACAAGTGGAAAAGGCCTATAAAGTGCAGATAAAATTGAGAGGCAGACAATAGCCCCAACCACAAATCTCTGGCTAACACACCTGCTCCTGCAGGCCCTATTTCTATAGTGATGTACTGAGAACCGTAATCACTATAGGGTAATTAAAAAGGAGGGGCAGGTCACCGCGCAGCAGCTGTTTGAGTGATGTGGGGGAGGGTCAGGATGCAAAGGCTAGGAGCCAGCTGCAATTCATGGTTTGTTTTTATACCACTGTGTATTTAATCATTCTTTGTTAATTTTTGTCTCTTTTCCAGTGTTTTTTTGGTCCTGTCTCCTGCTCCTCCTGCCACCAGTAGATGTCAGCCATCTACTGGTCTTAGTAGATGGCTGCCCCTCCCTGAGTCTGCTGGAGGTTTTGTTTAAAGGGAGTTCTTCCTTCCCAGTGTCACCAGGTGGTTGCTAACAGGCTGCCATCTATTTGTTGGTGATTTTTCTCTGTTTTATTGTAGGGTTGCAATCTTGTAATAAAAAGCAGCTCGAGGTGTCGTTGCTTTGTCTGTTTTTATATAAATAAATATATTTAGCAGCATTTTGTCAATTCAAGAAAATGTTATTTACATAGTTGCAAAAGACAACCAAAATTGCATCAAGGCATTTTATGCTGTAAAGTAAAGAACCTACAATAATACATCAGTAAGCATGTATTTATGTTTTTTTACACACTGCTTCTGCATATTGGCATAATAAAAAAACAACAACTAACGACAATATGTCACGCTGTTTTCATGTCAGATTGCATTTGCTTATTTTAAAGACCTGCTAAAGGCCAGATTACTCTTTCCCCAAAAGGGAGGGAGTATGTAATCAAGTGCTACATCTTATGAAAGGAAATGAAGAGAGATGTTCATCACACATTATATTTTTCCAATACAACGCCCTACAAATTCTCAATGTCTGTATAAGGTTTTGCAAAATCACACACTGCATGAATTTAAGTATTTAAAGCTTATAGAAACCAAAGATTTAAGCCAGTTATGCTCCAATCAAATGGGTAAAGATATAAAATACACCTTTTAGTATCTGCTTCAAGGTCAGAGATCAAACATCACACAGTCACACAATTAGGAAAACACTAGTTTCCACTGGATCATCTCCAAACTTTAAAGTAGTATATTAGGCATTGTGAGACAAAGGAACTTTCTTTCTTTGAGCTTTTTAAAAAAAAAAATAATACACCATTATGTGATTCATAATGACACTAAACTATACTACATTATAAACTACAATATAGATAATGCTGACATCAACACAAAGAAGAACAAAAACAATGCAGATGAGATTTTGGGGGATTTCCATATTACCACTGCTGACATCAGCATTAGTTTTAGTATCGCCTGTTACTTACATATCATGTTTTGATACATAAAACCTTAGAATTGAAGGAGGATGCTCTTTTTTTTTTTTAAAGTGGACAAATATTTGCCAAAGAGTTAAAACAGTAAATTATCACTGGTAACAGTAACGTTTTTTTTTTCTTTCTTTTTTTTGTTGCTTTTTTAAAATTGTTTTTTTTTTTAAACTTAATTCAGATTCTATACAACGCTACTAACAAGAGCAAGGGTAATGTGTGATTTTCAAGACTGATGGTGATACCTATGTCTGAGCATTTAAAAAGCCAACATATCAACTAATATTTGGGGGTTTTTCTGGAACACAATGTGCACCCAGTGCATGTCCAGAGGATGAAATCCAGTTAACCTGATGATTAATTAATGTTTTTTACCAATACACCTAGCTGCCCTCTGCTAGATCAAGAATGTTATAGTCTAAAATCGGTCTCGTTACCCATTTTCATGGTACACAACAGATACTTTTTCAAATACTGTTTAAATGTCTTGTCTCGTAACCCATACACAATAGGGCTAACAAACCTGGGGACAATGTAGATTATGATATAGGAAATAAAAACAACTATTAGATACTGTTTAGGGAACCAGCGCACCAGAGCCTGCATTAATGCAGTTGCTATATAGGTTAGCATAGACAACAGAAGCTGAAAGCCGTGGAGCAGGATTGTGTTTCTCGCCTTCTTCGACTCTCGCTTGGCTGATTTAGCTTTGTTAGCAGCAAAAAATATCCTGAAGTATGTGTACATGAAGGTGAGCAAAACACCAATTAGGAAAATTAAATATGAAACCTCTTTCTTTTTTACAATGATTGGATGCCGGAATAAGTTATCTCTCTCACATTGTATTGTGGAATAAAATAACTCCACTGGCTCTGTTGCCAGAATAATAACGATGTCGGACAAAGCTGAGACTGCACTCATGGCCCAGATCCAACCTATAGCCACGTATGTTCTTTTAGTGGTGCAGTACTCAGCGTGTTGCAGTGGTAAACAAATAGCAATGTAGCACTCTAGTGCCATGAGAGCTAAATTTATTGGAGTATTGAAGGTGGTGAAGATAGCCAAAGTGATAAGGAAGCAACAGAATGCAACATTAATTTGATAAAAGATATAAGTGAAAACAAATAGACTAATTGAAGAAGTGAGCTGGATCATGTCATTCACCACCAGGTGGATGAACAGGATGTAACGAGGATTCAAATAAAATATCTGAAAGACATGAAACACCTCATCTCACTTTTATTACTTTAATACATATATATTTCTTGTGTTAGCAATATTTAGGTATATTTTTCCAATAATGATAATTAAATAAAAACAACAATAACAATAAATACTGACCTGGTGTTTTCTGAAGGTGTGTATCAGTGTACCGTTAATATAGTTGATGGTAAAGCCGAGAGCCAGAACGATGACATTTTTGGCCACGGCTGCACTTGGCGAATCGCGATAGTTCAGACTGCTCGACGCATTGAGGGCATAAGATGAGGAATTCATAGAGATGCTTTTTCGGGATCCTTACAAAAGAGTAAAAGTAAGTCACACACACTTTATTGCCTAAATTATTCATTCAGCCATCCAAATAATTGAATTCAGATGATCCATGGCCACAGGTGTATAAAATCAAGCATCTAGGCATGCCGTCTGCTTCTACCAACATTTGTAAATCAATGGGTTGCTTTCAGGAGCTCAGTAAATTCCAGCTTGGTACCATGATAAGATGCCACCTGTGCAACAAACCCATTGGTGAAATTTCCTCAGTACTAAATATTCCACAATCAACTGTTAGTGGTGTTATAACAAAGTGGAAGTGACTGGGAATAACAGCAACTCAGCCACAAAGTCATGTAAAATTACAGAGAGGCATCCGGGGATGCTGAGGTGCTTAGTGAGCGATGCTGAGTGAACAAAGGTCACTAACCTTCTGCACAGTCGGCTACTACAGACCTCATGTGGCATTCAGATTAGCTCAAAAACAGTGTGTAGAGAGCTTCATGCAGTGGGTTTCCATGACTGAGCAACTGCATCCAAACCTTACACCTTCAAGTGCAATGCGAAGTGTTGGATGCAGTGATGTAAAAAACAACAATCATTTTACTTGAAGCAAAACAATGATCCTAAATACACAGCTAGGAAACGCTCAATTGTTTCAGAGAAAGAAAATAAAAGTTGTAGAGTGGCCCAGCCAGTCTCCAACTGAAACTCTGGAAAGAACTAAAGCTCCGAGTACATAGAAGGGGTCACACAACCTTCACACAAATAAGCTGCTTTGCTCGAGCTTTATGCATTAAAGAATCCTAAATACTGCACTATAATGAACTGATAGCAGCGACAAAGACAAAAAACTTTCCTACCTTAGACAGACCACTTCAGTCTCCACTTTGACCAGTTAGGAAACTGATGTGGAAATAATTTGTCTTTATATTAAGGAGTTTGATGCATGACTCCTGTTAAAGGTTAGAAATGATGTCACTGATACTGTTTCTCCTCATTGGTTAAACTTTGGCATCTTTTTTTTAAAAACATTTCTGTTCTGTAAACTAATACCAACCCCTGTTATATCCCTCTGGGTGTTATTACATTTAAAAAATATATCTAACATGAAAAAAACAACAAAACAAAAAGACATTTTCATTTATTGACAGTTAAAAACATTTCCTCTTTGTACTTTTTATCCTGGTGGGAGAAATGTGTGATATGGGAAGGTGTCAATTTGGCTTCAGTTTCAGAGCCCTTATAGCCTTCATAAGCACTCACTCAGTCACTGAACTCTTTAAAAGACATTACAAAAGATCTGAATTATTTACATAGAACAAATACTTAAATAGAATGTATTATAAAGCATCAATGGAAAATTCTCAAAATGGGGCAAAAGAAAAAGAAACAAAAAAAAAAATCAAGAGCAAATTAGCCTAACCTTAACACCAACAGACATAACCACACAGCAAAGTACCAAATGCCTCCTTTGACTTAAACTATGTTGCCAAATGTATTCCCTTGTCTGCACTTGTCACATGCATATGAGCTTGAGTGACATCCCATTCCTAATCCACAGAGTTTAACATGATGTCAGCCCACCCTTTGCAGCAAAACATCCTCAACACTACTGGGAAGGCTTTCCACAGGTTTAGGAGTGTTTATGGGAATTTTAGATCTTTCTTCCAGAAGTGCATTTGTGAGGTCAGACACAGATGTTGGATGAGAAGAATTGGAGCGGTGACTGCTCTAATTCATCCCAAAGGTGTTCTTTAGGTTGAGGTCAAGACTCGGTCAGGTCAGGGCCAAACTCCCTCTTATATGTCCTCATGGAGCTTGCTTTGTACACTGGTCTGCAGTCATGTTGGAACAAAAAGATGTATTCAAACTGTTCCACCTTCAAACTTTTAAATCTTCAAACTGTTCCCACAAAGCTGGGAGCAGTAAATTGTCCAAACGTCTTGGTATGCTGAACCATGAAAGGTTCCTTTCACTGGAACTAAGGGGCCCTTTCAAGAATGTGTTAACACGCCATTATGATTAGTGTGATTAAAATCTTTAACGCATTTAACCCAGTCATTCATTTAATCCAGTCATTCATTTAATCCAGTCATGAAATTTTCTCGCTATGAAATACTTCATAATCGACTATTAGTAGTGTTAAAAGTGGAAGTCATGTGAAACAACAGCAAATAAGTCATGAAGTGGTAGGCCGTAGTACAGAGGTCACCAACTTTCTGCAGTCAATCGCTACAGACTTCCAAACTTCGTGTAGTCTTCAGATTAGCTCAAGAACAAGTTTCCTAGCAGCTACATTAGTGCCTTACATCGCTAAGCTCAGTGATGTAAGGAAGTGTCAGATGTAGTGGTGTAAAATATCACAGCGCAGAGTGGACAAGCTTTGAACATACTGCCCGAAATGTAAGAAGTTATGACCTGCAGTCTATCTGGGTCAGATATAAACCAAGTTTAGGTGGAGTTTATTTTCGCTGTGCTGACTTTTTACAGTCAGTTACAATAACTCGTACTGCGTACTAGCTAGCATGACGGAGTTTCTATACAGCTGGGTGCTATGATGTCACTGATAGTGAACTCTGTTTTATTCATAAGGTTAGTTAGTAGAGTTGCCAAACGTCCGGTAAAAAATGGAATTGTTCCGTATTCAGAGAAAATGTTACGCTTTTCAAATTCATTCATTCATTCATTCATTCATTCATTCATTTATTTGTTCATTTCAGGCACAACAAAAATACATATATTGAACATAAAGTGCACAAAACAAAAAACAAAAATTACCTGACAAGGAGTGGGACGAAGAAAACTTATTAAATCCCACCCCTATACTCACTCATCAACAAAAAACAATAAGCTTCCCGCAGCTACGCTCATCGTTGCAACCAAATAAACCATCAACAGCCCCGGGCACATGCAAGCATCTCAACGGCAGCTCGCAACAACAAATAGAACCTTCATAACTGAATACAGAATATATATTAATTATAAATTGCGTTACCACAGGTAACAAGCAATACTAATTACATAGTGACAAACACACATACATATACATGTACATGTACATACATACGCACACACTTTCTTTTTTTTTGGAATCCATACCAGCAATGGTAAGAGAACAGACATTACAGAGCACACTAAAACCATCATTGAGTATACTGTGACCAGACCAACTGTTTGTAGAGAAATTAAAATCTATGAATATTTTTGCATTGTTTCAATTGTAAACTCAGACTGTTCCAGAGTTTCACACCACATACAGACACACAAAAACCTTTACGGGTTGTTCGAGTTCTGGGTAATTTGAATTCTCCAAAGCCTCTCACATTATAAACCCTTTCTCGAATTTCAAATATAGTTTGTAAATTTGCAGGGAGAAATTTATTAAAGGCTTTGTATAAGATTATAGATGTATTGTAATTAACCAGATCCTGGAATTGAAGTAACTTTGCCTGAAGAAAGAGTTTGTGAGTATGATCTAGATAACCAGCCTTGTGAATAATACGCAGTGCTCGTTTCTATACTGTGACTAATGGATTAGTTGTATTTTTATATGTGTTTCCCCACACTTCCACACAATATATAAAATATGGAAGAACCAGGGTACAGTACAGAGTACGAAGTGCATCTTTATCAAGGTATGGTTTCACTTTGTTCAAAACTGCGATGCTTCTGGAAATTTTGTTTTTTATGTGTCTGACGTGGGGTTTCCATGAAATTTTGTTATCAATTACAACTCCCAAAAATTTGTTTTCACTCACATTATCAATTGGTACACCTTCAATGATAATTGTTAATTCTATATTATATTTTAAATTACCGAAAAACATTGCTTTAGTTTTATTTATATTTAATGATATTTAATAAAGACTTAAAACTGGCACTGATGTAGCCTGTCTAATATGGAGAGGAAGGTTATTCCAAAGCATCGGCGCTGCAACAGAGAACGTTCGGTCTCCTCCAAGTTTCAGCCAAGACTTTGGGGCCGAAAGCAGCAACTGCTCAGCTGACCGAAGGGAACGAGTGGGGACGTGGGGCTTCAACAAGTCAGACAAATAAACAGGTGCCAGACCATTTAGAGGTTTAAAAACCAATAAAAGGACTTTAAAACGGGTCCTAAATTCATAATTCCTCACCTATGACGTGTTTTCAGTTTTGCTCATCATTGAGTGTTTTTTAGGTCTTAATCTCTTAAACTTATACTTTCTTTTAAATTCTTATTTGTTTTGTTTCTTCCCCACATGCAGTGGGTTTTTGTCAGGGCTCTGTGTGCGGGCAGGCGGAGATGAGGATTCAAATGCAGGACTCGGAAGACGGAATGCAACTCAAAAACCTCAGCTTTATTGCTGGCAAGAAAACAAAACATGAAGTGAGGCCTGAACACTGAGACCAAAAAACACACAGGCATAATCTGATGGTACAACGCGACACCGAGCATGGGAAAACACAGGGCTTTTATACACACAGGGTAGCAACGGGGGAATCGGCAACAGGAGGGAGACACAGCTGGGAGAGATCAGGGCTAACGAGACAGAGGGAACAAAGTTGCACACATTAACATAAGACAAAGACTTTCACAATAAAACAGGAAACATGAATCACAACTCAGAGACACGGACTCAACACAGAGAGACAGAAAATGACACATGGAACTGAACTATACATGAAACCACAATTCCTAAAACATGGATAACAGAAACATGAAACTCTAATAATAATACTAATCACAACCACAACAAGAGAACAAGAAAACAATCCATGATGCAAAATTAAACCAAAACATAATAAACTCAAAATACCGTGAACAAGAACCGTGACAGTACCCCCCCTCTAAGGGCTGGTTCCCTACAGCCCTAAACAAAAAAGCACATCACAAAACCCCCAGCTAACGAAACTCGAGGCTGGCTGGGTTCTCTTGTGATTCCTGGAGTATTTTAACCTCCAAGGCATGCATTTTTAATTTCTCTTTGATATTTGGGCTGATTGGAGCCGGAGAAATGTATAAACAAAGAATTACCAGCTTTATTTTTTTTCTACCTTATTTTTGTTTTTAAGAAATAATATGAGCCACATCTGAGGATATTTGTTTAAAATTTTGATAGAACAGTAGCAGTATAATGTCCTGGATATCAGGCCCTTGCAGAGCAAAATTGAGGATTTTGGTCTAAATCTAAATAACCCAAAATGTGATGTCCACATATGTGGACGGAGGTAAAAATTAGAATGGGAGGCAGAGCCTTCAGCTTTCAGGCCCCTCTTCTGTGGAACCAGCTTCCAGTTGGGATTCAGAAGTCAGAGACACACTCCTGACCAGTGTTGGTCAAGTTACTTGAAAAAAGTAATCAGTAACTAATTACTGATTACTTCCCCAAAAAGTAATCCCGTTACTTTACTGATTACTTATTTTCAAAAGTAATTAATTACTTAGTTACTTAGTTACTTTTTAAAAACCCGATTTACAACCTGAAGAGGTGATAAAGTGATAGATCTTTCAGCCCAATTCTACTTTTTCTACATAATCCATCATACAAAATGTAATCAAATGGAAAAGTCTCTTTTTAAAACTTGTTTTATTAGTTTTAATCTTTTAACTTTATGCATCAAGCAAAACATTTAATTATATGCAACATTCTCTGACTTGAATAAATTAGTTTAACATTTAAACCTATTTTCTACACATTCCAGCACATAAAAGAAAATATTTTTTGTGTTTTCACTCACTCTTTCAAACAGATGCAAGTAAAACACAGCAGAAAATAAATAAAGTCAAAGACTCAGCGGTCCTTTTGCTCTATTTTCACCTGTAAAGCAGGAGCAGGGTAGGCGGAGGGTTACCCTGGTGCAGGTGTGCTGCGGTCAGTTGAAGAATCCGCGCGAGTGTCTCTGTGAGTTTCCCATCACGTCGTAGCTACTCGGTGCTTGCTCGGAAGTTTAGGGGTTTTTTTCGCTGTAAAAAGAAGTTTTCTTCCCATGCACGATGGACGCTAATGTTTTTGTCACTTTTTATGGAATCAAACTCAAAGTAAGGTCAGTACTTCCACACTTTAAACGCTGCACGCTCATACTCTCTCCCGCACTCGATATATTATCCATTGTTGATCTGCACACAGCTGCTGTCACCAACATAGCACTTGCTTACGTCATTGTCATGAGACATTCTCGCAAAAAAAATCACGGTTTTAGTAACGCAGTAACGCAGCGTTCCTACGGGAAAGTAACGGTAATCTAATTACCGATTTTGCAATAGTAATCCCTTACTTTACTCGTTACTTGAAAAAAGTAATCAGATTACAGTAACGCGTTACAAGTAACGCGTTACTGCCCATCTCTGCTCCTGACATTATTCATCAGCATGTCACTTCTCAGGGAATATATAACAGAGAAAACTTTAATACTGACATTGTTTGTCCTCTCATAAATATTATTATCACAAAACAATCTATGGCTTTTAAATCAATTTACAAATATAATTTTGATAATATGTTTATTACATAGTTTTGTCTTACACTGTAATGCCTACCATAAACTAGTTTTCTCATTTTCTGGTGATTGATGATGACCATTATTTTAAATGCATCACACTTCTTATGGACCATGTCCATCCATCCTCTCATCCTATTCAGGGTCATGGGGCGTTGGAGCCTATCCCAGCTGTCTTCAGGGCAGGGCACACCCTGAACAGGCCACCAGTCTGTTACAGGGCTAACACGCAGAGACAGACAACACTCACATTAGTGCAAAAGGTTGCCCTATTTCCAATTTTGAATCAATTAACACTAAAACAGGGACACACAGGGAAAACATGAAAACTCCACACAGATGTTAGAACTGAACTCAGGACTTTCTTGCTGTGAGGTAACAATGCTAACCACTAAACTACCATGCTGCCATGTGCTGCCACCATGCTACCGTATCATTTTTTTAAACTTACTCATTTATCGGCATAGGGGAAAACAAAGGGAGAAAAATGGTACACCATAGACTAAACACTAAATTGAAGCTGCTAATTTAACCTTGGTCTTCAGTTGTTATTTTCAACATGTCTGCTGTGAGAAACAACTTCTATTCTCACTCAAGCTCGATTTGTAAGTGATTTTATATGCATACATTTTTAAGTTCACACATATATCTCTCATTTCATAAGAGTAAAGAGAAGAAGATCCAGACAATGTTCATTTCTAAACATGAAGTTTTAACTGAAGTAATAGTTGTTATACAGGCAAAATATTATATTATGAATTTATATGCAAGAAAACACAGAAGAGGCACTCAGGTGGTTACCATCTCACATGTCATACATCTGTCTAGCAGGTCAGCTACTAATACAGGGTAGTCAAGTAATAGCAAAGGCCTTTGTGTGTGTGAGAGAGTTTGGTGAGAGTGTAGTTTAGTGAAGGCCTCAAACTGTTGCCCCATTATGTGAGGTGTGACTCATGAACGCGTTTAGATAAAACTTAGCAAATTCACAAATGTGAATGAAAACATTTTAAATACTGCTTCAGCTCTTTACAATCCACTTTTTAGGGTTAGGGTTAAGGTTAGTATATTTTACTTGTGTTTACTAGTAAGATTTTTTTCTAATATTTAAATTTGTGATCGTGCTGGAGGTATTAAAGAGATTCTGTTGCAGTGGTTTGAATCCTATCTATCTCATAGAGTCCAATTTGTTCATGTATTTGCAGACTCCACTTCATACACTTAGGCTGATTATGGAGTTCCACGGGGTTCTGTGGTAGGTCTAGTTCTGTTTACTTTATACATGATTATTTTAGGCAATGTCATTACAGGGCGTAGCATCTATTTTCACTGCTATGCAGTTTATCTATGCATGAAGCCAGATAACGCACACCAATTTGTTAAACCTAAGGAATGGCCTAAAGACAAAATGACATGGATGGCCTCTCATTTTTTACTTCTAAATTCAGATGAAACTGGGGTTATTGTACTCAGGCCTAAAAATCTTGGAAATATGGTGTCTAACCAGATATCTACTCTGGATGGCATTACCTTGGTCTCCAGAGACACTGTGAGGAACTTTGGAGTCATTTTTGACCACGAAATGTCCTTCAATGCACATATTAAACAATGTGTACCGTCCCTTCCTGAGCCTGGTTCTGCTGGAGGTTTCTTCCTGTTGCTAGCTCATAGGGGGTCATATGATTTGTGGGGTTTGCGCTGTTGTCTTTTTATTATTGTAGAGTGTTTACATTAGAATTCAAAGCACCTTGAGGCAAAATTGAATTGAATTAAATGTATGCAAAAGGGGGCAAACTATTTTTCACACCACTGCAAATCATCAAATTTTCAGAACAATTTCTGCACAATCATTTCTGATGGGTTTAAAAAAATTACATTCAAAATTTTGGACATATGTAATATTTGCTATGAAACTATAGCTTCATACTTAAATTATTTTTAAAGATATATGTTCTTGAAAATAATTTTTGGTCAACACACTTGCAGCATGTTATGTTTTTCACTTTGGAATCTGAGATCATGTTTGAACAGTATTATATCAAAATCTATTAAAGACTAGGTACCCCTGCCCCCCTCCAGGGGCAGGGGTACCTAGACCCGGTTTGTAGAGTACGCTTGGGGAGTGTGATCGTGTATACAGTGTCTCTTTATGTCTGTCTCCACGTCGGTTGAGTGTGGTGTAAGTGCATATGAGAGCATGAGGGTGGGAATGGATGTTTGTGTCTGTGTGTGCCTGTATGTCTGTGTCTATATGTCAGGTTGGGTATCAGACGCCACCTCTCTGGGGACATCTCGGGCCTTCCAAGGTTTGGAGGCCTATCTCCACCCACCACCACTTCCCCTGCCGGTGGCGGACTCCCTCAGGTGTCGGTGCGTTGGTGGTTCTTTGTATCTGGGGGTGGGCGTCCGGGTACACACCGGCTCACTCCTTGGCGGCCGCTTATTGGGGCTCGCTCGGGCCATTTCGGAGGTGGGGTGCCCCCGGCCTCTCGGCCTGGGGCTCGGTCACTCAGGCACAGCTGGCTGCCGGCGGAGCCCACGGGCGCATCACTGCAACTCCCCCTGGCTTCTGCTCCGCGGCTGCTGAGTGAGCCCTCATCTGGGACTCTCCTTAGCTCTTACTGGGACAGTGGCGCAGCTGCCCCTCTGTGGGTCTTCCTTGGTCTCTTGTGTTCTGGGGGCCTCTGGATGTCTGGAGTTTTGATCTCCTCCATACCCGCTTGATACCATAAAGGACGGGGCTGTGGCTCCCCACACTCCCTAACAGATCATTACATGGAGAAATCTTTGGAATGCAAGCATGCTGATCCACACAGGTATGCACACAGGTGTACACATGGGTATTCACAGACGCGGACTAAAGCTTTCTTGGCTGCTGCCTCAAAGCACACTGTGCGCTGTCTATCTTGCGTGCTGAACAATATCGTCTATTATTTAGTAACTATTGATATCTATGACTAGCTAGTTTATTGTGATGGTGCTTTTTTTCTTCTATTATTATGTTGCTCTTTGTTGTTTGCTGTCTCCTCTGTTTGTTTGGTTTTTTTTCTCCATACAGGTGACCCAGGAGTTGTTTTTTTTTGTTTGTTTGTTTGTTTGTTTGTTTTTTCTCTCTTCCCCCCCTTCTCACCGTCTCTTCTCCCCTTTGGTTTTCTTTCTTTCTCTCCCCCTCTTTCTTTCATTCTTTCCCCCTGTCCTATTTAAAAAAAAAAAAAAAAAAAAAAGATGACAAAGGATGAACTGAAGCTCCGCCATCACGTGATGTCACATGCTGCTGTTTCTGATGTCAAAAAAAAAAAAAAAAAGACTAGTGATGGGATTTCCGGCTCTTTTTAGAGAACCGTCTCTTTTGGCTTGGCTCACTGAAAAGAGCCAGCTCATTCATATATATATATATATATATACACACACGCCTTTGGAGCAGAGGATCGCAAGTTCGATTCCTGCCTGGGGTGTCTGTATCCAGTAAGGGTCCTAAGGCTAGACCCCCTATGCTTAGTGAGCCTACCGCAGACATGAGCGAGACAGATAAATATGAAGGCATGCCGGCTCGGACGTCGCCCGGATCAACAAGGTCTGCGTCAGGTGTTGAGGAACCAGGGCACCCTGACGACAAGTGGGCTACTGGAACAAGACGGCATCGGTGGGCAAGAGACGAAAACAGGGCGTTGTTGGAATGCTACTACGCAAGTAACCCTGGCAGAAGGGGCTACACGAATAGGATGAGGGACCTATGGATTCTTCGATACCCAACATCAACAATGACGGCGAAACAACTAGTAGCTCAGTGTTCCAACATTCGAAAGAAGGGACTGCTATCACAGCTAGAGATTGACAAGGTACAACATAAATGCTACGGCAAGGAGTCAGGATGCCAGGTCAGGGGGGAGATATCATCACCCCTACCCGAGATTGGGTACATAGCCCCAAGTGCGATAGGAGAAGGATCGTTGAGTGCGAGAGGAACTGACCTGAAAAATAGGATCATGGCCAAGCTTGAAACCTGGATCCCCCGTAGCTGGTTACCAAGATTACGTGAAGTACCCTCAGAAGGTCTGCTAGATGATGTTAATGCAGCACTACAGATGATACCTACAACCACGATTACTGACACTAACAAGCTGATGTACAATACGGCAGCAGTGATCAGTGAGATGCTTGGCTACAAGTTGAACAGCCACAAGGGGCAGTACCCTCCATGGAGAAGGAGGCTAGAGGGCAAGATCAAAGTAGCACGTAGGGAGGTTAGCCAACTAACGGAGTTGTAGAAGGTGTGACAAAGAAGGTGCCTAAGAAATACAGCAAACTGTCCATACCTGAGGCCTTGGAAACTGCCAAGCAAAGACTCACAGCCTTGGCCAGCCGCTTGAGGAGGTACACCAGAGCGATAGAAGGCAGGAGAATAAACCAGCTGTTCTCCACAGAACCAGCAAAGGTGTACTCTCAGTGGCAAGGGAACAATAAGAGAACAGCACCACCAAGGCTGGAGACGGAGCAATACTGGAAGAGCATATGGGAGAAGGACACAACCCATAATGGCAATGCTCAGTGGCTAGTGGATCTGAGGGCAGACCATAGCGACCTCCCTGAACAGGGTCCAGTAACCATCACAGTGGCAGATATCCAAGAAAGGGTCTCCAGTATGAAGAGCTGGACAGCACCAGGGCCCGACATGGTTCACGCCTACTGGCTGAAGAAGCTGACTGCACTCCACGAGCGTCTTCAAGCACAAATGAACCAGCCGCTAGTTAACGAGAGACACCCGGAATGGCTAACCGAAGGTCGAACGGTCCTGATCCCCAAGGACCCCAAGAAGGGACCGGTCCCATCCAACTACCGACCAATAACCTGCCTCAGTACTACATGGAAGCTCCTGTCAGGCATCATATCAGCTAAGATGAACAGGCACATGGGTCAATACATGAGTGGGGCACAGAAAGGGATTGGCAAGAATACCAGAGGCGCAAAACACCAGCTACTGGTAGACAGAACAGTCAGCCAAGACTGCAAGACTGACCAACCTGTGCAATGCCTGGATTGATTACAAGAAGGCCTATGACTCAATGCCCCACAGCTGGATACTGGAATGCTTAGAATTGTACAAGATCAACAGGACCCTAAGAGCCTTCATCAGGAACTCAATGGGGATGTGGCGTACAACACTAGAGGCCAACTCCAAGCCCATAGCACAAGTCACCATCAAGTGAAGCGCCTTGAGTATGAAGCGCCTTGAGGCGACTTTTGTTGTGATTTGGCGCTATATAAATAAAATTGAATTGAATTGAATTGAAGTGCGGGATCTACCAAGGAGATGCTCTGTCCCCACTGCTGTTCTGCATAGGCCTGAACCCCCTCAGTGAGATCATTAACAAGACTGGCTACGGATACCGACTACGGAACGGAGCAGTTGTCAGCCACCTCCTGTACATGGATGACATCAAGCTGTATGCCAAGAGTGAACGAGACATTGATTCACTGATCCACACTACCAGGCTATACAGCAATGACATTGGAATGTCGTTTGGACTGGAGAAGTGTAGTCGAATGGTAACAAAGAGAGGGAAGGTAGTCAGAACTGAGGGGATTGAACTACCAGAAGGCAACATTGCAGACATAGAGGACAGTTACAAGTACCTGGGGATCCCGCAGGCAAATGGGAACCATGAAGAGGCCGCTAGAAAGGCTGCAACCACCAAGTACCTGCAGAGGGTCAGGCAAGTCCTGAGGAGTCAGCTGAATGGTAAGAACAAGATCCGGGCCATCAACACCTACGCCCTGCCCGTGATCAGGTACCCTGCTGGGGTAATAGGCTGGCCAAAGGAGGAGATAGAAGCCACTGACATAAAGACAAGAAAGCTCCTTACCATGCATGGAGGGTTTCACCCCAAGTCCAGCACCCTGAGGCTGTACGATAAGCGGAAGGAAGGGGGCCGGGGACTGGTGAGTGTCAGCACCACAGTCCAGGATGAGACAACGAACACCCAAGAATACATTGGGAAGATGGCCCCAACTGACCGAGTGCTCAGTGAATACCTCAGGCAGCAGAAACCCAAGAAAGAGGAGGGAGACGAGGAACCATCATGGAAGGACAGGCCCCTGCATGGTATGTACCACCGGCAGATAGAGGAGGTGGCTGATATCCAGAAATCCTACCAGTGGCTGGACAAAGCTGGACTGAAAGACAGCACAGAGGCACTAATCATGGCAGCACAAGAACAAGCTCTGAGTACAAGATCCATAGAGGCTGGGGTCTATCACACCAGGCAAGACCCCAGGTGCAGGCTGTGTAAAGATGCCCCAGAGACAATCCAGCACATAACAGCAGGGTGCAAGATGCTAGCAGGCAAGGCATACATGGAACGCCATAACCAAGTGGCCGGCATAGTGTACAGGAACATCTGTGCCGAGTATAACCTGGAAGTCCCGAGGTCAAAATGGGAGATGCCCCCAAGGGTGGTGGAGAATGACCGAGCTAAGATCCTGTGGGACTTCCAGATACAGACGGACAAAATGGTGGTGGCTAACCAACCGGACATAGTGGTGGTAGACAAACAGAAGAAGACGGCCGTAGTGATCGATGTAGCGGTTCCGAATGACAGCAATATCAGGAAGAAGGAACACGAGAAGCTGGAGAAATACCAAGGGCTCACAGAAGAGTTCGAGAGGATGTGGAGCGTGAAGGTAACGGTGGTCCCCGTGGTAATCGGAGCACTAGGTGCGGTGACTCCCAAGCTAGGCGAGTGGCTCCAGCAGATCCCGGGAATAACATCGGAGATCTCTGTCCAGAAGAGCGCAGTCCTGGGAACAGCTAAGATACTGCGCAGAACCCTCAAGCTCCCAGGGCTCTGGTAGAGGACCCGAGCTTGAAGGATAAACCGGCCACAGGGGCGTGCTGGGTGTTTGTATATATACCACTCATATATATTCAAATCATTTAAAAAAATGTTCATTTACCTGTTACTACCACACACCAAATCCGGTCGTTGGTAATTGCTTGCTTGTGTAGCCACTAGGTAACAAAAGCTCAACACTTTGCCTGCATCCTGGAGCACTTCTGTTGTGTTTTGTACGTGTTTTGGAGTTTGTACATGCTTTGTCTCTAGGGGCCACCGTAAATCTACTTTTATTTATTCTCTCCACATGAAATGTAATAAATAAATCATATATTACAAAAACCAACTATTCGCAGTTCAACTTTTAGCTATTTAAATTTTTAGCTTTTTCCTTTTAAACAAATTTTAAGTAAAACAACACAAAACACTGCAAACCACAACACAATTACATATAAATGAAAATATGAAAACAAAATGAAGATGCACATTCTCTGTCATATGGGCCTGCATGAATAAACTTTGTGAATCTTTTAACATCCACAACTGTGATTACTATACCTTTCTAATGTGACGTTGTTGTCCCTGGCTCTCTTTCTCTCTCTCTCTCTCGCCTGCTCTGTTCCTGTGCTACTGCGAGTGTAAATTCCACCCCTCCCCCTTCTTCCCAGCACAAAGCACAAGGCTCGTGTGCTGAGTGAAGCAGAAAAAAAGAGTGAGAGAGAGGGAGAGAGAAAGAAAAAAAAAAACCCACGGCTGGCGATAAGGAGCCGGCTCGTGTCGTTCACTTCAAAGATCCGGCTCTAAGAGCCACTTCGTTCGCGACCGACACAGCATCCATAATTTAAGACAAATGTATTATTATTACCATATTATTCCATTTGAGCACACATAAATAAAAAAAAAACACAAAATATTCTTAAATACAGTGGAACCCTGACTTACGAATACCCCATGTCACGAAAAATTCAAGTATGATACCAAATAACACAAGTGAAAACTGAAAAGCTGGATCAGATCACTGACAATGAGCCAGTCCATTCAGATCAGTTCAGTGGTGTTCTTCATTCACTTCATCACTGCAAGTTCAAGCACTAATGTAGCTTACAGGAAGCCAAAAGCAATAATTACTAATTAACAGTACTATATAAAGTATCCTGCTCTGCAATTTCAAAATTTCCCTCCACATAAACCACCACATAAAATCCATTAGTGAGCCAATGGTAGCAAAATGTTTGCAGGAAAAAGGCTCATTTGATTATTTTCCCATCATGCACATAATTGGAGAACCTGTCTTACATAAGTAACAACAAAACTGTTATACCATTTTTCAATTTAGCACAGTAATGCTTTATGGAAAAATGGACTGTCAATGAAGTAGCATCTTACTTTGGAACATATTACACTAAACACTGAGCACCAAAAATGAATCCAATAACACCAAATTCTGAAAACTCATGAAAATATGTTTTTATTTGCTGTAGGTTAGGTTACTGCAGTTTTCTCCTTTGTGATACAAACAGGAAGTTACAGTATTTCTGCCTACAGCTTCAAAATGCAGAGACTAACAGAACACTGTTTCACTGTGAATGAGAGTTTAGAAAGATCAAAAAAATTGTAAGTCAGGATGATATGAGAAACATAAAGTGAATTTCACTACTCCCATTACTTCTACTTAGCCTGTATCTAAAAGAAAATGGTAATAAAATTAAGAGAAATTGATAAATGTGTAACGTCAACAATGTCTGTCTTGTCTGGGTTACCTGTGTACAAAAGCATTAGCATTTTTTGTATGAAACAAGTATTTTTTCAGGTACTTTCTGAACATCTTATCTCGTATCCCATAAATAATTGGACTGATGATTCGAGGCAAAACATGTATTAGTATTGAGACTGTGTAGCGAATAGTCAGTACTCCACTTGGAAACAAGGATGTCAAACCATTGAGCAGCAAATCATGCACGTAGTTGAGCATGCACAGCAGCAGCTGGAAGCCGTGCAGCAGTACAGTGTTTCTTGCTTTCCTGGCGTTTGCAGCAGCTGCCTGTGCAGCGAAAAGAATTCTGAAATATGTGTAGACAAGGATGAGCCAAACAATAACCAGAAATACAATGTTGGATATATCTTTCTTCTTTTCTAGCTCAGGAGGTCTGAAAGTTGTTTTCCAAAGGCAGAAGACTCTTGAATGAAAGAAATCTCTGGATTCTGTGGCCAAGATGGTGAATAAATCTGGCAGAATTGTAAGTGAACTTAGCACCCATATCACTGTGATCACAACGGTTACATTTTTGACTGTACAGATCTGTGAGTGCTGGAGAGGGAAGCATATGGCAACATAACACTCTACTGCCATCACAGCGAGGGTCATTGGAGTGTTAAGGCTGGAAATTATCGCAATCACTAGCAAAATAATACAGAAGGGCACATGAAGAGTGAAAATGGCGTAACTGAGAACTTGAAGGAGGGTGAACATGATGAGCAGGAGGATATCATTGATTACCAGATGAATGTACAGGATGTAACGAGGATTTGTGTTGAAAACCTGAAGAGAAGGACAGGATTTAGAACATGAAAGGTGAATTATTCCACTAAACATTGAACGGTGGATAAAAAACAACTGCTCCAGTGACCAAACTTGGACGTCCAAAAATATCACTTAAAAGACGTCACTCCAACGTCTCTTTGCGCGATGGAATGTTCACCGTGCAGAACATATCACATTCTGTCGTCTAGTATGTAGTTCTAAATGGATGTAATAAATAGATGCAAAATTTATGAGCAGGATACAGACCTCATGTTTTTTGAATGTGTGCAGCAAGGTGCCGTTGACATAGATGATGGCGATACTGAGGACCACAGTTATCACATTCTTGACAATAGCTATGTTTAACGGGTCCCGATACATAACTGTTGTCAAATTCATGGCAGCATTTGAAAGGTTCTTGAGTTGGCCAAAAAACCTGTAGACATCATTGATTGTTATGGCAGGTTGTAACACAGAAGGTGTTAACTTTAAAAACACGGCAAAGTGTTGATATCTATGAGCATTCCTTATCTGATTAATAATAATCTTAGAAATCTTAAATATTCTGCAACACTATTACACCAACCATAAAACACCATATCCAAGAATCAAAAATAATTCATTTTGCATAAGCAAATAATTTACATTTCAGAAAATGCATTTTCTGCAATGTAATTCACCATAAGTTATTTATTCTCATCAATTTTATAAAGTTCAAAAACCTTTCTGCTCCAGTTTACAACAAACTATGCTTTTCTGCACTAAACTCTGCTTTAGTTAAGTGTGAACTGCAATAAGACATTTTCATTAAAGAAAAAACTCCACATGTTTGTCCTATAACATTAACTTAGTCACAACGAGCTGGATAATAGTAGCATTCTCATTCAAAGCAGTAACTTAAATCATAGTTGATAATTGCGCCTGGTTGTGTTACAATCAGAGTTATTATATAGCTGATCACATAAAATAAAATATACTACACTAAATGATTCAATACAATACAAATCTCAAAGAATATATAAATTGTTTTTATAAACAACCCCACCCACCAAAGAATAGGTGCTCACCTGGTTATGGTTGACTTCTGTCTTGTAGCACTTGCCAGTGATTGATAATTTATAATAGTGGTTATATGCAAATGACGTCAGGTGTGTCTATACTGTATGTGTGAGAGAGGGAGACAGTGCCTGAATGTTTGTGAGTAGTAGGAGTGCTCGTACCCATTAGTGCATGCACGTGTGTATTAGGCACTTTTGCTAGCTCACAGAGAAGAGACAAGAATCTCTGCAAATGTGTCAATATCATGCTTTGTCTTATGGTCCATCTCCTTAGGTTGACATGACACCAACACATGCTCTAGTGTCTTTGTTTAAAGTTTGAAAAGTCAGAGGATATTGTCAGCATTTAGGCTACAACATCCACTAACCCCAGCTCTCCAGCTAACCTGAAACATCTCTCTGTATTATATGTGTATCAGGGCCCTAGGCCATGTGCATGCATTAAAGGACTCCATTCAAAAGGCCTGCTCATTAAGGGCCTTAATACCCATTATTTTTTGTCTTTTACATCAGT
The DNA here is from genome assembly GCF_963969265.1 of Rhamphochromis sp. 'chilingali'. Classification (NCBI taxonomy): domain Eukaryota; kingdom Metazoa; phylum Chordata; class Actinopteri; order Cichliformes; family Cichlidae; genus Rhamphochromis; species Rhamphochromis sp. 'chilingali'. The sequence goes on from NC_137936.1 coordinate 37,448,317, forward strand.
ATGACAAAATATAGATAGATTTTCTTTAGAACATGCTGTTACGGTTCGGCGTTGGCAGTGTATTGTTTTAGGCGTTTTGTTTTGGCGTGACTGTTATGTGTTTCCTGTTTTACTTTGAAAGTCTGTGTTATCTTAGTGTGTTCAGTTTACGTTTCCTTGTCTCGTCAGGTCTAATTTGCCCCAGCTGTGTTTCCCTCTTGTTGTCCATTCCCTGATTGATCCTTCTATGTATTTAAGCCTTGTGTTTCAGTGTGTCATGGTCGCGATCTTCCCCCGTGTTGTAAATAAAAAGTTTGTTGTAAATAGCTGTAAATGGGTTTTGTAAATACTTTCGTTTTGAGACACTTCCGTTTTGGGGATTTTGGTAGAGAGCCTTAGTGGGGGTTTTTTCGTGTGTTTTTTCATTATTTTCATTTTCCTGCGTTGCACGCCGGTTGCCTAGGCCGGGGTGTAATATAACTGAAATAACAAGGGAAAAAAGAAAAAACAAAATTTATAAAAAATGAAGTTTCACGTATATATCTATGTCTATACAATGTGTGTGCTCGAAAAGGAGTGGGATTACATTTTTCCTGTTCCTACCCCCTTATTTCAAATTTCATTACTTACAGATCGATATTCAGAATTCGACATTAAATGATCCATACATGATTAACTATATACAAGTCTACACTCATATACAACACATGAACACACACACATAAAACATTTTCACTTAAACCAAAACAACAACAAACTACATTGTTACTTAACCTAAGCACCCTGTGGTTAACACTAGGGTTGGACGATATGTAAAAATTTTCCAACCGACAATTGTCAGTCCAATAATGAACGTTGGGCGATATATATTCGTGAATGCACAGACTTTTTGATGGGCGGAGCCATGCAATGATTTGAGTGTTCACAACTCAGAAGTCCAAGCACATCTTTGCAGGAGGTCTCCTCTCTACAGGAGCTCACTCCAATATCTTTAGGGGAGAGATATTGGAGAGGTGGAGAATGACTCAAACTGGGTGTCTATTGTGTTGTGCAGTCTGGGAGAAGATTGGATGATGAGGTGGGTGCAGTTTTCTCTGCGGTGGGGTCGGGTGGGCTGCCCCGGACTCTGTGGGGCGGGGTGGTGCTGCTGCTGTGGGCCCCGGTCTGGATGGGCCTAGGCCACATTGCCCTGGTGGGTTCCAGAGTGTTGGGATACCTCCTGGGGTCAGCGGGGGAGCTGGCCCCAGGAGCTGGCCCCTTTCTTCCCTCCCCATCCTCAGCTGCCTCCTTCTTCCCGCTCCACCACACCCACACACACACCCCAAGCAGGTCACCTGCTTGGGGTGCAGGTGTGTCACCAGGGTGCAGGGGAGGCACTCCCCCTCTGTCCCCTTCTGGCTGCCTGTGCCTAAATTTTATTCTGCAACCTAGACATCCACATTACTCACACTCTCATAACACATACATGTAGGGACTTGGGGGTGGGCACGTTATACACAGAGTTTAACATGATGTCAGCCCACCCTTTGCAGCAAAACATCCTCAACACTACTGGGAAGGCTTTCCACAGGTTTAGGAGTGTTTATGGGAATTTTAGATCTTTCTTCCAGAAGTGCATTTGTGAGGTCAGACACAGATGTTGGATGAGAAGAATTGGAGCGGTGACTGCTCTAATTCATCCCAAAGGTGTTCTTTAGGTTGAGGTCAAGACTCGGTCAGGTCAGGGCCAAACTCCCTCTTATATGTCCTCATGGAGCTTGCTTTGTACACTGGTCTGCAGTCATGTTGGAACAAAAAGATGTATTCAAACTGTTGTCTGTGAAGGTTCTCAGTCATCCAGTTAATGGTAGTCTAAAGAACTTAGAAAGAAAAGTGTCTGGACTGTGAAACCTGGCCCCACCCTATCATGTGATTTCCTGAGGTCAAAAGGCCCAGGATGTGAGTGGGCATTACAGCGTCTGGGAAGGGATCTCAAAACTAGATTATAGATGGCAGACAGTTTGTGTCGTAAACAACCGCCTCTGTTCAAAGACGGTTGTTCACAGAGGACTTACAAGCCATCTATGTCTATGAAGAAGCTTCTCGGATGAGAGTTGAACCGTCTTCAAGCAACTTAAAGATGTCCAGCTTTTGTTTTCAAGCTCTTTAGAGTCTTCAAACTGTTCCACCTTCAAACTTTTAAATCTTCAAACTGTTCCCACAAAGCTGGGAGCAGGAAATTGTCCAAACGTCTTGGTATGCTGAAGCATGAAAGGCTCCTTTCACTGGAACTAAGGGGCCCCTTCAAGAATGTGTTAACACGCCATTATGATTAGTGTGATTAAAATCTTTAACGCATTTAACCCAGTCATTCATTTAATCCAGTCATTCATTTAATCCAGTCATTCATTTAATCCAGTCATGAAATTTTCTCGCTATGAAATACTTCATAATCGACTATTAGTAGTGTTAAAAGTGGAAGTCATGTGAAACAACAGCAAATAAGTCATGAAGTGGTAGGCCGTAGTACAGAGGTCACCAACTTTCTGCAGTCAATCGCTACAGACTTCCAAACTTCGTGTAGTCTTCAGATTAGCTCAAGAACAAGTTTCCTAGCAGCTACATTAGTGCCTTACATCGCTAAGCTCAGTGATGTAAGGAAGTGTCAGATGTAGTGGTGTAAAATATCACAGCGCAGAGTGGACAAGCTTTGAACATACTGCCCGAAATGTAAGAAGTTATGACCTGCAGTCTATCTGGGTCAGATATAAACCAAGTTTAGGTGGAGTTTATTTTCGCTGTGCTGACTTTTTACAGTCAGTTACAATAACTCGTACTGCGTACTAGCTAGCATGACGGAGTTTCTATACAGCTGGGTGGGTGCTATGATGTTACTGATAGTGAACTTTATTTTATTCATAAGGTTAGTTAGTAGAGATGCCAAACGTCCGGTAAAAAATGGAATTGTTCCGTATTCAGAGAAAATATTATGCGTTTCATATTGAGCCGCAAAGGAACGCGATTTGTCCCGTATTTCAGCTAGAATGGAAAAAAAGACACAAAGCTGGAGTTATTCTGTCTTTATGCTGTCAGCTTCCTCTTCTTCTCTCATTCTCTCCCCTCTCTCTCCTGTTGCTACTCTAGTCATGAAACTGATCAATGATCAGCTTTTCTCTCTTGTTTGTTTATCTCCCACAAAGAGGAAACCAGCGGATGTCGCGGTAAACAACAGCAGCACGTTTAAGCTTGATCAGCTGTTGTTAGAATTTATTTAATATTAATTTCTAGTATCAGCTGATGTTTGCTGGAGCCACAGCTGTAAAGCTGCTGGTCATGATGTCGGTTTGGATATCCTGGTGAGAGGGAAACATGAAGATGAAACCAGAAGATGTCCTTACTGAATCATCAGAGCTGAACCAGCCCGTTCTCACTCCCGAGGTGTAATGTCCCGACGTTTTGTCACGTCCTGAGAAACGCAAAAGGTGACCGTTCGCGTTCTTATGGTATGTGCCGGTGTTGTGTGAAAAAATGATTGTCTGCCAAAAACTGATTGCTCGTATTTAAATGGTAAATGGCCTGTATTTATATAGCGCTTTACTAGTCCCTAAGGACCCCAAAGCGCTTTACATATCCAGTCATCCACCCATTCACACACTGGTGATGGCAAGCTACATTGTAGCCACAGCCACCCTGGGGCGCACTGACAGAGACTGCTATAAGTAATTTGTTGGGCTACAAAGTAGAAGCCGCAATCAGTTTTTGGCAGTGACTTTTATATAACCTTTATTTATGCCGTTAAAAAAAATCTCATTAACATTAAAAATGTCTTTTGTAAGAGTAAGTGGCCAAGAGGACAGCAGAAATGGCAGCAAATATTACAATAGTGGGGATAAAGGACCTGATTGGTTATAATGTATTACAGTAACACAGAGTTGTAAAGATACTTGAAAAATGGATAATTTTTTAATTCTCTTTATAACCCCTTTGTAAACGCTGTTCACCGAAGTCTATTTACGAACATACATAAAGATATTACACATAAAAAATACACAGAAACATTGGAAATTAGTTTTTGGCAGACAATCACTTTTTGGCACAACACTGGGTTTTGGATGAAATCCAGTGTAATGACGGTCCCGCGGTAATAGACGATCCAGCCCTAAACCTAACCGTATCTGTAACCCTAGCACTTTAATGACATTAAATAGTGTTTTCCCAAGTGATTTTAAGAAAAAGAGCAAACATGTGTAGATTGAGTCCAAACGGTTCTCATAGTTCCTCATTTTTCCGATGTCGTGATTTAGGAACGTGTTGGGTGGCCGAAAACGTAATATGTTGATGATTTCTCACCTAGCAGAAAATGTTATGTTTGCAGGTGATGGAGAAACAGGTTTACCTTTTAGGTGACATGAATGTTGAAGGGAAGTTTGTGAGACAAATAACACCTGGACCCTTTTCTAAGGAGCTGACAGCTGGTAACTGTGCAGGGCGGGTCTAGCAGGTAGGGCATTAACAGGAAAGGGGGCACAAAGAAATACTTTTCTTTCTTATTCTCATTTAAAATGTCTAGCTGTAAGAAATAAAGCTAGACATTTTTATCTAGACATAATTATTTGAATCTTATAATATCTGTATCTATAATATCTGATGTAAAATGTATAGAAATCATACATATATACCAATAAGACAGTGTACATCCCTGTTACAACAGTGTTTGTTTTCATTCAAAGGCTTTATGGCTTTTCCTATAATACCTGGTGGGTTGGTCTCCAGTCAAAATGCCCGGGCCGATTTTTTGTCCCAGCCCAGCCCTGGTTGGAGCCGGATCCTGCCCAGGAGCCGAAGCTGCTTTGCTTTCTTTTTTCACCTCCTTTTTTTTTTTTTTTTCTTGTTCCATTTTGTTGTCATATATCGTAAGACATATAAATAATCCTATTTTTGATTACATTAGTATTTCTTTTTACACAAAACTTTTTTGGTAATAAATTTATTTAAGAATAAAAAAATCTGATGAGCCAAACCATCAATAAGCCTCAGTTCAGGTGTGGAGGTAAAAAGAGGGAAAACCACATTTAAAAAAAAATTCTCTAAAAAATGTCAATTCAGAAATGAGTGCCATGTCTCTAGTGCTACCCAAGGCCTGACCCAGCAGTGACCAAGGACACCCAAATATATGTCACACATCATGCACAGACCTGTTATCTGATTAAAAACTTTTAAATGAATTATAATATTGCATATAAGCTTTTGTGCAGAGTTTGTAATCTTTCAACTTCCTCCTTGGTTGTGTTAAACAACATTATATTTACACTAAATATTTTAATGTAGTTCAGCTATGAAAACAGCAGAGGTTATACAAAATGACATGCTGAAAATATGTTCCCATCTAAAATCAGTATATGAGTTGGATATGTATTGCTGTTTTATGACGACCGTATTATCTTTGGAAGGTTGTTCACTGCACACAAATGCCTTTTCAAGAACTTTCTGAAAGTCTTGTCACGTAATCCATAGATTATAGGACTTCCTAAGCGAGGGAGAACTTGGTTAATAATAAAAGTGGCAAAGTTTATGTCACTTAGCCCTTCAGGAAAAAAGTATACCAGGAGTTTGATTAACGGAGGTTGCACATAAACCGTTGTGCACAACAGCACCTGAAACCCATGAATCAGGATGGTGTTTCTTGCTTTTTTAGTATCTGAATCAGCACATCTAGCCACAAACAAAATTTGGCAGTAAGTGTACAACAGTGTGACCGAAACTAGCACCAGAAACAGTGTGTGGGATGCATCCCTCTTCTTTACACTATAGCTGCTCCGAAACACAGAATCTCTGTTGCAGACCACTCTCGACTGTAAGAACTGTGAAGACTCAACGGCCAAGAGAATGAACAGATCTGGCAAAATGGAAAGTGAACTTATTGCCCAGATTATTCCAATTACAATATATGTTCTTTTGACTGTACATATGTAGCTGTATCGAAGAGGGATGCAGACAGAAACACAACACTCTGCTGCCATAAAAGCTATATTAAGAGGAGTGTTTTGTGTGGTAAAGATCGCCGGCAAGATGAGTAACAAACAGAGGGAGACGTGGATGGTGTGGAATGCGTACGAGAAGATGAAGAGGGAAATGCTGGTTGACAGTTGGATGATATCGTTTAACACCAAGTGGATGAACAGGATGTAGCGAGGGTTCAACCTGAAGATCTGATTTAAATGACATAATTAATTATTAGTTTTGAATATATCTTTAGAGTAAGGTTAAAGAAAGGCAGATGTTAAAACAACAGTTGATTTAAAAAGACATTTTTTCAGACAGCGTTACTGTAAAAACATGTACATATTAAAATTAGATTTAAGTATTGCTTCACAGAAACAATAAATCACATAGAGGTGAATTATTGAGTTAGTAGAGAGACACCCAAATAATATCCAAAAATAAGCTAACATTGAAAGTAATAAGGTCTACATCAAAAGCAAGCATTTCTAAATGATATTCTTGTACAGCAGACAAGCTCAGCCTTCGAACCAAAGGAACATGAGCTGGAAACAAAAAAAAAAATCAACTTAAAATAAAAAAATAATAAAGATAACAAAATATGACAACTCTTTGACAGGTAAAGTAGAGTAGCAGGCCTACTTTACACACATGATACTTGTTGAATGTGTGGATCATGGTGGCATTAATGTAGTTTATGGTGATGCCCAACACAACAACGGTCACATTCTTGCCAACAGCTTTGACAAATGTGTTCCAGTAATTCAAAGTTATTGTTGCATTGCTGTCAACTTGTGTCAAATTCATATCAGCATCCAAAGAACCTGTTTCAGGGGCAAAAAACAGTCAACGGTGCAAAGTACAGCAAATATGATCAGTGTTACATTGTGAACAGTTCTGTGGTGGTTCTTTTTTCATTTCCAATAAAAGAAGTGTGAAGTGAAGCATGACAGTACTGACCTTGAATGGATTTTGATCCTAATGTGATTGTGGTATTGCAGCAGCCTTTTTATACAGAGTGAGTACACATGGACGGTGGCGGGTGGGGGTTGATCTATGATACATGTGTGCACAGTTTATCCAAAGCCCAATGAGATCTGAGAATTTTTAAAAATAATTCTAAATTATACATTAGATAAATTCTTACTCTCTTCAAAGCCAACATGAAGAGAACAAGCAGGAGGAGAATACAACAGGCCGGGATTTTTGTGATTGTGTAGCTGATGACAAACATCCACACGGTCACACGAAACATGTCATTGACCATCATGTAAAGTAAAAACCTGGGATTACTGCAGAAAAGCTGAAGGGTGAAATAAAAGACCGGACAAATGGCAAAAAGGTTTAACAAGCAGGGGAGTCATTTACATCATTCACACAAAGAACTATAAAATATTGTGAGATATGTTATGAACACCAGAATTTTATCACTTTTATTGTAGAAATGTAAATTCTGTTACACAAAATGAACTTTTCTAATTTAACGGCAAGACATATTTTAACCTGTAACATTTTTAAAAGCAGGGTTAAACTGTATACATTTATGTTCATTGTGTTTGAAATTGTAATCTTACATGCACTACAACTTTGTGTATTTGATTTAAATGAGGGAAATCAGTTCTTGCATCAGTAACTATTTATTTAAAGGAAGGACTTCTCTACAGCCAAAACTAATTCTTTCTCCTCATGCATGTAACCAAAGGCAGCTTTTGGAAAGGTTGTCAGCATAGAGTTCACTTACATTTCTAGTCTGGACTATTTAAGCCAGATTTCCTTTGCTTATAATTAACTTGACACCAGATAGCTAATCAGTGCATAAATTCTGATAATTACACAAACTTTTTTCTTGACATTACACATGTTTAGTGGCTTCAGCTTTAAACATACATATATGTCCTAAATGATCCACAGCAGTTGTTGCTCATCACAAAATGTTCCAAGTGTTGCAAATACATTTTTCACTGTTTGCACCCTAAAGGAGTACTTAACTGTACCTCATGCAAAAATTTAAATTTTGACAGACTTTACAAAAGCTCTCTGATAAAGGATTTTAATTATTGCTAAATATAAATAAAATTATGCTGCTTATCAAAAGAACATGGAAATTTGAAGCATGGATTCAAATTAAGTGAAAAAAGAAAAAGGTATTTACAAAAACAAACATAAAATTGTTTACAATTACACAAGCTTTTAAATCCAGTTAAAAGTTCCTTAAACAAGATAACTGAATGATTATAATTATCATCTGCACATACAGTACTATGCACTGTAAATGTCCACGACGACATGAACATGCTTTCCAGCATCTTTATTCTTTTATTTATCGGTTGCTGTCATGTTACATACACAGCTGCAGCTTTCCAGCTGTGCAGCTGAACACTTCTACAACTGGTGGTGGTCAGAGGGCCTGGTGGCGCCAGTGTCCGGCAGCCTCGCCTCTGTCAGTGCGCCCCAGGGTGGCTGTGGCTACAATGTAGCTTGCCATCACCAGTGTGTGAATGTGTGTGTGAATGGGTGGATGACTGGATATGTAAAGCGCTTTGGGGTCCTTAGGGACTAGAAAAGCGCTATATAAATACAGGCCATTTACCATTTACCATTTACAACAACAGCAGGCAGAGCACAGATTTTAACCTGGTGAGGTGTGATTGCGATGTTGCGCAGGTGCGTCCACCTTCCCTGCTGCGGCCGACCACGCCCCGCAACATACACAAATTAACAATATAAAAACCATAAATATATAACAATACCAATTAATATATAAGACTAATCAAGCTATCAAGATTTTTATTAGATGTTCATGGCATTTCAACTTACATGACTGAATGAACTGAACAGAGGTATAGGGGCCAGGACATTCACTTTTACCTATTTTGATTGTCTGATTTATGTACAGTGATTTTACACAACAGATTCCCTTTCAAGAACTTCCTAAAAGTTTTGTCACGAATGCCGTAGATAATGGGGCTGATGGATCGTGGCAGTATTTGAACTGTAACATAGATCACGAAGAGGGAATCAGTGTAATTCGTAGGAAACCATTTCTGCAGAGCATTTGTTAAATGGGGAGCTGCATATGTTGCCATGCACAGCAGCAGCTGAAACCCGTGAAGGAGGATTGTGTTTTTGGCTTTCTTGGCATCTTTGCTTGCTGTTTTGGCAGTGAATAGGATCTTTAGGTACGTGTAAATGATAGTAACCCAAACTATAACTAGAAACACTCCATATGTAATATCCCTCTTCTGGATGATGAGGGGATGTGGAAAGACAGTGTTTCTGAGACAAAACACACGAGAATGAAAAAAATCCAGGGGTTCTGTGGCCAAGGTGATGAATAGATCAGGAAGGACAGACAATGTTGTGATCATCCAAATTAAACTAATCAAGATTAAAGTTCTTTGGACAGTGCAAATCTGAACATGACGCAAGGGGAAACAGATGGCTATGTAGCATTCCACTGCCATGCAAGCCAGGTTCAGAGGGGAATTTTCAGTGGTGAAGAGAGCGAGCAACATAAAGATGCAGCAGACGGAGACATTGAGTTTGTAGATGGTGTAGCTGATGATGAACAGGATGGCAGTCAGCATCACTTGGACCATGTCATTGATCACCAGGTGAATAAAGAGGACATATCTGGGATTCTTGTAGAAAATCTGGAGAGGTATAGGAAAACAATGTTTGAAAACAATTCTGTTTAGGCAACACATTTAAAATTTTCAATTTTGAAAGGCAAGGCATCTTTGCTTTGAATAGTGCCCCTTCAACCACAAGCAGTAGAAAAGGATGGATATCGTCAAATGGTGCAATTTCTTAAGAGACATGTAGACACCGTTTCCACAGATACTGGTTGCATCTCATCATTATGCGTGAGATGTCATTTAGCACTGATGCTTTGACATACTGGTTGTGTCTCCAGATTAGTTTTGATTTTGTATGATTTCAACTTTGTACAGGTCATCCTGTTAAAGAGATCGGATTTCACTGGGACTTTCCTGTTTCCTGTTTAAAGCTTCATGCCTGATTACTAGGGGTGCAACGATATTCGTATCGATATTGAACCGTTCGATACAGTGCTTTCGGTTCGGTACGCATATGTATCGAACAATACAACATTTGTAATTTATTTTATCAACTTTCCTTCTGACGATGCTGTCTGTGTTGAGCGCTCAGTGAATCTGTGTTCGACTACTCCGCCTAGGCTGCACTGTCGAGCGCAGATCCACTGAGCGCTCAACACAGACAGCATCGTCAGAAGGAAGAGCGCAGGGCAAACTAGCAAGACAGAAGTTAAGCTCTCCTTGCAACATGGACCTCCCGCACCCTCATTCAGATCTGGCGTTTGGAATTATTTTGGTTTTCATGTGACGTATGACCCTGAAGGTAAGCGAGTCATGGACTAAAGTAAAACAGTATGTTGGATGTGCCATGCAATGCTCAATTACATGGGTGGAAACTAGTGTGTTAGCGCAGTTAGCTCGTTAACGTGTTGGCCGTCTAGCCCCATGCACGGGGCGATCGGCGGTAGCTCGTTAACGGAGATTTGCCGTGTTGTGGCGTTAAGGTCATTTCAACGAGATTAACCTGAAAGCACTAGTGGGAACACAACGAATATGACTGCACATTTACGCAGACATCATCGTAGTGCAAAGACAAAAACAACAAGCATGCTACCAACTTTAGCCGAGTCATTTAGACAGCTGTTAGCACATGATTCTCCTTATGCTGCTGAGAATATAGCCCAGAAGAAGCGTATAGTATAGCTTTTATTTTGGAAAGAGACATTTCTCTGTAATAAACTCTCTTTTCCAAAGATGAGTGATTCCTCAATCAGATACAGGGCTTGCAATATCGCTAGCCCGACGTCCCGGGGCTAGCGATTTTTCCAGTCGGGCTATTGTAGGAAGGAAAAATATATGTCAATGCTTTTGCATTCTTTCAGAAATGTAGCTGGGTAATTATGTCATTGGCATCGGTGAGCCACTGTCAATATGTGACATATTGAAATCGCGTTTGAATTTGCGCTTGTTTTTTTGCTTTCACTTTGCAATCGTGCGAACTGTGTATAGAGAGCGACAGCACTGATCTGTGAGTGATGATAATTTGTGCACCAATTCCTCTGACATTGTCTTATTAATCGTTAGCTTACTATGCAAACATGACAAGTGAAATCTCCCGCAGCAAGCTTAAACATGTGAGAGGTTGATCGCGCAGAGAATCGCTGAGCTTATGTGAGTCGTGTGTAAAAGTAGCAGGATATATATTTTAGTTCTGCTGAGCCAAATAAGACAGGTCAGGGTGAAGAAGTGACAGCCAAAGAAAAGCTTACCACAAAACGGAGAAGTTATGACAAATCAGACTATAAGGCAAAAAGAAAGTGCAGCTTTATGGTTTCATGGACAAAATAATTTCTGTGGCTGCAATATGACGAGCTAAATAACCAGGGCTGCACATAAGTGGTCCGCAGGTGCGCATTCGCTGTCAAAATAAAAAACATGCACAAGGGTTAGGGTTAAATTTAAAAACTGTACTTTTGAGTTAAAATATATATTTATAATTTTAATAAATGACAAATTAAAAAGGCATGAACATTTTTTTTGTATCGAAAAAATATCGAACCGTGATACCAAAGTATCGAACCGAACCGAACCATGAATTTTGTGTATCGTTGCACCCCTACTGATTACATAAGTGGTCATGAAAGAAAGACTACAAGACCTGGTGTTTGCAGAACGTGTGAATGAGGTTGGCATTGATGTAGCCGATGGAGATGCCAAGGAACACGACAATCAAATTCTTGGTCACAGCTTTAGCAAATGAGTCTCGATACTGTAAGACTACAGTCACATTGCCAGATGATGCATTCATCTCTTGACAGCTGAAAAGAAACAATAAATATTATATTTTTAAGTAATAAGTAATATTTCCATCACATTTCCACTGAGTAATTCACAAGTGCATGAAAATAAAGATTTTAAAGATTTTAAATTTGTGATTCGAGTGGTAAAAGTGGCACTTTGTCCTTTTGGCAAACGCATTAACTGACAAGTACATCTCAGTACAAGTTCACTGAGATGGTGAAAAAGTCTGCAACCATCAGTATAGAAAAGCTTTACATAAGGAGCTTGGGACAACTGTTGTTGTGATTTGCTTCTATATTAAGAAAATGTCATTAACCAGTTACACATTTACTTACAATGCTATCATAATTTCATCATTTTATCATTATGTCACTTTTAAATATCAAGGCTATCATGACATCCCTACAAGTTATGAATTCATCACTGTAAAAGATGACATTCAAAAAACAACATTGTGAGAAAAATGTTAGAGAAATTCAAAAAGGAAAAAAAAAAAAAACCACACAATTTATTAAAGAAAATTAAAGAGCCCTTGTTGAGTTGCAGGTATTGGCCCCTTATGGTAAAGTTACTTTGAAAAGGTAATCATCAATTATAATACTGGTAATATTAATAATACTAAAACAACCAGAGACAATTTTATAATATAAAATAAAAAATAAACATACATGAACATTTAGGGCTGATCAAACTTCACAAAACAGGCACACATGAGGCATTGCTCTTTCCCTCATGTTGTTTTACATCGCAGAGCTTGTGTTGTATATGACTTTTTTACTTATAACCTTTGAAAGACCGTGCAGTAAGAAAAAGGAAGCCTGACTTGCATAACCTCTGAAGCAAAGAGTAAATATATCTATATAATAAGTATAATTTTAACATTCAACTGAAGCATGATGATGGAAAGGACTATATAATTTAATTTTGATTATTTTTTCATCTACATTTTTTCTAAACTTTTCTAAACTGAAGTGTAAATTAATGTATATCTCTTTTAACATGTTAGTGTGTTATCAGCTGAAAACCCTGTTTTACACATTTAAAAACAATATCATTTGTAAATAGCTGCAGTTTTCAAGAAGAGCTCAAGCAGGCCTATATAATGTACATTTGCATATACATCATGACAATGGTGTCAGAATATAGTTAAAAGCAAAATGTAGTTGGAGGTGGTACTTACCTGCTTGCATCTAAACACCAACATAATGCAGCAGATAATCTTATACAGGTTTATGGTGTCCTGGGATTCCTTGTGTGTGTGCACAGGACAAGATCAATATGGTTAGCATTGCATGTTTGATTCTTATAGATTTATTAGAACACCTGTCATAAAAACAAGAAAACACAAATATTTTAGAATTTTGTTTAAAAATGTTTTCTTGGCAATTAGCAAACTGTTTTTGTGCACAAATTTGAATTGGCACACTGGACTTTATCTGCCATTTTTGTGGACCAACTCCTGTGGTTAGGAACAGCAGGTCAATAATCATAATTTGGCAAACCAAAACTAATAATGTGCTTTACAATTTATTTTGCTTTTTCTAAAACAGCATGGTTATGTTATTAACATTTTATTAAATGAAAGATTACTTCATCCAGCACACTCAAACTGTTTGCTGGAATTATGGATAAAAGCCTTACAAAAAGTATAATGTGTCCTGCAACAGAAAGAAAAACATCATATTAAGGTTTTATCAAGAAAATACACCAATAAAAGGTGTAGCATTTCATAGTTACGTGGAGCTCAAGACATTCAACATTGGCTAACATGTCAGCTATGTCTGAACAAAGTCCAAGAGCACAGTTACAAGCTTTTAAAACATATTTGCACTGAAGTACTTCAGTAATTAATTTGTATACTAAAACATTCCAAGCCATGTTGTGCCTACCTGCATTTAGATCACTACAGCAGCATGACATCAGATTTTATATGAAGTTTGGTGTGAGGTCCTTCAAGGATTCAGAATTATTAGTTCAGATGCAGATGTAATGCAGGTGTGAGACTGTAAACTCATCAGGGCTACTAGGGTGATGAGTCGTGTGAGCAGTATGCTGATTTTTCCATAAACATCTTTACAAGCATCATCTTTTTCAATTTATTTCCATTCTCTTTCTACTATGAAAGAGGTTAAATGCAGAATGGTGTGTAAACACAGTAAGTGAAAAAAGCTGAGAGAAGAGGAAATGATCAGTGCATCACGGGAAGCCTCATAAAGAAGAGGGCCCTGAAAGCTGAAGACTCTGCCTCCCATTCTACTTTTAAATATCGTAGGAACCAGAAGTAAGCCTGCAGTCTGAGAGAGATGTGCTATATTGGGGTGATATGGTTGTATCAGGTCTTTAAGATAAGATTGGCCCTAGTTATTCAAGAAGGAAAATAATTTTAAATTCAATTCTGGATATAACAGGAAGTCAGTGAAGAGAAGCCAATATAGTGCCTGTCAGTTCTCTTGCATTTTAGATCAACTGAAGATTTCTTGAAGATAAGTATTAATGGAGGCCAAGGTAATGCCATCCGCAGTAGCTAGCTGGTAGCTGTTTCTAGGATTTTTAGGACAGAGTACAATAACTTTAGTTCTATCTGATGTTTTTAGGAAGGAAATTGGATAAAGCTCTGTATCATCCATAGTATAGTAATAAAAATGTCTGCTATTGTCACGGTTCTAGGTCAGTTTTGACCCAGTATTTTAAGTTCTCATGTTTTGGTGTGATTTTGCATTTTAGATTCTTTTCTTATTCTCGTGTGGTGCTTTTGTTGATTATTATTATTATTATTATTATTATTATTATTATTATTATTATTATTATTATTATTAATCTATGTTTCAGTTATTCTTGTTCAGGGATTAGTTCTTAGGTTTTGTGTTCTCATGTTTATTGCAGGTTTAGTTCAGTGTCTAGTCTGTCTCTCTCTGTCTAGTCCGTGTCTTTGTTTAGTGTGTCTTGTTTGCTGTTTTACTTTGAAGGTTCATGTTCATGTTTGATGTCAGTGTTTCCAGCTTCGCTTCCCCTGTCGCGTTAACCCTAATCTCCCCCAGCTGTGTCTCCCTCCTGTTTTCCATTCCCTGATTACTCCCCTGTGTATATTAGCCCTGTGTTCGCTTTTGTTCAGTGTCGCGTCGTGCCGTCAGACTTGCCTGTGTGTTTCAGTTTCCAGTGATTCAGTGTCAGTTCATGTTTAGTTACCAGCAATAAAGCTGAGGTTTTTGAGTTTCAATTCAGTGTCCGAGTCCTACATTTGGATCCTCCTCTCCGTCTGCCCGCACACAGAACCCTGACAGCTATGCCTTCTAATAATACTACCTATGGCAGGCATGTTATATGGACCCTCGCTTTTACCTTAAAATGCATTATTTGTTGTCTGCCTCCACAAAAAGAATTAATAAAGTGTAATTCTCTTTCCACCTAGAGTGGCAGCACCATCTAATCTCGATTATATAATATATAATCATTTATTGGTTGAAAACCAACTGTGGCTAATTTCTGTCATGGCAGCTGTAAAAAAGAAAAGCTGATACTGAAGGCTGCTATCAGGGAGGGACTCTGCTGAAAAAGTAAAGCAACTTAAACCTGGCTTGGATTCCCAACACCAGTTCTTCAAATAAATGTAAATAAATTTGACCAGAGCTGCCCCCCCTAGCTCAGAAAGTAGAGCAGGTTGTTTACTGGTCAGTGGTTCGATCATGGCTCCCCCTAATCTGCATTTCAGATATCCTTGTGC